>NC_056747.1:1273616193-1273783693 GCF_019279795.1 Protopterus annectens
GTCTAAAAAGGCAAAATGATTCCATTATACTGAGCACTGAAAAGACCGGTTATCAAGTACAATGTCTTCTTTCATGAATGTCTAAAAAGGCACAATTTCTCCATTATACTGAGCCCTGATCAGACTGATTATCCAGTACAATGTCTCCTTTCCTCAATGTCTCAAAAAACAAAATGACTCCATTATACTGAGCCCTGATCAGACCAGTTATCATGTACAATATCTCCTTTCATCAATGTCTGTCTTTCTTTCGGCTTTTCCTGGTTAGGGGTCGCCACAGCGGAACTCCGGTCCGCTAATGATTGGCAGTAGATTTTTATGTGCTAGCTTGCCGGGCCTAACGCACAATCTTCAATGAAGGAACGCCCATTCATGCATGTCAACACACAGAAGATGCTCTAACTGGGAATCGAACGTCAGCGTCTAACTGTGAGGCAACAATGCTACCACAGCACCACCACCGCAAGGCAAAATCACTCCATTATACTGAGCTCTGATCAGACCACTTATCAAGTACAATGTCTCATTTCATCATTGTTTAAAAAGGCAAAATAACTCCATTATACTGAACACTGATTAGACCAGTTATCAAGTACGTCTCCTTTCATCATTGTCTACAAAGGCTAAATGACTCCATTATACTGAGCCGTGAACAGACCAGCTATCAAGTACAATGTCTCCTTTCACCAATATCTAAAAAGGCAAAATCACTCCCTTATACTGAGCCCTGATCAGACCAGTTATCAAGTACAATGTCTCCTTTCATCAATGACTAAAAAGGCAAAATCACTCTGTTATACTGAGCCCTGATCAGACCAGTTATCAAGTACAATGTCTCATTTTATAAAAGTCTAAAAGGCAAAATCACTGCATTATACTGAGCCCTGATCAGACCGATTATCAATTACAATGTCTCCTTTTGTCAATGTGTCTATAAAGGCAAATGACTCCATTATACTGAGCCCTGATCAGACAATGTCTCCTTTCATCAATATCTATAAAGGCAAAATGACTCCATTATACTGAGCCTTGATCAGACCTGTTATCAAGTACAATGTCTCCTTCCATCAGTGTGTCTAAAAAGTCAAAATGACTCCATTATAATGAGCCCTGATCAGACCAGTTATCAAGTGCAATGTCTCCCTTCATCAGTGTCTAAAAAGACAAAATGAATCCATTATACTGTGCCCTAATCAGACCAGTTATCAAGTACAATGTCTCCTTTCATCAATGTCCAAAAAGGCAAAATGACTCCATTATACTGAACCCTGATCAGACCAGTTATCAAGTACAATGTCTAAAAAGGCAAAATGACTCCATTATACTGAACCCTGATCAGACCAGTTATCAAGTACAATGTCTCCTTTCATCAATGTCTAAAAAAGCAAAATCACTCCATCATATTGAGCCCTGATCAGACCAGTTATCAAGTACAATGTCTCCTTTCATCAATGTTTAAAAAGGCAAAATCACTCCATTATACTGAGCCCTGATCAGACAATGTCTCCTTTCATCAATGTTTAAAAAGGCAAAATGACTCCATTATACTGAGCCCTGATCAGACCAGTTATCAAGTACAATGTCTCCTTTCATCAATGTTTAAAAAGGCAAAATGACTCCATTATACTGAGCCATGATCAGACCAGTTATCAAGTACAATGTCTCCTTTCATCAATGTCTGTCTTTCTTTCTATCGGCTTTTACCAGTTAGGGGTCACCACAGTGGAACTCCGGTCCGCTAATGATTGGCAGTAGATTTTTACATGCTGGCTTGCCGGGCCTAATGCACAACCTTCAATGAAGGAATGCCCATTCACGCATGTCGACACACAGACGATGCTCTAACTGAGAATCGAACGTGCAACGTTTAACTGTGAGGCGACAATGCTACCGCAGCACCACCGCCGCAAGGCAAAATCACTCCATTATACTGAGCCCTGATCAGACCACTTATCAAGTACAATGTTTCCTTTCATCATTGTTTAAAAAGGCAAAATAACTCCATTATACTGAACACTGATCAGACCAGTTATCAAGTACAATGTCTCCTTTCATCAGTCTGAAATGGCAAAATCACTCAATTATACTGAGCCCTGATCAGACCAGTTATCAAGTACAATGTCTCCTTTCATAAATGTCTAAAAAGGCACAATCACTCCATTATACTGAGCCCTGAACAGACCAGCTATCAAGAACAATGTCTCCTTTCACCAATGTCTAAAAAGGCAAAATCACTCCCTTATACCGAGCCCTGATCAGACCAATTATCAAGTACAATGTCTCCTTTCATAAATGTCTAAAAAGGCAAAATCACTCCCTTATACTGAGCCCTGATCAGACCAATTATCAAGTACAATGTCTCCTTTCATCAATGTCTAAAAACGCAAAATCACTCCATTCTACTGAGCCCTGATCAGACCAGTTATCAAGTACAATGTCTCCTTTCATAAATGTCTAAAAAGGCAAAATCACTCCATTATACTGAGCCCGGATCAGACCAGTTATCAAGTACAATGTCTCCTTTCATAAAAGTCTAAAAAGGCAAAATCACTCCCTTATACTGAGCCCTGATCAGACCAGTTATCAAGTGCAATGTCACATTTTATCAAAGTCTAAAAGGCAAAATCACTGCATTATACTGAGCCCTGATCAGACCGATTATCAATTACAGTGTCTCCTTTTGTCAATGTGTCTATAAAGGCAAATGACTCCATTATACTGAGCCCTGATCAGACAATGTCTCCTTTCATCAATGTCTATAAAGGCAAAATGACTCCATTATACTGAGCCCTGATCAGACCTGTTATCAAGTACAATGTCTCCTTTCATTTATGTCTAAAAAGGCAAAATCACTCCATGATACTGAGCCCTGATCAGACCAGTCATCAAGTGCAATGTCTCCCTTCATCAATGTCTAAAAAGACAAAATGACTCCATTATACTGAACCCTGATCAGACCAGTTATCATGTACAATGTCTCTTTTCATCAATGTCTAAAAAGGAAAAATGACTCCATTATACTGAGCACTGATCAGACCAGTTATCAAGTACAATGTCTCCTATCGTCATTCTGTCTAAAAAGGCAAAATGACTCCATTACACTGAGCACAGATCAGACCAGTTATCAAGTACAATGTCTCATTTCATCAATGTGTCTAAAAAGGCAAAATGACTCCATTATACTGAGCCCTGATCAGACCATTTTTTAAGTACAATTTCTCCTTTCATCAATGTCTAAAAAGGCAAAATCACTCCATTATACTGAGCCCTGATCAGACCAGTTATCAAGTACAATGTCTCCTTTCATCAATGTCTAAAATCGCAAAATCACTCCATTATACTGCGCCCTGATCAGACCAGTTATCAAGTACAATGTCTCCTTTCATCAATGTCTAAAAAGACAAAATGACTCCATTATACTGAGCCCTGATCAGACCAGTTATCAAGTACAATGTCTCCTTTCATAAATGTCTAAAAAGGCAAAATCACTCCATTATAATGCGCCCTGATCAGACCAGTTATCAAGTACAATGTCTCCTTTCATCAATGTCTAAAAGGCAAAATGACTCCATTATACTGATCCCTGATCAGACCAATTATCAAGTACAATGTCTGCTTTCATCAATGTCTAAAAAGGTAGAATCACTCCATTATACTGAGCCCTGATCAGACCAGTTATCAAGTACAATGTCTCCTTTCATCAATGTCTAAAAAAGCAAAATGACTCCATTATACTGAACCCTGATCAGACCAGTTATCAAGTACAATGTCTCCTTTCATCAATGTCTAAAAAAGCAAAATGACTCCATTATACTGAACCCTGATCAGACCAGTTATCAAGTACAATGTCTCCTTTTATCATTGTCTAAAAAGGCAAAATGACTCCATTATACTGAACCCTGATCAGACCAGTTATCAAGTACAATGTCTCCTTTCATCAATGTCTAAAAAAGCAAAATCACTCCATCATATTGAGCCCTGATCAGACCAGTTATCAAGTACAATGTCTCCTTTCATCAATGTTTAAAAAGGCAAAATCACTCCATTATACTGAGCCCTGATCAGACCAGTTATCAAGTACAATGTCTCCTTTCATCAATGTCTAAAAAGGCAAAATCTCTCCATTATACTGAGTCCTGATCAGACCAGTTACCAAGTACAATATCGCCTATCAACAATGTCTAAAAAGGCAAAATGACTCCATTATACTGAGCCCTGAGCAGACCAGTTATCAAGTACAATGTCTCCTTTCATCATTGTTTAAAAAGGCAAAATCACTCCATTATACTGTGCCCTCATCAGACCAGTTATAAAGTACAATGTCTCCTTTCATCAATGTCTAATGTTTAAAAAGGCAAAATCACTCCATTATACTGAGCCCTGATCAGACCAGTTATAAAGTACAATGTCTCCTTTCGCCATTCTGTCTAAAAAGGCAAAATAACTCCATTACACTGAGCACTGACAGACCAGTTATCAAGTACAATGTCTGCTTTCATCAGTGTCTAAAAAGGCAAAATCACTCCATTATACTGAGCCCTGATCAGACCAGTTATCAAGTACAATGTCTCCTTTCATCAATGTCTAAAAGGCACAATCACTCCATTATACTGAGCCCTGAACAGACCAGTTATCAAGTACAATGTCTCCTTTCATCAATGTCTAAAAGGCAAAATCACTCCATTATACTGAGCCCTGATCAGACCAATTATCAAGTACAATGTCTCCTTTCATAAATGTCTAAAAAGACAAAATCACTCCATTACACTGAGCCCGGATCAGACCAATTATCAAGTACAATGTCTCCTTTCATCAATGTCTAAAAGGCAAAATCACTCCATTATACTGAGCCCTGATCAGACCAGTTATCAAGTACAATGTCTCCTTTCATAAATGTCTAAAAGGCAAAATCACTCCATTATACTGAGCCGGATCAGACCAGTTATCAAGTACAATGTCTCCTTTCATAAATGTCTAAAAGGCAAAATCACTCCATTATACTGAGCCCTGATCAGACCAGTTATCAAGTACAATGTCTCCTTTCATCAAAGTCTAAAAGGCAAAATCACTCCATTATACTGAGCCCTGATCAGACCAATTATCAAGTACAATGTCTCCTTTCATCAATGTCTAAAAAGGCAAATGACTCCATTATACTGAGCCCTGATCAGACCAATTATCAAGTACAATGTCTCCTTTCATCAATGTCTATAAAGGCAAAATGACTCCATTATACTGAGCCCTGATCAGACCTGTTATCAAGTACAATGTCTCCTTTCATCAATGTCTAAAAGGCAAAATCACTCCATTATACTGAGCTCTGATCAGACCAGTTGCCAAGTACAATGTCTGCTTTCATCAGTTTCTTAAAAGGCAAAATGACACCATTATATTGAGCCCTAATCAGACTAGTTATCAAGTACAATGTCTCCTTTCATCAGTGTCTAAAAAGGCAAAATGACTCCATTATACTGGGCTGTGATCACACCAGTTATCAAGAAGAATGTCTCCTTTCATTCTGTCTAAAAGGCAAAATGACTCCATTACACTGAGCCCTGATCAGACCAGTTATCAAGTACAATGTCTCCTTTCATCAATGTCTAAAAAGGCAAAATAACTCCATTATACTGAGCCCTGATCAGACCATTTTTTAAGTACAATTTCTCCTTTCATCAATGTCTAAAAAGGCAAAATCACTCCATTATACTGAGCCCTGATCAGACCAGTTATCAAGTACAATGTCTCCTTTCATCAATGTCTAAAATCGCAAAATCACTCCATTATACTGAGCCCTGATCAGACCATTTTTTAAGTACAATGTCTCCTTTCATCAATGCCTAAAAAGGCAAAATCACTCCATTATACTGAGCCCTGATCAGACCAGTTATCAAGTACAATGTCTCCTTTCATAAATGTCTAAAAAGGCAAAATCACTCCATTATACTGCGCCCTGATCAGACCAGTTATCAAGTACAATGTCTCCTTTCATCAATGTCTAAAAAGACAAAATGACTCCATTATACTGATCCCTGATCAGACCAATTATCAAGTACAATGTCTGCTTTCATCAATGTCTAAAAAGGCACAATCACTTCATTATACTGAGCCCTGATCAGACCAGTTATCAAGTACAGTGTCTCCTTTCGTCATTCTGTCTAAAAAGGCAAAATGACTCCATTATACTGAGTCTTGAACAGACCAGTTATCAAATACAGTGTCTCCTGTTATCAATGTCTAAAAAGGTAGAATCACTCCATTATACTGAGCCCTGATCAGACCAGTTATCAAGTACAATGTCTCCTTTCATCAATGTCTAAAAAAGCAAAATGACTCCATTATACTGATCCCTGATCAGACCAATTATCAAGTACAATGTCTCCTTTCATCAATGTCTAAAAAAGCAAAATGACTCCATTATACTGAGCCCTGATTAGATCAGTTTATCAAACACAATGTCTCCTTTCATCAATGTCTAAAATGTCAAAATCACTCCATTATACTGAGCCTTGATCAGACCATTTTTCAAATACATAATCCTTTTTCATCAATGTCTAAAAAGACAAAATGACTGTTATACTGAGCCCTGATCAGACCAGTTATCAAATAAAATGTCTTCTTTTGTCAATGTGTCTAAAAAGGCAAAATGACTCCATTATACCGAGCCCTGGTCAGACCAGTTATCAAGTACAATATCTCCCTTCGTCACTCCATTATACTGAGCCCTGGTCAGACCAGTTATCAAGTACAATGTCTCCTTTCATCACTGTGTCAAGAAGGCAAAATCACTCCATTATACTGAGCCCTGATCAGACCACTTATCAAGTACAATGTCTCCTTTCATCAGTCTACAAAGGCAAAATCACTCCAACACACTCAGCCCTGATCAGACCAGTTATCAAGTGCAATGTCTCCTTTCATCACTCTAAAAATGCAAAATAACTTCATTATATTGAGCCCTGATCAGACCAGTTATCAAGTACAATGTCTCCTTTCATCAGTGTCTAAAAAGGCAATATGACTCCGTTATACTGAGCCCTGAGCAGACCAGTTATCAAGTACAATGTCTCCTTTCATCATTGTTTAAAAAGGCAAAATCACTCCATTATACTGAGCCCTGATCAGACCAGTTATCAAGTACAATGTCTGCTTTCATCAGTGTCTAAAAAGGCAATATGACTCTGTTATACTGAGCCGTGATCAGACCAGTTATCAAGTGCAATGTTTCCTTTCATAAATGTCTAAAAAGGCAAAATCACTCCATTACACTGAGCCCTGATCAGACCAATTATCAAGTACAATCAATGTCTAAAAACGCAAAATCACTCCATTATACTGAGCCCTGATCAGACCAGTTCTCAAGTACAATGTCTCCTTTCATCAATGTCTTAAAAGGCAAAATCACTCCATTATACTGAGCCCTGATCAGACCAGTTATCAAGTACAATGTCTCTTTTCATAAATGTCTAAAAAGGCAAAATCACTCCATTATACTGAGCCCTGATCAGACCAGTTATCAAGTACAATGTCTCCTTTCATCAATGTCTAAAAAGGCAAAATCACTCCATTATACTGAACCCGGATCAGACCAGTTATCAAGTACAATGTCTCCTTTCATTAATTTCTAAAAAGGCAAAATGACTCAATTAAACTGAGCCCTGATCAGACCAGTTATCAAGAACAATGTCTCCTTTCATCAATGTCTAAAAAGGCAAAATTACTCCATTATACTGAGCCCTGATCAGACCAGTTATCAAGTACAATGTCTCTTTTCATCATTGTGTCTAAAAAGGCAAAAATCACTCCGTTATACTGAGCCTTTATCAGACCAGTTATCAAGTACAATGTGTCCTTTCATCATTGTCTAAAAATGCAAAATGACTCCATTATACTGAGCCCTGATCAGACCAGTTATCAAGTACAATGTCTCCTTTCATCAATGTCTTAAAAGGCAAAATCACTCCATTATACTGAGCCCTGATCAGACCAGTTCTCAAGTACAATGTCTCATCATCAATGTCTTAAAAGGCAAAATCACTCCATTATACTGAGCCCTGATCAGACCAGTTATCAAGTACAATGTCTCTTTTCATAAATGTCTAAAAAGGCAAAATCACTCCATTATACTGAGCCCTGATCAGACCAGTTATCAAGTACAATGTCTCCTTTCATCAATGTCTAAAAAGGCAAAATCACTCCATTATACTGAACCCGGATCAGACCAGTTATCAAGTACAATGTCTCCTTTCATTAATTTCTAAAAAGGCAAAATGACTCAATTAAACTGAGCCCTGATCAGACCGAATATCAAGTACAATGTGTCCTTTCATCATTGTCTAAAAATGCAAAATGACTCCATTATACTGAGCCCTGATCAGACCAGTTATCAAATACAATGTCTCCTTTCGTCAACGTCTAAATAGTCAAAATCACTCCATTAACTGGTCTGATGGGTTGGGAGGGTGGCCTAATGGTTAAGGTGTTTGCCTTACAAACACAAGTTGCAGGGTTTGAGTCTCACAAGGGATAATTGGCTAAGCTTAAAATGGCTCGCAAGGGCAGTTAGCTTAGTATGAATATATAGAGCATCTATCTATCTATATACTGAGCCCTGATCAGACCAATTATCAAGTACATTATCCTTTTACATCAATCTCTAAAAAGGCAAAATGACTCCATTATACTGAGCCCAGATCAGACCAGTTATCAAGAACAATGTCTCCTTTCATCAATGTCTAAAAAGGCAAAATTACTCCGTTATACTGAGCCCTGATCAGACCAGTTATCAAGTACAATGTCTCTTTTCATCATTGTGTCTAAAAAGGCAAAAATCACTCCGTTATACTGAGCCTTTATCAGACCAGTTATCAAGTACAATGGCTCCTTTCATCATTGTCTAAAAAGGCACAATCACTCCATTATACTGCGCCCTGATCAGACCAGTTATCAAGTACAATGTTTGCTTTCATCAATGTCTAAAAAGGCAAAATAACTCTGTTATACTGAGCCCTGAGCAGACCACTTATCAAGTACAATGTCTCCTTTCATCAATTCCTAAAAAGGCACAATCACTCCGTTGAGCCCTGATCAGCCAAATTATCAAGTACAATGTCTCCTTTCATCAATGTCTGAAAAGGCAAAATCACTCCATTATACTGAGCCCTGATCAGAGCAGTTATCAAGTACAATGTCTCCTTTCATCAATGTCTAAAATCGCAAAATCACTCCGTTATACTGAGCCCTGATCTGACCAATTCTCAAGTACAATGTCTCCTTTCATAAATGTCTAAAAAGGCAAAATCACTCCATTATACTGAGCCCTAATCAGACCAGTTATCAAGTACAATGTCTCCTTTCATAAATGTCTAAAAAGGCAAAATCACTCCATTATACTGAGCCGGATCAGACCAGTAATCAAGTACAATGTCTCCTTTCATTAATTTCTAAAAAGGCAAAATGACTCCATTAAACTGAGCCCTGATCAGACCAAATATCAAGTACAATGTGTCCTTTCATCATTGTCTAAAAATGCAAAATGACTCCATTATACTGAGCCCAGATCAGATCAATTATCAAATACAATGTCTCCTTTGGTCAATGTCTAAATAGTCAAAATCACTCCATTATACTGAGCCCTGATCAGACCAATTATCAAGTACATTATCCTTTTACATCAATGTCTAAAAAGGCAAAATGACTCCACTATACTGAGCCCTGATCACACCAGTTATAAAAACAATGTCTCCTTTCATCAACAAACTCACTCCAGTATACTGAGCCCTGATCAGACCAGTTATCAAGTACAATGGCTCCTTTCATCATTGTCTAAAAAGGCACAATCACTCCATTACACTGAACCCTGATCAGACTAGTTATCATGTGCAATGTCTCCTTTCATCAGTGCCTAGAAATACAAAATCACTCCATTATATTGAGCCCTGATCAGACCAGTTATCAAGTACAATGTCTCCTTTCATCAGTGTCTGTAAAGGCAATATGACTCCATTATACTGAGCCCTGATCAGACCAGTTATCAAGTACAATGTCTCCTTTCATCAATGTTTAAAAAGGCAAAATCAATCCATTAAACTAAGCCCTGATCAAACCAGTTATCAAGTGCAATTTCTCCTTTCATCAATGTCTAAAAAGGCAAAATCACTCAGTTATACTGAGCCCTGATAAAACCAGTTATCAAGTACAATGTCTCCTTTCATCAATGTCTAAAAAGGAAAAATCACTCCATTATTCTGAGCCCTGATCAGACCGATTTTAAAGTACAATGTCTCCTTTTGTCAATGTGTCTAAAGAGGCAAAATGACTCCATTATCCTGAGCCCTGATCAGACAAGTTATCAAGTACAATGTCTCCTATCATCAATATTTAAAAAGGCAAAATCACTCCATTATGATGAGCCCTGATCAGACCGATTATCAAGTACCATGTCTCCTTTCATCATTGTGTCTAAAAAGGCAAAATCAATCCATTAAACTAAGCCCTGATCAGACCAGTTATCAAGTGCAATTTCTCCTTTCATCAATGTCTAAAAAGGCAAAATCACTCAGTTATACTGAACCCTGATAAAACCAGTTATCAATTACAATGTCTCCTTTCAGCAATGTCTAAAAAGGCAAAATCACTCCAACATACTGAGCCCTGATCAGACCAGTAATCAAATACAATGTCTCCTTTCATCATTGTCTAAAAATGCAAAATCACTCCATCATACTGAGCCCTGATCAGACCAGTTATCAAGTACAATGTCTCTTTTCGCCATTCTGCCTAAAAAGGCAAAATGACTCATTTATACTGAGCCTTGATCAGCCCAGGTATCAAGTACAATGTCTCCTTTCATCAGTATCTAAAAAGGGAAAATGACTCGATTATACTGAGCCTTGATCAGACCATTTATCAAGTACAATTTCTCCTTTCATCAATGTCTAAAAAGGCAAAATCACCCCATTATACTGCGCCCTGATCAGACCAGTTATCAAGTACAATTTCTGCTTTCATCAATGTCTAAAAAGGCAAAATGACTCCGTTATACTGAGCCCTGAGCAGACCAGTTATCAAGTACAATGTCTCCTTTCATCAATTCCTAAAAAGGCACAATCACTCCATTATACTGAGCCCTGATCAGCCAATTTATCAAGTACAATGTCTCCTTTCATCAGTATCTAAAAAGGGAAAATGACTCGATTATACTGAGCCTTGATCAGACCAGTTATCAAGTACAATGTCTCCTTTCATCAATGTCTATAAAGGCAATATGACTCCATTATACTGAGCCCTGATCAGACCAGTTATCAAGTACAATGTCTCCTTTCATCAATGTTTAAAAAGGCAAAATCACTCCATTATACTGAGCCGTGATCAGACCGATTATCAAGTACCATGTCTCCTTTCATCAATGTGTCTAAAAAGGCAAAATCAATCCATTAAACTAAGCCCTGATCAGACCAGTTATCAAGTGCAATTTCTCCTTTCATCAATGTCTAAAAAGGCAAAATCACTCAGTTATACTGAGCCCTGATAAAACCAGTTATCAAGTACAATGTCTCCTTTCATCAATGTCTAAAAAGGAAAAATCACTCCATTATTCTGAGCCCTGATCAGACCGATTTTCAAGTACAATGTCTCCTTTCGTCAATGTGTCTAAAGAGGCAAAATGACTCCATTATACTGAGCCCTGATCAGACCAGTTATCAAGTGCAATTTCTCCTTTCATCAATGTCTAAAAAGGCAAAATCACTCAGTACCCAGTTATCAAGTACAATGTCTCCTTTCATCAATGTCTAAAAAGGAAAAATCACTCCATTATTTTGAGCCCTGATCAGACCGATTTTCAAGTACAATGTCTCCTTTCGTCAATGTGTCTAAAGAGGCAAAATGACTCCATTATACTGAGCCCTGATCATACCATTTATCAAGTACAATGTCTCCTTTCAGCAATGTCTAAAAAGGCAAAATCACTCCATCATACTGAGCCCTGATCAGACCAGTTATCAAGTACAATGTCTCCTTTCGCCATTCTGCCTAAAAAGGCAAAATGACTCCATTACACTGAGCACTGATCAGACCAGTTATCAAGTACAATGTCTCCTTTCACCAATGTGTCTAAAAAGGCAAAATGACTCATTTATACTGAGCCTTGATCAGCCCAGGTATCAAGTACAATTTCTCCTTTCATCAATGTCTAAAAAGGCAAAATCACTCAATTATATTGCGCCCTGATCAGACCAGTTATCAAGTACAATGTCTGCTTTCATCAATGTCTAAAAAGGCAAAATGACTCCGTTATACTGAGCCCTGAGCAGACCAGTTATCAAGTACAATGTCAAAGGCACAATCACTCCGTTATACTGAGCCCTGATCAGCCAATTTATCAAGTACAATGTCTCCTTTCATCAGTATCTAAAAAGGGAAAATGACTCGATTATACTGAGCCTTGATCAGACCATTTATTATGTACAATTTCTCCTTTCATCAATGTCTAAAAAGGCAAAATCACTCCATTATACTGTGCCCTGATCAGACCAGTTATCAAGTACAATGTCTGCTTTCATCAATGTCTAAAAAGGCAAAATGACTCCGTTATACTGAGCCCTGAGCAGACCAGTTATCAAGTACAATGTCTCCTTTCATCAATGCCTAAAAAGGCACAATCACTCCGTTATACTGACTCCTGATCAGCCAATTTATCAAGTACAATGTCTCCTTTCATCAATGTCTGAAAAGGCAAAATCACTCCATTATACTGAGCCCTGATCAGACCAATTATCAAGTACAATGTCTCCTTTCATCAATGTCTAAAATCGCAAAATCACTCCATTATACGGAGCCCTCATATGACCAATTATCAAGTACAATGTCTCCTTTCATAAATGTCTAAAAAGGCAAAATCACTCCATTATACTGAGCCCTAATCAGACCAGTTATCAAGTACAATGTCTCCATTCATAAATGTCTAAAAAGACAAAATCACTCCATTACACTGAGCCCGGATCAGACCAGTTATCAAGTACAATGTCTCCTTTCATCAATGTCTAAAAAGGCAAAATCACTCCATCATACTGAGCCCTGATCAGACCAGTTATCAAGTACAATGTCTCCTTTCATCAATGTCTAAAAAGGCAAAATAACTCCATTACACTGAGCACTGATCAGACCAGTTATCAAGTACAATGTCTGCTTTCATCAATGTCTAAAAAGGCAAAATGACTCCGTTATACTGAGCCCTGAGCAGACCAGTTATCAAGTACAATGTCTCCTTTCGTCATTGCCTTAAAAGGCACAATCACTCCGTTATACTGAGCCCTGATCAGCCAATTTATCAAGTACAATGTCTCCTTTCATCAGTATCTAAAAAGGGAAAATGACTCGATTATACTGAGCCTTGATCAGACCATTTATTATGTACAATTTCTCCTTTCATCAATGTCTAAAAAGGCAAAATCACTCCATTATACTGTGCCCTGATCAGACCAGTTATCAAGTACAATGTCTGCTTTCATCAATGTCTAAAAAGGCAAAATGACTCCGTTATACTGAGCCCTGAGCAGACCAGTTATCAAGTACAATGTCTCCTTTCATCAATGCCTAAAAATGCACAATCACTCCGTTATACTGACTCCTGATCAGCCAATTTATCAAGTACAATGTCTCCTTTCATCAATGTCTGAAAAGGCAAAATCACTCCATTATACTGAGCCCTGATCAGACCAATTATCAAGTACAATGTCTCCTTTCATCAATGTCTAAAATCGCAAAATCACTCCATTATACGGAGCCCTCATATGACCAATTATCAAGTACAATGTCTCCTTTCATAAATGTCTAAAAAGGCAAAATCACTCCATTATACTGAGCCCTAATCAGACCAGTCATCAAGTACAATGTCTCCTTTCATAAATGTCTAAAAAGACAAAATCACTCCATTACACTGAGCCCGGATCAGACCAGTTATCAAGTACAATTTCTCCTTTCATCATTGTCTAAAAAGGCAAAATCACTCCATCATACTGAGCCCTGATCAGACCAGTTATCAAGTACAATGTCTCCTTTCGCCATTCTGCCTAAAAAGGCAAAATGACTCCATTACACTGAGCACTGATCAGACCAGTTATCAAGTACAATGTCTGCTTTCATCAATGTCTAAAAAGGCAAAATGACTCCGTTATACTGAGCCCTGAGCAGACCAGTTATCAAGTACAATGTCTCCTTTCGTCATTTCCTTAAAAGGCACAATCACTCCGTTATACTGAGCCCTGATCAGCCAATTTATCAAGTACAATGTCTCCTTTCATCAGTATCTAAAAAGGGAAAATGACTCGATTATACTGAGCCTTGATCAGACCATTTATTAAGTACAATTTCTCCTTTCATCAATGTCTAAAAAGGCAAAATCACTCCATTATACTGTGCCCTGATCAGACCAGTTATCAAGTACAATGTCTGCTTTCATCAATGTCTAAAAAGGCAAAATGACTCCGTTATACTGAGCCCTGAGCAGACCACTTATCAAGTACAATGTCTCCTTTCATCAATGCCTAAAAAGGCACAATCACTCCGTTATACTGACTCCTGATCAGCCAATTTATCAAGTACAATGTCTCCTTTCATCAAGGTCTGAAAAGGCAAAATCACTCCATTATACTGAGCCCTGATCAGACCAATTATCAATTACAATGTCTCCTTTCATCAATGTCTAAAATTGCAAAATCACTCCATTATACGGAGCCCTGATCTGACCAATTATCAAGTACAATGTCTCCTTTCATAAATGTCTAAAAAGGCAAAATCACTCCATTATACTGAGACCTAATCAGACCAGTTATCAAGTACAATGTCTCCTTTCATAAATGTCTAAAAAGACAAAATCACTCCATTATACTGAGCCCGGATCAGACCAGTTATCAAGTACAATGTCTCCTTTCATAAATGTCTAAAAAGGCAAAATCACTCCATTATACTGAGACCTAATCAGACCAGTTATCAAGTACAATGTCTCCTTTCATAAATGTCTAAAAAGACAAAATCACTCCATTATACTGAGCCCGGATCAGACCAGTTATCAAGTACAATGTCTCCTTTCATTAATTTCTAAAAAGGCAAAATGACTCCATTAAACTGAGCCCTGATCAGACCGAATATCAAGTACAATGTGTCCTTTCATCGTTGTCTAAAAATGCAAAATGACTCCATTATACTGAGCCCTGATCAGATCAGTTATCAAATACAATGTCTCCTTTTGTCAATGTCTAAATAGTCAAAATCACTCCATTATACTGAGCCCTGATCAGACCAATTATCAAGTACATTATCCTTTTACATCAATGTCTAAAAAGGCAAAATGACTCCACTATACTGAGCCCTGATCACAATAGTTATCAAGAAAAATGTCTCCTTTCATCAATGTCTAAAAAGGCAAAATCACTCCATTATACTGAGCCTTTATCAGACCAGTTATCAAGTACAATGTCTCCTTTCATCAATGTCTAAAAAGGCAATATGACTCCATCATACTGAGCCCTGATCAGACCAGTTATCAAGTACAATGTCTCCTTTCATCAATGATTAAAAAGGCAAAATCACTCCATTATACTGAGCCCTGAGCAGACCGATTATCAAGTACCATGTCTCCTTTCATCAATGTGTCTAAAAAGGCAAAATCAATCCATTAAATTAAGCCCTGATCAGACCAGTTATCAAGTACAATGTCTCCTTTCATCAATGTCTAAAAAGGCAAAATCACTCCATTATACTGAGCCCTGATCAGACCAGTTATCAAGTACAATGTCTCCTTTCATAAATGTCTAAAAAGGCAAAATCACTCCATTATACTGAGACCTAATCAGACCAGTTATCAAGTACAATGTCTCCTTTCATCAGTCTAAAAAGGCAAAATCACTCCATTATACTGAGCCCTGATCAGACCGATTTTAAAGTACAATGTCTCCTTTTGTCAATGTGTCTAAAGAGGCAAAATGACTCCATTATCTTGAGCCCTGATCAGACCAGTTATCAAGTACAATGTCTCCTTTCATCAATGTTTAAAAAGGCAAAATCACTCCATTATGCTGAGCCCTGATCAGACCGATTATCAAGTACCATGTCTCCTTTCATCATTGTGTCTAAAAAGGCAAAATCAATCCATTAAACTAAGCCCTGATCAGACCAGTTATCAAGTACAATGTCTCCTTTCATCATTGTCTAAAAAGGAAAATCAGTCCATTATTCTGAGCCCTGATCAGACCGATTTTAAAGTACAATGTCTCCTTTCGTCAATGTGTCTAAAGAGGCAAAATGACTCCATTATCCTGAGCCCTGATCAGACCAGTTATCAAGTACAATGTCTCCTTTCATCAATGTGTCTAAAAAGGCAAAATGACTCCATTATACTGAGCCTTGAACAGACCATTTATCAAGTACAATTTCTCCTTTCATCAATGCCTAAAAAGGCAAAATCACTCCATCATACTGAGCCCTGATCAGACAAGTTATCAAGTACAAAGTCTACTTTCGCCATTCTGCAACAAAGGCAAAATGACTCCATTACACTGAGCACTGATCAGACCAGTTATCAAGTACAATGTCTCCTTTCACCAATGTGTCTAAAAAGGCAAAATGACTCCATTATACTGAGCCTTGAACAGACCATTTATCAAGTACAATTTCTCCTTTCATCAATGCCTAAAAAGGCAAAATCACTCCATTATACTGTGCCCTGATCAGACCAGTTGTCAAGTACAATGTCTGCTTTCATCAATGTATAAAAAGGCAAAATGACTCCATTATACTGAGCCCTGAGCAGACCAGTTATCAAGTACAATGTCTCCTTTCATCAATGTTTAAAAAGGCAAAATGACTCCATTATATTGAGCCCTGATCAGACCATTTATCAAGTACAATGTCTTCTTTCATCAATGTCTGAAAAAGCAAAATCACTCCATTATACTGAGCCCAGATCAGACCAATTATCAAGTACAATGTCTCCTTTCATCAATGTCTAAAAATGCAAAATCACTCCATTATACGGAGCCCTGATCAGATCAGTTATCAAGTACAATGTCTCCTTTCATCAATGTGTAAAAAGGCAAAATCACTCCATTATACTGAGCCTTGATCAGACCAGTTATCAAGTACAATGTCTCCATTCATCAATGTCTAAAAAGGCAAAATGACTCCATTAAACTGAGCCCTGATCATACCGAATATCAAATACAATGTCTCCTTTCATCATTGTCTAAAAATGCAAAATGATTCCATTATACTAAGCCCTGTTCAGACCAGTTATCAAGTAAAATGTCTCCTTTCATCAATGTGTCTAAAAAGGCAAAATGATTCCATTATACTGAGCCTTGTTCAGACCAGTTATCAAGTACATTATCGTTTTTCATCAATGTCTAAAAAGGCAAAATGTCTCCGTTATACTGAGCCCTGTTCAGACCAGTTATCAAGTAAAATGTCTCCTTTCATCAATGTGTCTAAAAAGGCAAAATGATTCCATTATACTGAGCCCTGATCAGACTAGTTATCAAGTACAATGTCTCCTTTTGTCATTGTCTAAAAAAGCAAAATGACTCCATTATACTGAGCCCTGATCAGACCAGTTATCAAGTACAATGTCTGCTTTCATCAATGGCTAAAATGGCAAAAATCACTCCATTATACTGAGCCCTGATCAGACCAGTTATTATGCACAATGTCTCCTTTCGACAATGTCTAAAAGGCAAAATCACTCCATTATACTGAGCTCTGATCAGACCAGTTGCCAAGTACAATGTCTGCTTTCATCAGTTTCTTAAAAGGCAAAATGACACCATTATACTGGGCTGTGATCACACCAGTTATCAAGAAGAATGTCCCCTTTCATCAATGTCTAAAAAGGCAACATCACTCCATTATACTGAGCCCTGATCAGACCAGTTATCAAGTAAAATGTCTCCTTTCATCATTGTGTCTAAAAAGTCAAAATCACTCCATTATACTGAGATCTGATCAGACCAATTATCAAGTACAATGTCTCCTTTCATCAATGTCTAAAAAAGCAAAATGACTCCATTATACTGAGCCCTGATTAGACTAATTATCAAGTACAATGTCTCCTTTCATCAATGTCTAAAAAAGCAAAATCACTGCATTTTACTGAGCCCTGATCAGACCAGTTATCAAGTACAATGTTTCCTTTCATCAATGTCTAAAAAGGCACAATGTCTCCTTTATATTGAGCCCTGAGGAGACCAGTTACAAAGTACAATATCTGATTTGGGATGTTTCTCCTTAAACATATCAAACAATTCGAAAAGCCCCATCGGTTCCTAACCAAAAGGATCCCACAACCAAAGTTGCTGTGCTACAAAGACAGGAAGCTTCATCCCTTTATTCAGTGTCTTATAGTCATTTAAGGTAAGATTTCTGTTCCGCTTACTGTGCCATTAAAGACTTGGTTGTCATGGACCTCCTGTATCTCCCCATGTCTAATATCTCCACCACTACTAGTAGAACCAGGGCCATAAATTTTTAGCAAGACATAAAACACAGCAGGGGGGTCAGGTTTATAGCTCAGCTCCACCCAGACATGTGGAATAAACTTCCCCCATGTGCTAAACTGTGGAATTCACTACCTTGTTTTAAACATAACGTAGATGACTGGAAGAATAGACACAAATTTACTTAGGGATTGACTGCTATCGCCTCCTGGAGAATGGAGACTTGGCCTGAAAGAGGGTACTGGCAATGCTTGAATTATCATAAGACTCAATGGCCTTGGAAATTCTATGAAGCTATGAATCTTATTGTTGCCTTAAAGATGTGCTACCTTAATCTGTTACCCTTTATATCACCCTATATACATATATAGGTACTATCACAGCTTTGATGACCACAATCTTGAAAATTATAATCCCAACATATATCAAAACTCTAAAATGCTGAAGACCATAATGTCTAAATATCTTCAGTACCAGATGCCCCTACCAGTTTGACCCCAGGAATAAAACAGGTCCTACTGGGCTGAGGACCAAGTGCTAGCATGGAGCCTGCAGGAGTGAAGGACCACAAGTTCAATATTGTAGTCTTCAGGGTTTTAGTCTTGTAATATTATCATCTCACAATTATGATTTTTCAAGATTGTAGAACTATATATTGATATATATATATATATATATATATATATATATATATATATATATATATACACACACACACACACACACATATATATATATATATATATATATATATATATGTGTGTGTGTGTGTGTGTGTGTGTGTGTGTGTGTGTGTGTGTGTGTGTGTGTGTTTGTGTGTGTGTATGGGTCTACGTCATATAGTTGAAATTGCATATAATCGAAGACCAGGTTGTCGAGACAACAATAGCAAAAAACAATTTCAGTGAACTACTCAGCAATGAAGATCCTCCCAGGATAAGTAAACAAACATACAAAAATTAACAAAACCTAAATCACACCATGCCTAACCCATCCAGGTGGGAGGGGCTACACTCCCAAACCTGCAATGTGGGGGGCTGTCCCCCCCACACTTCTCCTAACTAAATATACCAACTCCAAGGTTGCACTACAGTTGGGGAAAGGGCAAAGTTCACCTTGTTAGCCAGCAGGTTATTTACCCTAGGAAGATCTTCATTGGTGCAGTGGTTCACTGAAATGGGTTTCTATATTGTCATCTCAGTGATCCGGTCTTCAATTATATGTGGTTTCAACGATCTGAAAGGGACCCATACACACACACACACACACACACACACACACACACACACACACATATATATATATATATATATATATATATATATATATATATATATATATGGGTTCACTTTATAACATCGAAATACTGAAATGTCGAATTTCAGTATCTCGAAGCTATAAAGTCGAATGTTACAAATAGCGAATGTTCATAATCGCAAATTTGAATATATCTTGAAAATATGTTGAATTTGCAGTTATGAAGTTACGCTACATAATGTCTGGGTTTGTGTTTTGGTGGTGCGCGGTGCCGTGTGTGGATGTAGGTGTTATGTCAGGTAAGTGAGTGTTTTGTAAGGGTTTTGAGTGGGAGTTAGAGTGTGTGTGAGGGATTGGAGAATGTGCATGTGTGAGTGAGCTTTTGTGTTGTGTTTGTGTGATCTCGGAGTTAGTATATATAAGTAGGGGGGGTGTGGGGGGTGCAGGAGGGAGCCCCCCTGCTTATGTGCGTGTGAGTTGTGTATGTGTGTTGTTTTTTTTGTTTATGTTGTGATGTGGGTGTTGTGTTGTATGTTAAGTGTAGTGTGTGCGGTGTTTTCGGTTATGTGGTTTCGCGGTTTTTGTTTGTCGGTGTTTTGTGGATTCGGTTTTATAGTCTTGAGATACTGAAATTCGATATTTCAGCATTTTGTGGTTATAAAGTGAATCCATATATTTATATATATATATATATATATATACACACACACACACACACACACATGCACGTATATGTATATCTAGCTAGCTATATGTATATATATATATATATATATATATATATATATATATATATATATATATGGGTCTACTTCATATGATCGACAGCTCATATGATAGACAACCATAAGACTGACACCAAAACACTGAAAGCTCAAAACACCTAAAGCTCATATGATCAACACTCATAACATTGACACATGAAATCCAAAGCATTATGCCCTTTCCCCACTGTAGCGCAACCCTGGAGTAGGAATAAATAGTTAGGGGATGTGGGGGGCACAGCCTGCCACATTGGGGGGTGTGGGGGGTGATGCCCCCTAAATATGTCATAAATTTTAAACATACATATGGATACTTTTAATGGAATTGACTATATTCATGTAAATTATTATTTAACATTATTTACATGAATATAGTCAATTCCATTAAAAGTATCCATATGTATGTTTAAAATTTATGGCATACACCCTTACCTCAGGCTTTGTGCCCACTGAATGGCGCACAGTGACGGTCACCCCTCTCCACAAATGGGGAACCACCACGGACCCCGGGAACTACCACCCCATTAGCCTGACGAGAATGGACCGCAAGGCTATGGAACGTATCATCATGGAACTTATAAACAATGACTTTGGTAATCTTCAAACTCTGGACCCCACCCAGTTCAGGTTTGTAAAAGGCAGATCATGTCTCCTAAACCTGACAGACTTTTTTGAAGTGGTCATCAAAGCCGTAGATGAGGGTAAAGTGGTTCACACAGCCTATCTAGATCTCTCCAAGGCTTTTGACAACATCCCCCACTCTGGAATTACAGATAAACTCACTAAACTAGGTATAAATCCCTATGTCACAAGATGGGTTGCCAACTGACTCACTGACAGAACCCACACTGTGAAAGTAGCAAACTCCAAATCCGACTTCAGACCAGTGACAAGTGGAGTACCACAGGGTTCAGTCCTGGGTCCTGTCCTCTTTGGTATCTATTTCTCTGAAGTACAGGCTAACACAGAAGGTCTTTGGCTAATGAAGTTCAAAGATGACTGCAAACTAGGAGCCATAATCAAAACTCCTAACGATGTGGACATCCTACAAAAGGGCCTCACTGAGACAGATGTCTGATGTCAAAGCCATGACCTCAAGCTCAATGCCAAAAAGTGCATTCTCATCCCTTCTAGTAAAAACTCTGTACTCATGAACTACCACATAGTCGGTAGTCTACTTAACACCAAAAGTGTGATAAGAGACCTAGGGACACAGGTGGACAGTAGTCTCTCCTTTGATAATCACATCGCCGCAATAGTCAGGAAATCCTTCTTTGTGGCACACCTCATCACAAAAGGTTTCTCATCCAGGAAAAAAAAGAGGTCATTGTTCCCCTCTACTCGTCACTCATTAGACCCATTTTAGAATACAGCACCCCTTTTGGTATGTACCTCACAAGACATCCACATCAACTGGAAAGGCCGCAGAAATACCTCATAAAGAGGATTACCAGCCTCAAACAGATGCCCTACGCAGACCGTCACAAAAAACTCCAGCTTTACTCCGGTGCATATTACCTACTCAGAGGTGATCTCTGCCTAACATACAAAGCTATGTCAAACCCAGAGCTGTTGGACATGCTCCACTTAAAGAAATCCCAATCCCTCCAAGCTACACACTCTAGGGACCTAAACCTTGTCACCACAATAAACAGAACATGCTGGAGGGATAGATTCCTGTCCCAGAGACTTCCCATACTCTGGAACAAACTACCTATCTATATCAAACAAAGCTCCTCATTAGCACTCTTCAAGAAGAATCTTGATGATTGGATGGAAGATAGGAAATTCACCCCGGGGATCACTTCTGTGGCTCTGCTCGACAGGGACAGAGAAAATTAATTTTCTTGGGTGGCGAAAGCCAGGGTACCTTTTTGGCTAGGCTTATATAGGCCCTAGGGCTAATAGTCTAGTACCTACCTATGAACCTATATATATATATACACATATATATATACATATATATATATATATATATATACATACATATATATATATGTATATATATATATATATATATATATATATATATATATATATATATATAGATATATATAGATATAGATATATATATATATATATATATATATATATAGATATATATAGATATATATATATATATATATAGATATATATAGATATATATATATATAGATATATATATATATATACATATACACATATATGGTCACTGTGGTTATTGGGGCTAGGCATGTAATTGTCTGCAGACAGCTTGACTAGTATTTACCTATGAACTAGTCGTTTTGCAGATGTGCAAAAGTTCCATCAGAGCTAGATCCAAAGATGCCTTGTATGCCAGGCATAGATCACCTCTCAGTAACCTGTAGGAGACAGAGTATAGAGTTAAGGCTTTAAGGTGATCCATATAGGACAGTGCGTTTATACCCTGGATTCTCCTGGTAAGGAACATTTGTGGGCATTCCAGTTTTTGCATATGTCTGGTTAGGTACAGGTGGGCTACTGTTTTGGACATATGAAAATAAGCTCATATTTTTAACTGTGCCCTGTCTCCAGTATCTCCAGTATATGTAGGTACAGATAGAAATATATGTGACATCATCACAATTCCAAAAATCATAACTGTGTCAAGAAGAAATGTAAATCTTATACTTAATCATCTAGGAAAAAAATAAGCAAAAATAAGAAACGTGAATTATGTATTAAAATAACTATAAAAATGAAAGAGACTCTCACTGCAGAATTAGGCTATCTATAATTCCATGTCAATCCAACTGGTTTAATTTTCCATATAAAAAGCCAAGATCATTCTGGGGTGGTGGATGGTTAGAGGAAGGAAAAAGGTAGAGAAGGCCTTAGACAGAAAGTGGACAAGGCTGGACAGAAGTGGTAGCATAAATAATAAGAACTTATAAAGCAATCCCTCAGTGAAGAAGCCTTTTAGCCCACATCTGCCTGACCCTCTACTTTTTGGAGTGATGTATTGTCCCATTCATCACTGCAGTCCCCACCTTATATGAGTATCTTGGTAATAAGAAGTGAGAATTAGATGCCATCATGACTAACATGAGGTTTATATATATATATATATATATATATATATATATATATATATATATATATATATATATATACTGACTATTCCCATCCGTCATGTAAGATTTTGTCATGGTACTTATTACATGTGGTGCTGAACTTTGTATGTGACATGCCCGTACTCTGTGTGTCCCAGTCTCTATTCATTTGTAGGTGACAGCCTCCTGGCCTCCATTAGGAGGTAGGGCTGTTGTGGAGTCCCCTCAACCCCCACCATTCCTTCCCTCCCTTGGGGTGAGCTGACAAAGGCCACACATTCCTCCCTCACCCAAATGGTTCTTTAAGCACCAAGCTCAGTACTAAAAGCTGTGCCCCTTACACTACAGTCAGGGCTTTATCCCCTCTGAGCTACAAACTCATATTCCATAGTAAGGGAGTTCAGTATGTAATAGAAAGAATTTAGTTGATTAGATTTTTAAGGTGGTAGATCTGGAAATTCTCCACTAAAACAACACTCTCCTGATAGCAATTAATACATTTGTTTTAATCATTAATCTTACTGATATGTGGTAAAGACTAAAGGTATGTCAGTTGTAATATTGCTGTAAGCTTGCCACCTTGAGATGCACAGGTTCCTTTGATGCAGCTTTCATCTATAACTGTAATAAGAACTAGTGAGTATACATAGCATTTAAGTAAATGAATTGATTTCCTGAATATCACACATATAAATGAGAACTGAAGTCTGAGCCGAAGCCTGTAGAACGACATTAAGGCTACCTCAGTGCCTTAGAAAAAGGAGCCCTTATAATCGTAAAAGTGTCTTCTAAACACGGGAGCTGCTAGCAGTGCTGGCACTAATAACAACAAGGATCCATTGTGCTTTATAAACAAGGTGTGCAGTTGTACTGTGAGAGCTGAATGAGGACATAAAACCTCATTACACAATCCAGAACTGTTGCATAGCAGCAGGTTTGTGACTCACAAGCACCCACGGGGCTTGCTAAGAGGGCAGTAAAAATAAAATGACTGTGTAATGGGAATCAGTATTGGGAAATTAAGTGCTTTTATAAAAACAATCACTTATAGGTTAATTGCAGGTCTTCTGACTATTCTGTGCTGAGAGGTTCTATTTTCCCAAGATCATGTGTAGCAGCTATCAACACAGAGAAGCAGCGTTTGTAAATGACTGACCTAAAATACTAATGGTTAAATCTCTGGAGATATAAATACATGACACTGTGCAAGGTTTGCTGTCAGATGCTAAACTGGTTCTTTTATGATATGATTGCACATGATTTGTAAGCATTATCCCTTATACAAATGAATAACCCTGCTCTTGCAACACAACTCTTGGCTTCACATCTAACATATGCAAAGAAATCCAATTCTTTCTTTCTTTCTTTGTTTTTGCTACAGGGAAAAGAACTAGTGGTCTGAATATACATTATGCTAAGGTGGGGGAATCATTGAAAAGAAACAACTTGCATGCCTTTATTCCTGAAGTTTTATTGACAGGGGGTATATTGTTCTTTGCTACTGGACGCTAGATTTTTAGGCTAATATTAATTTAATGCTGTTATGCTTATACATCGTACAGAACCAAACTATAATCTGCATGACTATGGGAAGCATATGAAATTATATTTTTCTACTTGTATTGTGATCAGTGTAACATTTGAGTAAAATTCATGAAGTAAAGTCTCATGGGTTCATAGGTTGGTACTAGGCTATCAGCCCTAGAGCCTATAAAAGCCTAGCCATAACAATTCCCTGGCTATTTCTTCCCACACTTTGGAGGAAGTAAATAGTCTGATATAAAGTTCCTCTATCTGAGTAAACAGTCATTGCAAAACACAGCCGTGGTGCTCATTACGTTAGGAACAGAATTTCAGCTCATTTTTCACTGATGTGAAAATGTGTCCTGGAATGGATGAAGCTATTATCATGCAGATCCAAGTAACTTACAAGGCATGGTATTGGGTATAAGGGGTGGGGGATGGTTTTGGGGTAAGGGGATGGGGCATGGTTTTGGGGTAAGGTGATGGGGCATGGCTTTGGGAGTAAGGGATACGGCATGGTTTTGGGGGTAAGGGGATGGGGCATGGTTTTGGGATAAGGGGATGGGGCATGGTTTTGGTGGTAAGGGGTGAGGCATGGTTTTGGTGGTAAAAGGGGATGGGGCATGGTTTTGGAGGTAAGGGGATGAGGAGGTTTAGGATACTGTTAAAGAGGATATATGAGACATGGACTGACCAGAATACCTGATATGCACCCTTGCCAATTATAATGTGGGTTTCTTGTCAGCTTGTGACCTGTAGTCATCCGCAAACGTATCTGTGGCATCATGCACTGGTCCATCTTTTCTTTGGCAGAATGTAATTAATGTGTTTCTAAATCTCAGCAGAGCAACATTTGATAAGCATTATGATCAAGAATAGCTACTAGAGTAAGCCACATTCTTCTGATCCACATAATAGCAGTAAAAATGATTCAGGTGCAAATTATTAGCCTCACTGCAGAAATGTGCATGCATATGTTCGACTCACTTTGATTTATATGCAATGAACAATGCTCCGGTTCACTTATTCAGCTATAAATAAATAGTGAGAGTATGTCTGCATCTCTCTGACACAAGCCTAGGCACACATATGTTTATGTGTACTTAGACATGCACATATACATATTTATATATGTAAAATAAGTTGAAACCTTTGGTAAAATCACAGTCAAAGAAAATAGTCATGTTCACATGTTTTCATATTATGTAAGTACATGTACTGTGCTTAATGCAGGGGTCACAGCTGAAAAAGGTGGGTTACTGACTTATTTGCCAAATGAATAAATAAATGCTGAACCTGCCTTTATGCAGTAAGAGACCACACCGAATTCAGGTTTAATGTAGTAATTAATATATGAGATAAGGTTGGTGAGATTACTCTGAAATTTGTACAAGAATTAAATAACTTGAACCATCAGCAGCAAGAAAGAAATACAGTAGCCCAGGTCCTACTGATGTACCTTACAGGCAGGTAAAAATCGAACATCATGTTAAACAGACATTCCGGATCTCCATGCAGGTAAAATTAGGATCATGAACACATTCTCTAGTTCATCCTTGTTATGGGTCTAAGACAGCACCATACTCTCTGGCTAAGGTTTCTTTACCATTTCAGCACACAGGATTTTCAGTTCTGACTTTTTGTTGCTGTTTCTGTGTATCCAGCACATTTGTTCTGTCCCTATGGCATTTTTCTAGGTATGTGACTCCTTTAAAATACATACTGCTGGAATTAGCTGTTTTGCATGCATTCACTTCATTTACCTGTAGTCTGTAGTCTGAGGTCTGTAGTGAGCCACATCAATTAACTAGTTTAATAAATAATTTATTTATTTATTTATTTTACATTTGTTGACCGGGATGGTCCGACTGGATACATGTCCATTTTCAGCGGAGGCCCGGGGAGAAAAGCTCCACAGAGGAAAAAGTTACACTTTCATTTATATACAGATAAGTACACTACCTAATGCAAATACATAAAATTCAAGGTTCACATAAACAGAATTAGAGATACACATAAATACATCACAATTGTTTTAGATACATTGTAGTTGATATTCTAGGTTGATATCCCATTGCTTATAGAGTCAAGTCAGGCAATGGGGAGCTTGACTTCATAAGTACCCGTGATGGTGGAATTTAGGGGGTGTGAGCTTACAAATTATTTGGACTAAGGGGACGAAAAAAAACACCTAGTCAAACAGGTGGAGAATACTACTAGTTGGGTGTCAGAGAGAACTAGTCTGGGTTGTTACATGGGCACAGCCAATGTTCTTTAAAAAATTGTTTAAGATTGTTTTTGAATAGATATTGGGATGTAGTAAGTCTTAATTTATTGGGGAGGGAATTCCAGACTTTACCTATAGAGTTAGCAAAGAGGGCTTCTCCGGCAGAGTTGATGGATTTGATGGTTTGGACCAGGACTCTATGTGAGGAGCGAAGACAGCTAAGATTAGAGTATGGAGTAAGAAGATTTTGCAAGGAGGGGGTTTTATCTGGTTGCTTAATAATTTTAAACGCTTCTGTCAGTTGGTTTAGTTTGAGAAGATTAGATAATTCTAGCCAGTCAAGTTTCCTTAGGTTAATGCAGTGATGAGTTCTGTAAGGACCACCTACTACAAATCTGGCGATGTGATTATAGGCAGCAGAGAGTTTATTGATCTCGCTTTTGTTAAGGAATGAAAGCACAGGAGAGGCATACAGTAATGTGGAAAGTAGATGCGTACGGGAGATGGTTAGCTTGGCAGTAGGAGTTAGAAAGTTTTTAATTCTATACAAGGAACCAAGTTTCTTATTTACAGTCTTTATGGTTTGACTGATATGCATATCAAATCTAAGCCTACTATCAATAGTGACTCCTAATAGTTTAGTGTTGGTAACAGGCTCAATCATGATACCATTATTAGATTGCACGAAGAATGGACAATTATTGGAATGGGCTGTGGGTTGGACTGATGGACTAACTGAGGTGGGAAGAAATACTAGTAACTTGGTTTTTTTTGGATTTAGAATGAGTTTCCGTTCTGAGAGCCACTTTTCAACTATGGTAAAACAGTTTTGGGTTGTTACTTGTAGGTCAGGGAGGGAGATATCCGAGCAAATCAATGTAGAATCATCTGCATACTGGATGCAGGTGGCCTTAGGGATGACTGAGTAAAGGTCGTTTATGAATACAGAGAAGAGAAGAGGACCAAGTATGGAGCCTTGGGGGACCCCTATGGTATTTGGCAATAGTTGAGAGATCTTATTTTCCCATCGAACTGCCTGTTGTCTTCCAGAGAGGTAAGCTTTGAACCAGTTAAGAGCAGGGTAATCAAGGTACAAGGATTCAAGAGTGTGAGGTAGTAGTTGGTGGTTGACCATGTCAAAGGCTTTTGACAAGTCAAGAAAGAGGGCTGAGGAAATTTTTTTGTTATTACGGTTTTTATTGATTGAGTCAGTAAATGAGAGTAAGGCGGTGGTCGTACTATGGTGGGGTCTGAAACCATGCTGAGATTTGGACAGTAGATTATTTAGGGTGAGATGGCTAAGGAGTTGTTTATGAACACATCTTTCCAAGATTTTGGCTATTGGCGACAGTATTGCTATAGGTCTATAGTTTGATGGGTCAGTAGAGGTGCCACCCTTATGAAGTGGGATGACATGGGCTACTTTCCAAATGGAGGGGATAGTGGCCTCTGTTATAGTTTGGTTAATTAGAATTGAGATGGGATATGCTATGACATCTGCTGCTATTTGTAGGTATTCAGCTGGGAGTCGGTCGGCCGACAGGGTGGTTGGTTTAAGTTTCTTCAGTAGTGATCTAATATAGGAGGTGGGAGCTGGCTGGATAGTAAAGAGGGTTAGAGATTCATCATTAACCTTGGTCGGAGGGGAGGAAGGATGGGGAAGTTGATTAGCCAGGGCCTGAATGGTCTCAGTGAAAAAGGAGTTAAAAGTATTAGCGACCTCTACTGGGTTTTTTCCAATAAGTGTTTCTGGGGTGGGAGTAGTTGCTTTCCCTGGGTGGAGGAGGGTGTTTAAGCCTGCCCAAAACTTCTTTGGATTGTTCTGGTGTTTATCTTGGAGGTGACAGAAGTAGTTCTTTTTATCTAGGGTGGAGTCTTTTTTTGTTGAATTTCTAAGTTCCTGGAATTTAATGCGATCTAGAGGTGCCTTAGTAGTTCGCCATTTGTTCCAGGCCTGATCTCTTAGTTTGATTTTGGATTTGGTTTCACTAGTTAGCCATGGTGCTATCCGAGTCTTGGTACGGAGGCGTCTGTTAGGTGCGTGGGAGTCAAGAATGTTGAGGAATGTGTCAGTAAAGTATGACACACTCTCTTCAAGGGGCAGGGTTTTTAGCTTGGACCAGTTACAGGATCTAAGTTCAGTTAGGAATAGTGCTGGTACAAATTTCTTCTTATTTCTGACAAGTCGATATAAAGGGGGATTTATGCTGGTCAATTTGTTTCTTATTACGTAGGTGACGTGGTGGTCACTGAGATCATTCGGGAGGGTCCCAGTTGTATATTTGTGTCCTTCTTTATTAGTAAGAATCCAATCAATTATACTTTCTTTTTGGAGAGCAGTTCCTATTCTTGTAGGGGAGACAATATTTTGGGAGAAGCCGTGTAGATTAATAGGCATGGGGTTGGTCTGTGCAGAGCATTGGGCCCAGTCAATGTTAACATCCCCTAATACAATGGTCTCCTGAGGGTAATTTGCGGCTATGCAATTTAGTATTATCTCCATAGTTTCTAAATTATTCCCTGGCGGAATGTAAACTACAAAAAGATTGATACTTTTTTGGTTATTTAAGCATATTTTTAGGGCAATTAATTCTGCATTCACTATTTTAGGTGGCTGGATAGGATTCAGGATGATATTAAGGGTACTTTTAAACATGACAGCTATGCCCCCACCCCTTTTTTTCCCCCGATCTATCCTGAGAATATTATACCCAGGTGGAAGGATCTCTTCATCCTTTGTGACTGGTTTGAGCCATGTTTCTGTTAGACACATAATGTCTGGGAGATGCATGGCTAACAAGGCATGAAGATTATGAACCTTGTTGTTAAGGCTTCTAAGGTTTAGATGGAAGATAAGGAGGGAGCTAGCTGATCTTTGGGCTAACATTGAAGAGACTGAGTCAGGATGAGTGGATGGGCCTGGGTTCGGATGTATATCACCATATTTGGTGATACATTTCTTCAAATGGTACAGGAGTCTTTGGAGCTTGTATAGTACCTTTAGTCCACGTTTAGATGTTGTTGCCTTTGTGTATGGTTGGGTAAGATATAGGCTTTTTTTGCTTAGGGTATCTATGTAGCATATAGAAGAGGTCTCTTTCAAGGGATGTTGTAGGACATTACAGGTTTGGTCCTTTGGGTAGTGGGATCCCTTAAGTTTTTGGTCTTCGTACATTGACAAGTAGTAAAGAGTGATTAAAAGAGGCAATAGAAGTGGAATAACAAGATTCGCTACTTTACCCATTTTATGGTGTGGGATTAATCTAACAGGGTGTGTAGGACCTGGAAGTGGTACTGTAATAGAGGCAGTTGGGTGAAGTTGAGGGAGGAGATAGGTTAGATGATTGAGTGATTGCGATTGGCTTAGGGCTAAGAGGGGAGTGGTTTATGGCCAAATAAAAGTAGAGATAGTGGGGGCGGGTGGGATAAGGGGGCAGGGAGGGGAGCGAAGCAAGCCCGAGCGAAGCGAGGGCGAAGCGGAGCGGGGATACACCAACTAAGAGCTTTCAGGGTCCTAGAGATCCTATGCTTAAGGTGAGCAATAAAGACTACTTTTACTTAATTCTGTTGCCTGAATTTTACGAAAAAGGCAAGGATTCAGTTTGGGTGGGATAGTACTCTTTCCTATATTCAAGTACTGCTATGCTGCCTGCCCAGAATCGTCTATCAGAGGTATAAAGCCAAAGAAAATAACGACCAGGGTATAGTTATTACCCTTTCTTCCTTGGGATGTTATTTATTAGGGCTGAGAACCGGAACCAGGATGTGCGTTCGCACCGCAATTATTTTCTTCCTTATTCGGTTTTTAGCACTATTGGGCTACTCGCTTTTATGTGTAAGGGGCTGGCACCTAAGAGATAAATTATTAGACTTGGTATTAGCTAAGCAGTGTCAGTTTTAACAGAAAATCTATCACAGCTTACAGTTCGAACAAACAACTTCAAGCACCAGGGCTACTTCTTCAAAGGCACATTTCTTAACTACATGCACAACCCTCAGCAAGCTTTATTTAATTAACATGCAGGAAAGTGTTTATATTTAGATTATTTAACAGCGCTACTATAAACACAGCTATGAGTACAAGAGGTGCGCTTGAACAAATGTAAAGCGCGCTGATGCTAGTATAATACACAATGTACGTTTCTACAAGCAAGTTTAACTAAGCGCTTCCAAGAAACACAACTATGATTACAAGATGTATGCTTATTCTAATGTGAAACACGCTAACGCTAGAGTGATACACAATGCACGTTTCTTACTAACAAGTTTAAACTAAGCACAGGATTATAGTGATACACAATGCACGTGTCATACAACCAAGTTTAAACTAAGCACAGTATCATAGATTAAAGTCTTTTGCAGTAATTTTCATCTAGACAAGTTTCTAAGTATAAAACAGCTACAATAACCTTGGTAGCATACCTCGAGGCAGGAGAAGGCGACTGGGCAGGAGACGCAGCAGTACTGTTTGTTGTTCTGTCCTACTTTTTTTTAAAATAATAAATAAAATAATTAAAGGAACATTGTATACAGGTCTTGCTTCTAATGGTATAATTGTTTTCTTTCCACTGATGTTTTGCTCAAAAGATTAAATCATTACATCTTTCTATTTTTTTAAGCTTGTCTGTTGTCACCATTGTGCGGGTTATGAAGGTTAATTCTTAAAAGAACCCTGGCCTTCTCTTTTCACAGATTCGTTTCTTTGTGAAATGTTGCCTGAAACAGGGGAATATGCCATGATAAATATGAGAAATGCAATGTGATTGTGGCTAAAGAAGGATGTCAGACAGTTAGGCCAAATAAAGAATTCTCAGTTGTGGGAATAGAAGTTCAGCAGAGTTTGGAACAGTTACCAGCATGAGCTTGAATCAGCTTGTCAGCCAAGATGGGAAACCCTCTGTGCATGCCTTTCATTGGTCAATCCAAGCCTCTGATTCTTCCATGTGGTCTGGGGAAGACAGGCATTGCAGAGCCCTGGCACTTAAACTTCGCTGTGATAATGTGCAGCATGTTCAGCTTTGCGCCTGCATTTTCTATTATAGCTCTAAAGAGCAAAAAAAAATAATATTCAAACTCAATTACTGTTTTTGCTTTTTTATAACCACAATACAGTTGCAGGTGGAATGTATACTAAATAAACTTACTTTGACCAGTATTTCAATTTAAACAGCCAAGCACATAGCCAAAACAAGGTATCCACCTTGCTGGCTGATGTCTGTTGTGAACAGATAGTTATATTTAACAGTAAATGGAGATGTTTAATGTAAAAATATGAGTGTGCGAGCTTGTGTGTCTACACTACAGGACTATAGGATCATTTTTGACCAAAGGATTATAAAATAGACCAGAATTTATGCATATGTGTGTGTATGTGTGTATATGGGTATTGTGGGGAGATAAGAGCAAATAAAATACAAGTCTGGGTAAACTTTTACATGTAAAGTAACAAATATGCAGGTAAGTACCAACCACGCTTGTGCTATGTGATGCATATTTATTTGCAACTTAATGTTTCTGTATTACAGGTCCAGAGTTGAATCATGAGCTCCTTTTACATCCTGTGTAGTGACTGTGTGTGCTTCCCATGTGTACATGTGTTTTTCCACTTACTACAAATGGATTATCAACACCATATTGTGTTTACCTTGCTCTATTTGTTCAGTTATAAATAAATAAAATTGCAATAAAAATGGCATTGCTGTTTTAAGTAGTGAATGAAGAAAACACTGGAGTATGTCTGTTGAGAGAAAGGTTTTTGTGGTTTTAGAATATTGTTGTAACTGTATAGTTCATAGGTGCATAGTTACATGCAAGGCGAATGACCACCAGGGCCTTTATAAGCCTAGCCATACAATCCAACCAAATTGTACCCCTATGTATCACAGGCATTTATTAGGATGAGATATGTTAGTTATCTCCTTTGTTTTGGCAACAACATCAGAAAAGGATAATTCTTCAGGTGGGGAATCTGAAGAAAAAAAATCCTCAGAATCAGGTTCCCCATTCTGTGGAGCATAAACTTGAGAAACTCAGTGTAATTCATGTCCCTCAGGTCTATATTAGAACTTCCAACTTTTAGGTTGTCGAACGTCAAAACATCGACACCTAAATGTTGAAGTCTAATAAACACGAGAGGCCAATTACACAAATTTTTTCCCTGGGAAAAAAATTTGCTTGGCAGTCATCAGGGATTTGCCCTTTTCCCCGATACAGAGCGATTTCAGAGTTGGTATATTTAGTTAGGACAGGTGTGGGGGGCACAGCTCCCCACGTCGAGGGGTGTGGGGGTGAAGCCCTCCACTTGATTAGAGTTTTAGAGTTTGTTTGTTTTTTTGTTGGCTACGCAAATTTTGAGTAATTGGCGTGTCACGTTTCTTAGACTTTGACGTTTAGGTGTCGGCATTTCAGCGTTCGAGAATCTAAGCATTCAAATATCTAATGTAGACCCTGTGTCTCAGACTGACAGTTAGTATCTGAGAAAGAAGAAAATATTTTCCTTTTTAAATACATGGAAGACTCAGAATGTAAAGACTGAAAGCTTGAAATAAACCCTTAGCAAAACCCAGCATATCTTCCCTTTTTGCCCTATGTCTCACAGAAGAAATATGGCTAAATTTATGTTCCTTCTCCTGCGAGACCCCAGAAAAAGATCAACTCAATGAATGGTCCCTTCCCCAGGAATCAAGCTCCTCAGACTAGCTTTGTACAAGAACAGCTTCTATTACCTCCTCTGATATTGACAAATGTGGTTTGTCCTTGACCAAAGAGGACAAACAGATGCAGAGGATGTGCCTGCGTCTTGGTCTTTTGTGGTTTCCTGAGGAGCAACACATGAGGGATTGAGAGGTACTTGATGTGGCCTGTGCAGAGTCACTTCTCCATGCCTGATGTGAAGAGCAAGCCACCCTGAAGACCTAAGACTCCCATACAACTTTTTTCTTGCAGTTCAGGAAGGGAAGAACCAAAGATGTGGAAGTCTGGTCCATGCTTTTACAGGAAAATGTGTTTGACAAGTAGGTAGTAAAGACTTGTTAAGTTGGTCTGACCTTCTGACTAAATATTTCAGTTTTGAGGTAAAAGTTTTTAGTGACAACCACAATAAAAATCCACTAGCCTGAGTCCCTAGCTCTAAATGTTCACAGAAAAGTTATACCTTTTCTTACAAGAAATGGTAAACTGGATGGTATTCCACAATGGAGTACTTATTTGCCCAGCCTTGTAGAAGTGATAGCCAACCATCAATCACTCAAAGCCCACAGGGGATGAGCACACTTTGACAAGAAGAACATTCTGAAGGTTTGGTGCCTTAACCACTAACTTTATACCACTTTCTTTCAGCTGTTCAATGATTACGGCATGCAGTTGGTACCTTAAAGCTTTGGAAGCTAGTCAAATGTCATATCTTTGTCAGGATATATCACATAAAGCTTAGGTTAATGCAACAGCGATCTGATGATGAACAACCGGTTAGTTCATTAGTAACTACAGTTGTTGTATTAAAAGATGGAGTGTTACAATTATTCTTTGAAAAATAGAAAAAAATAAACCTATTATAATAGGTTCCCATTTATGAACCTTACTGTTTTAAAAAGAAGTGATTATGTCTTATTTCAGAGATGGCAGTGACCAGGAAACTGCACTGGAAAACATATTGCAGCTTTAAAAGCTGTTTCACACTTTGTGCTATCAAACAAATAGTCATAAGTATAGTGCCCTTCTGACAAGCAACAGTTTTGAAAGTTGTTTCACACCTCATGAGTTCAAACAAATGGCAGCAGTGAAGTGCAGTGCTAACCGCTTTAAAAGCTGCTGCACAGAGCTTGAGCTGTTTGAATAAAAACTCTCACATATGGTTAGCTAAAATTCTCCATGTCTTACAAGAAGATTGGTTTGAGATAATAATCATTTGTTATGTGTTCTTAAAATGGGTAGCAGGAAATTTATCTCTCAAGCTTCAGTGTTCATGTGAATTCCTTGACATTTATTTATTTAACATTTGTTAACCAGAAAGTCCGACTTGGAATGAAGCCAATTTTCAGCAGTGGCCCGGGGAAAAACACTCCAGACGCATGTCTTTTTAACGTGGGAGGAAACCGGGGTGAACCCACTCGAATGCAGGGAGCACATGCTGATTCCACACAGAAGGCACCCCAGCCAAGAATCAAACTGGAGAACCTCTTGCTGTGAGGCGACAATGCTACCAATGCACCACTTCACCATCCATACAACATATAATATGGTTATGATGCAACACCCAGACATAATCCTGTATGTTTTGTACAGAATGGTCAAAGTATATTATTTTTAAAATGTAGCACAAATTGGGACCTGCCTTCTGTTTTGGTACAAGGCTTAGTGCGCTGTCATCTTCCCTTTAAATTTTATATATTTTTTCAGATAATAATCTGTTTCTTGACATTTCAGGCAAATTCACTGCCAACTATAACTACTTAACAAAAACAGACATATAGATGTAAAAGTGAATTAAAATAATAATTACATGTTTAACAAGCGTATAGTCTCAGTTCTAGTCGGACTATAGCAGTTCAATTTCTAAGCTCAAAATACATTTTTCACGTTCTGTTATAATAGCTATTGATAATGCTTCTAACCATTAACAATTACTACAACGTAGCATGCAACAAGAATTATATACAGATGTGGCCTAGCCAAGAAAAGCAAATTTTGTATATTTTCTTCCTTCTAAATTCTTTTTTTTTTTTGTTTTACATACCAGTTTGTTGAATCATGAGGGATTTATTGCTATAATGCTGTAGCTTGCAGTAAGCACTGTGCTGATTAGTTTAACTGTTTCCCTTACAGATTCTTTGCATGTCATATGGTAAGTGGCTAGCTTGCTTTATTTGCTTTTAGACATAGAGGCACAAACTGGACATTGTTGGTCCTAGAGTTGCACATATTTTATGCAAATCTACATAAAATCCATATACAACTAAGTCACGTTAAGTATTCAGTGCAGACAAATGTCCGATATGGATCTGTTCCATTTCTGCACAAGTTCTGCAGAGAGTAACTGATAAATGAATAAAAATAGTAAAATGTAAGAAGGGAGGTGAGCAGTTCAGATTCAGATCAGGATGAAGCACAATTGAGCCAATGTGTGCAGTGAAACAGATAGTTTCGAAGAAGCTAGTGATGAAGAATAAGTCCAACTGGGCATTCCTAGACTTGGTGAAAGCATATGACAAGGTCTCAAGAAAGCTGATTTGGTCAGTCCTGTGGTGCTGCGAAGTCCCAGAAACATTAGTACAATTAGTGAAAGGTATGCACAAGGTCCCAGTGACTCGAATTCAAACAGGGGGGTTCCTAGTAGGAGTAGGTGTACACCAGGATGCATCTCTGAGCCCACTGTTTTTTGTACTGGTAATGAACTACATTAACAAACAGGTCAGAGGGGACAGATCAACAAATTTGTTGGATGCAGATAGCGTGGCATTGCAGGTAAACTCTGAACAAGAACTAAAGCAAAGGATAGGGGAATGGAATGAAAAACTGAAGGCACATGGGATAAAACTGAGTACAGATAAGACATCTGTAATGGCAGCAAATGGTGGGGGGGGGGGGATCAGAAGCTGAGAATTAAGATGGAAGGGGAAATAGTAGAACAGGCTAACAGCTGCAAATATCTGGGAAGGCTGGTTGAGAAGAAGGGAATTCTCAATGAGGAAGTCAAAGCTAGAATCAATGGGGCTGCAGAAAACTGGCACAGAGTGTCAGGTGTAGTGTATGACAGAAGAATGCCAACGAAGCTGAAAAGTAAGGTGTACAAAAGCAGTGGTATGACCATTACTACTGTGTGGTACACAAACCTGGACATCAGAGTCCTGGGCATTAGAGTCAGAGCAGTTGAGGAAGCTAGACGTGATGGAGATGAATTGCCTGAGATGGGCAGCAGGATGCACTCTGTGGGACAGACAAAGAAATAAGGACATAAGAGCAGAAGCCAAAGTTGCTCCAATTGCAGACAAGGTTAAAGAGAACAGATTATGGAGGTTCAGGCGCATGTGCAGAAAAGCAGAAGACAATCAGTGGAGAAGATTCAGACGGGAAGAAGGCAAGAGAAAATGAGGGCATCCAGTAAAGATGTGGATGGATTGTGTGAGAGAAGACCTGCAACAGTCAGGTATGAGTGTCAAAGAAGGCATGAGAGTGGCATTGAATAGAGATGGATGGTGAGAGTTGACATGGCACCCTGACACCATGGCGAAAAATTGGAAAAAGGTGGCTGGTGATGATGATTTTCATATCGATACAAAAATCACATGCCTATTATAGCCAATTAATTGATACCAGGAATAAAACCTTATCAGTATCAAAACAATCATAAGTAGCAAACATGTTATAAACAAAAACTTAAAACACAGTTAAAGATGCATGAATAACTCAAATACCAAAAAGAAAAAACTGGTAGAGACATTTTAATAAAAATATTGAAAAGTAATGTTTCAAAGATCTGTATTAAGAACTACCTTCAAACTCAGAGCCTCCTTTAATCCTGGAAGGCAAAGCATCTTCAAGCTTTTAGGAAGAGACCTTATTCTCAGGTGTTAAATTCAGATCTACACCACGTACGTCCAGATTAATATACAAGTTACAAAGCATGGGATTCATTAACTCCAACACTAAGTGTACACTAACCACACACCATTTTGCGTAAACAGACAATACAAAAATAACTCACACCTTCTTCCCTCCAAATTTAGTTTTCCTAAAGGTTACCTCAAAGTGTAGACTACCAGTACACTTAGTGTAATCTATTTGAGTGAACAGAAAGCAAAAAAGTTTTGATGATATTCTTTAATACAGATCATGTACATTTACCCTGGGATTTATTAACACCTACACTAAGTGTACATCAGTCTTGGTGAACAGACAACACAAACATAAATCACACCTTCTTCCTCCTAATTTTAGTTTTTCTACTGATATTTTTGCAGCCAGAAATACTGAGGGGGATTCATAACATTCCTCTCAACTTTCCAGATTTTCACAGAATGTCCATATTTTTGGCTCATATTTTGGGTCTGTTTCTCATAAATTTGTGGTTTTCTGGCAAATCACTGGGATGATCTCAGGACTGAAATCACTAAATAATGTCATACATTTGAGTTTCTAACTTCAAATCCTTCAGAAAACATATGTTAAAACAAACTCTGTTACTTTAACAACTCTCTAAGTTTATAAGAGCAGTATTTAAAATATCCAACTACAAACAACACCAGCAACTAAGATGAATGGACTACTCACTACAACAAGCACTAAAACATAAAAATAAATAAAGTAACTAGTCTGAAACATGGCCAGGGTAAAATAACCTTTATGAATCATACCTCTCAACCTCTTGCTGCAAAGAATCTGGACAAAGCTCGAAAAAATGGGGGCGAAAGGCTCAAAAATAGAGACATATTTTAAATATTAAAATAAAAATAAATAAAGTGACTTGTCTGAAACACAACCAGGGTAAAATAAACATGAATCCTTTATTAAAATGTGGTAAGCACTTTCACAAGTACAAGCTCACTTCTTCACACCAAGCATATATTTTATTCCAACTACTAAGTTCAGTTAAAACCATTCAAAAATCAGTTAGCCAATCACAATACACATTTCAGATCAAGTGATTCAGAAGATAACAATGTAACTTCCTGATGTAACTAGTTATCTTAAAGGTATAAATATATGTCAATGTCATAATTAAGAGTTGTTCTCAGTGATACAACTCAAAATTACCCATTGAATGGTGTTATACACTGAAATAGCGTATGATTTATAAAAGTTACCACAAAGTGTAGACTACTTGTACACTTATTGTAATCTTTATGAGTGACTAAAAAGTACAAAAATGTGGCAGGAATGTTTTTGAATAAAGATCATGTACGTTCAGTTTTGGCGTTAATGAATTTTTAATTTTGTAATTACATAATTTTACTTGTGTACACAGCTGGCTAACTTTAATTATGTACGTATGTATGTATGTATGTATGTATGTATGTGTTTATTTATTTATATATTTATGTATTTATTTATTTCCCTTTGTTTACTAGGAAAGTCCACAGTGCATATGTTTCATCACCTTCTTTCAGCTGTTCCCGTTAGGGGTCGCCACAGCGGATCATCTGTTTCCATTTCTTCCTGTCCTCTGCATCACGCTCTTTCACACCAACCGCCTGCATGTCCTCTCTCACCACATCCATAAACCTTATCTTAGGCCTTCCTCTTTTCCTCTTACCTGGCAGCTCCAGCCTTAGCAAAATTTTCCCAATATACCCAGCATCCCTTCTCAGCACATGTCCAAACCAACGCAATCTCGCCTCTCTTGCTTTGTTTCCAAACTGTCCAACCTGAACTGACCCTCTAATGTACTGATTCCTAATCCTGTCCAGCCTAGTCACACCCAGTTCAAATCTTAACATCTTTAACTCTGCCACATCCAGCTCTGACTCCTGCCTTTTCGTCAATGCCACCGTCTCCAACCTATGTAACATAGCTGGTCTCACTACCCTCTTGTAGACCTTCCCTTTCACTCTTATTGGTACGCGTCTGTCACAAATCACTCCTGACACTCTTCCACCCATTCCACCCTGCCTGTACTCTCTTCTTCACCTCTCTTCCACACTCACCATTACTCTGAACTGTTGATCCCAAGTACTTAAACTCATCCACCTTTACCAACTCTAATCCCTGCATCCTCACCATTCCTCTACCTTCCCTCACATTTACACACATATAGCCTGTTTTAGCCCTGCTGACCTTCATTCCTCTCCTCTCTAAAGCATATCTCCACCTCTCCAGGGTCTCCTCAACCTGGTCCCTACTCTCACTACATATCACAATGTCATCTGCAAACATCATAGTCCACGGGGCCTCCTGTCTGATCTCATCTGTCAACCTGTCCATCACCACTGCAAATAAGAAAGGGCTCAGAGCTGATCCTTGATGTAATCCCACCTCCACCTTAAACGTATCTGTCACTCCCACCGCAGTCCTCACCAATGTCACACTACCCTCGTACATATCCTGTACTACTCTTACATACTTCTCTGCCACTCCCGACTTGCTCATACAATACCACAACTCCTCTCTAGGCACCCTGTCATATGCTTTCTCTAAGTTCACAAAGACACAATGCAACTGCTTCTGACCTTCTCTGTATTTCTCCAACAACACTCTCAGAGCAAATATTGCATCTGTAGTGCTCTTTCCTGGCATGAAACCATACTGCTGATCAGTGATCATCACCTCCCTTCTTAACCTAGCTTCCACTACTCTTTCCCATAACTTCAAGCTGTGACTGATCAATTTTATCCCTCTGTAGTTACTGCAGCTCTGCACATCACCCTTATTCTTAAAGATAGGTACCAAAACACTTTTTTTCCACTCCTCAGGCATCCTCTGACTTTCCAAAATTTCATTAAACAATCTGGTCAAAAATTCCACTGCCATTTCACCTAAGCACCTCCATGCTTCCCCTGGTATGTCATCTGGGCCAACAGCCTTTCCATTCTTCATCTTCTTCATAACTGTCCTTACTTCCTCCTTGCTACTCTGTTTCACTTCCTGATTCACTATCCCCACATCATCCAACCTTCTCTCTCTCTCTCTCTCTCTCTCATTCTCTTCATTCATCAGCCTTTCAAAGTACTCTTTCCATCTACTCAACACACTCTCCACACTTCTGAGTAGGTTTCCCTCACTATCCTTTATCGCCCTTACCTGCTGCACATCTTTCCCAGCTCTGTCCCTCTGTCTAGCTAATCGGTACAGGTCCTTTTCTCCCTCTTTAGTGTCCAATCTCTCATACAACTCTCCATATGCCTTATCCTTAGCCTTCACCACCTCTCTCTTTGCCATGCGTCTCATCTCTCTTTCTTCATCTCTTTGACAAGCCCACTTCTTCACCAGCCTCTTCCTCTGTATACTCTCCTGTACTTCCACATTCCACCACCAGGTCTCCTTGTCCTCCTTCCTCTGTCCAGATGTCACACCAAGCACCTTTTAGCAGTCTCCCTTACTAGCTCTGTTGTAGTTACCCAGCTATTCGGAAACTCTTCACTGCCTCCCAGTGCCTGTCTTAACTCTTCCCTGAACTCCATCTCACAATCACCCTTTTTTACTTCCACCATTTAATCCTTGGCACTGCTTTCACACTCTTTCTCTTCTTCTTGATCACCAACGTCATCCTACAGACCACCATTCTATGCTGTTTAACTACACTTTCCCCTGTCACCAATTTAGTCTCCAATCTCCTTCAGACTGGCCCTCCTACATGGGATATAATCGACCTGTGTGCATCTTTCTCCACTCTTGTACGTCACCCTATGCTCCTCCCTCTTCTTAAAATATGTATTCACCACAGCCATGTCCATCCTTTTTGCAAAATCCACAATCATCTGACCTTCTGCATTCCTCTCCTTAACACCATACCTACCCATCACTTCCTCATCCCCTGCGTTCACTTCACCAACATGCCCAGTGAGATCCGCTCCAATCACCAGTCTCTCACCCTTGGGTACACTCACCACCACTTCATCCAACTCACTCCAAAATTTTTCTTTCTCATCCATCGCACACCCAAATTGTGGAGCATATGCACTAACAACATTCATCATTACACCATCAATTTCAAGCATCATAAACATCACTCTATCAGACACTATCTTCACCACCAAAACACTCTTGGCATACTGTTCCTTTAGGATAACCCCTACCCCATTTCTCCTGCCATCCACACCATGATAGAACAATTTGAACCCGCCTCCTATACACCTGGCCTTACTTCTCTTCCATCTGGTCTCTTGCATGCACAATATATCAACCTTCCTTCTCTCCATCATATCAGCTAGCTTTCTCCCTATACCAGTCATACTGCCAACATTCAAAGTTCCTACCCTCACTACTACACTCCTAACCTTCCTCCTCTCTTCCAGCCTTCAGGCATGCCTTCCCCCTCCTCTTCTCCTTCAGCCAGCAGTAGCCCAATTTCTGTCAGCACCCTGTTGGCTAACAGTACTGGTGGCAGTCGGTGTTAACCTGGGCCTCGACTGATCCGCTATGGAAATATGAAATGCTCTCTGCATAAGTAATAGAACACTCTAGATTATCTAACTTACACTATTTAGTATTTACAGCATGTTAAGCATAGATACAGGTGTAGAACATAGTATATACAAGTAAAACTCACAAACATCAATAGAGCATTTATTATTATTTTACAGTGTATGTATGACTACTACTGTAACATTAGCACACAAGCAGTAGAGGAGACACATACATATTTTAACCAAGCAGTTAAATTCACTTGAGATCAATAACCAGTTGATTACTATGGTGTGAGAATTCAGTGCTATTTGTTTAATATGATTGCATGTTGTGGGGAATTAGTAATGGGGTTGTACAAGGCATACCTCTCAACTGTACAGATTTTCACAGAATGTTCTGATTTTTGACTCATATGTTGGTCTGTTTCTCATAAAATTGTGGTTTTCTGGCAAATTATTGGCAAGTAATTGAGAGCTAAAGTCAGAAAATACCCTATACCCACCAACACAATAAAAAACCTTTACTTAAACTAAAACCCTGTACTCTGGACCCTGACAATCTACTCCCATACTTCTTGCAGCTAGCTGCAAACTATATAGCTTATCTCATCAGCATACTCATAAACAGATCAATTAAATAATCCCTTGTCCCAGACATCATGAAAAAAGCATTCATTCTCCCCTTACACAAAGGCGGCACCAACGCAGACACCACAAACTTTCGGCCCATAGCAATTCTCTCACCCCTCTCTAAAATACAGGAAAAATGCATCCATGCCCAAATCTTCAACCACCTGCGTGAAAACCAAATTTTATCACCCACTCAGCATGGTTTCAGACCAGGACACAGCACCACTACTGCCCTCCTCTCCTTCCTTGATACAATTAACCGGGCACGAGATTCTGGCAAAATAATCACTTCTCTTTTCCTCGACCTCTCCAAAGCTGTTGACACCATTTCCCACACCATCTTCCTCTCCAAACTATCCACCCTCCACATTTCCCCAACCTACCCTACAATGATTCAATAGCTATCTCTCCAATAGGCAGCAATCCACCAAATGCAACAGTCTTACTCTACCTTCCTCAATACTTCCACCCAAGGCTCCATATTTGGTCCTCTCTTATTTAGCATCTTTATTAACAACTTTCAATCCACTCTCCCACAATGCTCAGTAATCCAGTATGCTGAGGACTGTACAATAATATGCACTGCAAATTCCATCTTTGAACAGAAAATCACCCAGAATGCCTCACCTCTACTGAATCTTGGATACTATCATCTTGCCCAAAATCCAAAAAAAAACCTAGTGCTTTTTACTCCTAAGAAAACCACTCCACTAGATAAAAAACTATTCACTATACAAGCCCAAGATAATACTCCTATAGAAGTTGTCACAGACACTAAACTACTAGGCATTATTATAGATGAAAACCTTAACTTTGACCTACACATAAACAATAACATAAAAAAAACACACCAAAAGCTTGGTATGCTCTATAGGCATCAACACTTTCTTAGCCTCTCTACTAAACAAACCCTTGCAACCAAATGTCTGTTACCCTATCTCCTTTAGGGCACCCCTCTCCTCACTAATATCCAAAATTGTACAAAATCCAGACTTTGTATATGTTACAACAGAATAGCCAAATTTGCCACCAAGGCCAAATTCTCATCCCACCACTGTAACTCACTGAAACAATTAGGCTGGCTGGAACTCTCCAACCATCTCTGATGCACCCAACTAACTACAGCGCACAAAATAATCTACAGACCCACAGACTGTCCTGCTCTCTCAACTCTGATTGCCCAATATCAACCCAGCAGGCAACTAAGATCTGAAAATCATCTATATCTAAAAGTAAAGTACCTCACCAAGAGGATCAAAGGGCTCAAATAGATGCCATATGCTGCCCGGTTAAAGAAACTCCAGCTCTTCTCGGTTGCATACTGCCTGCTTAGAGGCAATCTGTGCCTGACGTATAAAGCCATGTCCAACCCAGAATTAATGGACATGCTGCACCTCAGAAAATCCAAATCCCATAGAGCTACGCGCTTGAGGGACTTGAACCTCAGCACTGAAATAAATAAGACATGCTGGAGGGACAGATTCATAACCCAGAGGCTCCCTTCACTCTGGAATAAAATCCCAGTCCAAGTTAGGCAGAGTCCCTCACTGACTCTCTTCAAGAGGAATCTTGATGAGTGGATGGGAGATCATAGGTTTACCCCGGGTATCACTTCTGTGTCACTGTTAGACAGAGGCACAGTAATCTAACCTCGAAAAATGGCATAGTAAAATTCATGTAAAATGGGTGGCGAAAGCCAAACACACTCTGGCTAGGCTTACAAATGCCCTAGGGCAGATAGCCTAGTGTGAACCTATGAACCTATAAAAAAGCCCACCTTACCTGCTGGTCAACTCCTCTATTCCTTCACCGTCAGCAAACTATGAAACTCACTTCCACCTTCTATAAGACACAGAGGCAGCACCACCACCTTCAAACAAATACTGAAAAATCATCTCAACTCTTCCTGGCTATGTCCCTGCTCTATAACCTAACCTCTTCTTTTTCCTTATATGATATGCTTTTTGCTACTGCTGACAGATGATATTTTCTCCATAATTATTATTTTTTTCATCACTTGTTGATACTGGCACAATAATGCTGATTAATATATCTCAGCTTATGCCTCTCTGATTGAATTCATCTGGCAACCCACTAAAGTCCTGCTTTTATGTATATATTCTGTATGTACTGCTGTATTCACTATATGTAACACTGTTTCTACTTCTGTACCAATTAATGTTTATTTTTTTCTGTATCTATGTTCTTGTCAGAGCTTTTCTCCCTAGGCCTCCACGGAAAATGGGCTCTTTTAGGCCCAGCGGACTTTCCCAGTAAACAAATGCAATAAATAAATAAATAAAATAATGAGAGACATTTGAGTTTCAGACTTCACATCCTGCTATTCTATAAAGTATCTTAAGTCTGTAAGAGCAATATCTAACTTGTACCCCCATTATTTATGGTTTCGTCCAGATTTCGTGCTCCAAGAGGTTGATAAGTATTGTACAAGGGCAGTACAGTTACACTGACAGGTATGAGTTCATTGAGATGCTAATTTATAGATGCCATGGGTTAAGATTTGAAATAAGAAGGGTTCTTGGTAATAGAGTTCTTAAAAGTGTAGGACCATTTGCTTTAGTGGAAAATCTTTAAGGAGATTTTAAACTGAAGATAAGATGAATTCCACACTATAGCAATATATATATATATATATATATATATATATATATATATATATAGAGAGAGAGAGAGAGAGAGAGGAGACATTTAACTTACATAGACAGTCAACATTATGATATTTAGATTTGAGGTGTTGGTTTAGTGAGTGCAGTTCTCTGGTGGGAGATGTACCAGTTTAATAACTGGCTGGTGGCAGGTCATTTGTCTGGGGTACAGAGAATATTGTGAGCAGTCTTAATATAAGAACCGGCTAGTAGATGCAATAGCCACATATAGTTAATGGAATAAAGCGCCACACAGTAATGCATTCATTTAATGTGGATACCTGCAAACTTTGCAATTTTATTATACGATTGTGCCAGTTTAGCTCCAGTTTATCTAGCTAAGAGGACTGTGGTTTAATGAATATTAATGAGGCATACAGGAGGCTACGGACCTACAGTATTATTTAGATATTCTGTTAGGAATAGTTTCACTTTATAGAGAACTCCTAGTTTATGGTTAGGTTTTTGAACTGCACGTTTGATCTCAGTATAGAGTCTCTTATTTTTCCCAGTAGTTTTGTATTTTGTATTAACTCACTTTATGTGCTCTTGACTGATAAACTTGTTCAGTTGCAATAGCTTGTTTATTGGGTTGGATTTGAAAATACCATTAGTTTTGTTTTATTTGGATTTAGGAATAGTTTAACTTTTTCCAGTCTCTTTTAATTTTTTTCCCCAAAGGATTGATGTTGGTTGCCTTGGAGCTGTTTGAATGATCTCATAAACAAAATAAATATGTTACGTTAAAAAATATATACCATGACATACATGGTGTATGCCTTGTTATAGACCAGGCATAGATCAACTATTAATAGCCTATACAAAACAAAGTATCATGACAGTTCCTGAAGTCTTTCTGAATAGGCTAAGTTTTTTAACTCTTTGATTGTTTTTTTTTTAAAGAATCATTTTGTTGCTTCGTGTTCTTTCAGGTGACTTGTGCAATGGCTACAAAATACAACACTGTATTTAATAATGGCTCTGATTAGTGGTAGAGGAAGTGATTTGGTGATCTCGCTGAACTGACTGTATGTGCCCAACTAAATCTTTAGGATATGCTTTTCTAACTTTTGTAAACACACACCACTGAATAAATTTAAACTTACCTCTACAGTTCCTTTTCTGTTAATCCTATGTCATTATTTTTTCCTAAGCATAAAAACTATTATTTTGCACATACTCAAAAGCCTGCTAATATTCATAAAATGTGACGTCAACTGCATGATTTTCATAAAGTAATATGTCTTTTAGTTGGAAAATAAAATATCATCCCAGCATGAAATTATGCCTGTAAATTTGTATTATTTACAGTGTAGTGACTGATAATCGATGTACAACTTTTAACCGTAACAAGGACACAAATCAGTAAAGCCATTCTATCTGTATACGTTAATTGAAATGCAAACTCCGTTGTTTGTAGTAAACTTGCATTTGCACAGAGCTTGTATGAAGTGAATTATATCACTTTCGTCTGGAATTGTGATGGCATGGTGCCATCTTGCCTGAAGGAACCATGATTGCTCTTGACCTGTATGACTCAGAGCTTTCAGTGAGTGACAGCAAGGAACATTCAAAGGTATAACTCTCATGGGGAAGACTGCATTCATCTATTAAACTGTGTAAATAATCATGGCCTTACTAAGCTTACTCTGTTAGTCTGTCATTACCCTTTTCCAAAGTACAACTAGTGGATGCTGGATGCTCAACTTTTTCTGAATCCTAAAAAACTAAACCTATAGCCTTTCATCTCAAAAATACTACCCCTGGCTCTGACCAATTTAGCATTTACTCCGCTAATAATATAATCATTGAAAGAGTACAGGAAACAAAAGTATTAGGTGTCATTATCGACGAAAATCTTACTTTTGACTCCCATGTGCAAAAAAACATAAAGAAAACTCATCAGAAACTAGGGCTCCTATATAGAAATAAACCATTCTTAACCACTACAACCAAGACAACCCTAGCAGAAACTTTCCTGCTCCACTCCCTATTCTACGGTGCTTCTATACTTACCAACCTTCAAAACTCCTATAAGTCCAAATTGGAACAATGCTACAATAAGATAGCAAAGTTCGCCACAATTGGCAACTTCCACACATGCCACTGCAAACCACTACGTGAACTCAACTGGCTGTTTGTTGCTCCCCAACCAACTGGCACACATCCAGCTATCAGTTATACACAACTTAATTTATAAACCCACAGCCTGTCCCATCCTAGACAAGCTAATCAAACCCTACATACCTAACAGATCACTAAGAACAGAGGACAAAAACCTGCTAGCAGTCTCCAATCCCTCAAAACAACCTGGCCTCTGTTCATTCCCAGGCCTAGCACTCTTCAAAGCCTCCTTAAAGGAACTGTTAAATAACACACGGCTCTGCACATGCATGACTGCAGGCTAACCTCCCATCTACCTAACTACAACAGCTGTCCTTACCCCCTATTTTCCTCTCTCCTTCTTTTCTTCCCTTTCTTTCCCTACCAAGAAACCTCCACTTCACCTTCAAAGTCCTACCACTTACTCTGTCTCGGTCACCCCACTCTCATTCTGAACTGTCTTCTAATCTATCATATCCCACTATGTATTCTATCACTCTCACTTCCAAACTCTTTGGAACTTATTCTGGTATAAAATACAGTTGGCCTTATTACACTCAAAACAAACATAATGTTCACTTATATACTGTTCATGACAAGCCTAGATTCATCTCATCTGCTCCGTGCTGCAGACTGAAACATAATATCCCTATCTCAAACTCCATATACTCCTATATATCCTAGCTAAAGCTATGTAGACACCCTCCTATCTACACTTTCCAGATAAATACCCACATCCTTCACAAAAACTATTGTACTGTAAACTAATATGCAAACCACAAGCTTATTTCTAAGGTACTTATTAATATGTACCTAATTAGATTTACTATTTGTTGTGAAAGTTAAAATGTAAACCACTTTGAGTCTCGTAAGTACTAACTAGCTGTATATTATAAAGATGTTTTTGACCATGTTACCAGGCTATAACTCATTCCAGACCTTTCGGCCCCAGAACTTGGACCGAAGCTTCAAAGGCAGTGGTGTTTCCATATTCATAAATGATGTGCACACCTCCAGACTGGTAGCCCAACATAACGCATCAGAGATACTTCAGGTGCAGCTAACATTGGGTAAGACAGCAATTCAGGTCGTAGCCTGCTATAGGTCCCCAACCATGTCCCAAGACTCACACTCTGTGTTCCTAAGCACCCTGGAGAATATTAGGGTCCAACCTAACACTCTCATACTGGGCGACTTCAACTACCCCTCCATTAACTGGGAAAACTACTCATGTACCAATACACTTGCTCAACGTTTCCTGGAATTTATTAATTCCAATGCCCTAGACCAACTCATTCTTACCCTCACTAGAGGTAGCAACATCCTTGACCTGGTCATTACTAACATGGGTGACCATTGCTCTACACCAATAGTCAACTCCTTCCTGGTTACATCCTACCACAAGCTAATCACCTTGGAAATCTACATCCATCCCATTCCCCCACCCCCACAAAGGTAGCCACCATTCAAAACTTCTCCAAAGCTAACTTTGGGCTCCTAAAAACAAAGGTGGCTAACTTCACAGCACCCATGCAAATGGAGAATAGTTGCATGACTACCGAATCATACACCAATGCACTCTACAAACATGTACACAAATGCATGGATCTCATCATACCCAACAGAACCAAGATGCTCTCCTCCAAAAAAAGGAAGCCTAATCTGGTGGTCTCCTGCCATAAACAAACTCTACAACAAGAAGGAGGAAACTGATGTGGAATAAGGTGAAGTCCCAAGACTGGAAAAAGTCCCTTATCAGCCTCAACAAAAGTTGAGATCCCTCATCAAATCCTCTAAAGCTAGCTATGAAAACAGAATTGCAGCAGATAATAAAGACAACCACAAGGCCTTCTATAGTTATGTAAAGAATCTCCACGGCAATACCCAGATTTTCTCTGAGCTACTGCGCAATGGTACCTCCTATACTGAGCCAACAGATATTGCAATATACTGGCCGACAGATTCAGTGCCAAATTTACCCCCCCAAAGGACCAATCAAAATACCAGTAGATTGCCAGGCACCCAGTATTACTGCTGTGCAGGTTAAAACAGCACTGTCCAATACCAAGAATACAGCTTCTATAGGACCTGACAATATCCCTGGCTGTGTTCTACATGAACTACACAGTGAACTGGCACCTCAACTGTGTGCCCTGTTCAATCACAGCCTTAACTCAGGCTTTGTCCCTACTGAATGGCACACTGCTACAGTCATCCCTCTCCACAAAGGAGGAGCGACTACAGACCCTGGGAACTATCGCCCCATTAGCCTGATGAGTCTGATATGCAAAGCTATGGAATGCACCATCACGGACCTAATAAACTATAGGGAATCTCCAAACTCTGGATCCTACATAGTTTGGTTTTGTGAAGGGTAGATCATGCCTGCTCAACTTGGTCGACTTCTGTGAGTCAGTCACCAGAGCTGTGGATGAAGGCAAGGTGGTTCATACAGCCTACCTTGAGCTGGCCAAGGCCTTTGATACCATTCCCCACTCAGAATCATAGAAAAACTCACTAAGCTAGGCACCAACCTCTATATCACTAGGGGTCTATATTATAACATCGAATTCTACAAAGATCGAATGTTATAATATCGACCCCGTAATGTCGAATGCTGAAAACAGCGAAGGTGGTCAGTCGTTGCTGTGGCTTCACTGTTTTCAGCATTCGATATGTTGGAATGTTACGGGTCGGGTTCAGGTAAGTGTGCGATTGTGTGTAGCTCAGGGTTAGGGGGGCGGGTTAGGTGAGTTAGAGTTAGGGATCGGGTCAGGTAAGTGTGCAGTTGTGTGGACATTAGGGTTAGGGCGCAGGTCAGGTAAGTGTGCGATTGTGTGTAGGTTAGGGTTAGGGGGCAGGTTAGGTGAGTTAGGGTTAGGGCGCGGGTCAGGTAAGTGTGCGGTTGTGTGTAGGTTAGGGTTCGGGGGCGGGTTAGGTGAGTTAGGGTTAGGGCGCGGGTGAGGTGAGTGTGCAATAGTGACAAACCTTAGGGTTAGGGTTGGGTTAAGGTAAGTGGATAACTAGTAGTGTATGTAAAGTTTAGTTTAGGTGTAGGATTTTAAGTGCATGTGTGGATTGCTGTTTTTTGTGTGTGTTTCTGTTGTGTGTATGTTTCTCGGAATAGCAACTTTTTCCCAGGGAAAAAATTTGCTATTCTGACTGTTCAATGTTTTCAGATTTTGGTGTTTAGGGTTCGATATTATAACATTCGATCTTTGTAGAATTCAATGTTATAATATAGACCCTATCACTAGATGGGTTGCAAACTGGCTCACAGATAGAGCCCACAGTGTGAAAGTAGCTGACTCCAAGTCAGACTGCCGGCTAGTCATGAGTAGAGTCCCACAGGGTTCGGTCCTGGGTCCTCTCCTGTTTGGTATCTACTTCTTTGAAGTCCAGGCCAACACGAAGGGACTCTGTCTGACAAAGTTCGCAGATGATTGCAAGTTGGGCGCTATTATTAACTCCCCATTTGATGTTGACATCCTACAGAAAAGCCTCACTGAGACCAATGAATGGTGTCAGAATCGTGGCCTTAAGCTCAATGCCAAAAAATGTGTCATTATCCCCTTTGGGAAAAACCCAGTTCCCATGATGGTGGTCCACTGAACACAGAAGACGTTATGAGTGATCTGGGAACACAGGTTGACAGCAACCTCCCTTTTGACCACCACATTGCCACTGTGGTCAGAAAGTCCTTGTATGTGGCACATCTCATTACTAAGGGTTTTGCATCCAGGAAAAAGAGGTCATGGTTTCCCTCTATGCTTCCCTCATTAGGCCAATCATCGAATACAATGGCCCATTTGGCATGTACCTCACTAGACACCTGCAACAACTGGAGAGGTCGCAAAAGTATCTCACAAAGATGATCCCAGGCCTTAAAACACTTGTCCTGTATGGACAGACTCAAAACTCCAACTATTCTCTGTCTCATATCGCCTACTTAGAGACGATCTCTGCTTGACTTACAAAGCCATGTCTGATCCAGCTCTGTTAGAAATGGTACATCTAAAGAAATGCCAGTCCCTACACACCACACTGTCCAGAGGCCTCAACCTCATTACCACAATGAACAGAACATGCTCGAGGGACAGGTTCATAACCTAGAGACTGCCCATGCTATGGTATAGACTTCCCATAAATGTCAAACAGAGCACCTCACTGGCCCTCTTCAAGAGAAATGTCGATGAGTGGATGGGAAATAGAAAATTCACCCCGGGGAACACTCCAGTGGCTCTACTCAACAGAGGCACTGGGAACTAAAGTCAGGTGACACGATGTCAGGGTAATCCTATGGGCTAGGCTTGTAAAGGCTCCAGGGCCATTAGCATAGTACACACCTATGAACATGTAAATTAACTGTTTAATTCTGTTTACTGGATTTTCTGATATCTTTGTATGTGGAGCTTTTCTCTCCAGGCCTCCAGGGAGAAAAGGGTTCTGTGACCCAGTCAGACTTTCCCAGTAAACAAATGTCAAATAAATGAAATAAATAGGGTATCCATCTGTGACTGTAGCAGCCCAGGTTGAACCAATGACCCTAGTGATGGTGGGCTGTCCTGAAGGAGTTAAGGATAAAGTGACAGTTGGTCAGCTCTACTTCAAAGAGAGAGAGCGAATTATATATCTGACACTGGTCCATCCTATACTGGAGACTGACACTGACTTCTAGGATGAAGGATTGTCTATAAACATAAGTAAAAAGGCAGTCTTCTATACAGGTGGTCCTATATAGTAGTGGACAGGATTGCCAGAATTGGTTAGGACACTTATTTAAATGTCACCTGTCATTGTTTGCCCTTTACCATCTGCGTTCTAAGTTTAGATAGAATGATACTTATAGAAGAGGCTAGCAAGAGAAACAAATGGGTCTACAGGCAAGTATGGGTATAAAACTTGAGGTTTCCAAAGGTTCCAGGCCAAAAAAGAGATTTTATAATATAAATTTCTTAGACAGGCTGTCAGAACAGGCTCATCAAAAATGCTTATATTCTAGGTCAGGCTGGGCTGTACAAAACTTTTTTGATACAGTTGTTTGAATTTACCATGTAACCTGCATAATTATGTCATGAAACTAAAAAATCCAAAATGACCAGCACATAAAGCTGAATTGATATGGTAGCATAACTGGAATTATCAGACATAATCATGGAAAAACCCTTAACAAATGGCATTTTTTTTACCTATTGAGGACTCAGTAAGGCTGTGCTTCAGGCTATTGATGTTCCAAACAGTTGGATATTATTAATTAATGTGTACAAATATGGAAAGTCTTTCGAAAAGAAGAAGATAAAAGAGAACCTTTGCATCACTTGTTGTAATGATAGGTGCTGATGAAATAGTTTTGTAATTCTAGGTGTTAAGTGGCCACTTATAAAGATACGTGGAAGTGAGAACTACTGGAGATCACCATGGGCACGAGATACGTGGAAGTGAGAACTACTGGAGATCACCATGGGCACGAGATACGTGGAAGTGAGAACTACTGGAGATCACCATGGGCACGAGATACGTGGAAGTGAGAACTACTGGAGATCACCATGGGCACGAGATACGTGGAAGTGAGAACTACTGGAGATCACCATGGGCACGAGATACGTGGAAGTGAGAACTACTGGAGATCACCATGGGCACGAGATACGTGGAAGTGAGAACTACTGGAGATCACCATGGGCACGAGATACGTGGAAGTGAGAACTACTGGAGATCACCATGGGCACGAGATACGTGGAAGTGAGAACTACTGGAGATCACCATGGGCACGAGATACGTGGAAGTGAGAACTACTGGAGATCACCATGGGCACGAGATACGTGGAAGTGAGAACTACTGGAGATCACCATGGGCACGAGATACGTGGAAGTGAGAACTACTGGAGATCACCATGGGCACGAGATACGTGGAAGTGAGAACTACTGGAGATCACCATGGGCACGAGATACGTGGAAGTGAGAACTACTGGAGATCACCATGGGCACGAGATACGTGGAAGTGAGAACTACTGGAGATCACCATGGGCACGAGATACGTGGAAGTGAGAACTACTGGAGATCACCATGGGCACGAGAATTCCAATTAGGCACTTCAAGTTGAATATTCCCATAGCATTATAGTTGACTCTGTGATCAGGGAATGTACACATGCATGCATAACTGACGTACAGATACTGACTTATAGATGTTTGACCCAAACTGCTTAAAAGTGTGCAAGTTCAACATCTAGGTCAGCAATGACTTCAAGCTGCTTGTTAAAGATATTGCAGCCATTAAAAATGGGCTTGGATTCATTCCAGTCATGACCTGTGCCTCGACTATGTACCGCTACTCCACTTGCGTTACAGCTTTGGTGATCAAATTGGGTGTGGAAGGTGATACATGGCCTGGTTTACCCTTCATCTGCCCTGTCTTTCTTCTCCTGATACTGCATTGGATATGTACATGAGTTTCCAAAGCAATCTAATAGGGCTAAATGTAACCTTCAAAGAGCCAGTGACCCCAAAATACTGTAGTTTTCACACTCATTAGGTAAAATGTCGTAACTCATAATGGTTTACTTGGCCAATGCCATAAAGGGGGGAACTGATTCTTTTAAAAGACAGTAAATCTTTAGCTTACATGCTAAAACCTACATTTCACTTAGCCAATACTATATACCATTTCCAATATCCAATATATTGTTATCCACCTTTCATCCCTCACAATTTTAATATCTGATTCATAGGTTCATAGACACATTACATTTGCTATGTGTTATATATTTTTTTAACTTGGCAAAGAAATTTAACACATAGCTATTGAAATTTGGCAGATAGCTACAGCTCAAACTGCAAGGGCAGGGTTAAATGCAAATATTTATCAATAGATAGTTTTGTGTAGATAAACAATGAGCATATTTTAAGATGCTAGCCCCCTCCACAAAAAAAAACAGCAATCACAAGTAAAAATGCAAACTCCACACTTGTAACTAAGAGAGTAAGGTTGAACATCAGAGCATATAGCTATAAAGCCAAGCTCAAGCAACAAGACAAGGTGCTAAGATAGTAGAGGAAACTGGGTTAATCATGAGGGCTGTCCCAACATCTGTACTTGTTCCAACCCTGCAGGAATGTGCATCTGAAGTACTGTAGCAGCAGCTGACTCAGGGAAGATGGCATTATTTGGTGTTATTCCTGTAAATGCACTAACACACGCACATATGTACATACATGCACGTGCACACGCACATGCGCACACACACATACACACACACGCAAACACACACACACACACATACACTCATTCTCTCTCTCTTTAACTTGACCTTCTCTTCATTTTAAACAGAGATTTTTGACTATCCCACTGAATATTATCAAGCAAACATGCAGAAATTAAATTAGAATATTATTCAAATTGTACTGCTTTTGGTAACTCAACTAAAGAGAAACAGATGTACTTCCTTTAAACTTTTAATATTTGCACAAATGCATGTTTTGAGTCCTACTATGCTGTTTCAGTATGCTTCTTTCTAGAAATAATGTGATTAGTGACAGAAATACGTACACTGAAGGTACAGGAGGACTAAACGCTTTCTTGTATATTCAGTTGTATAGAATGTTCTATAGGGTTCTAGCCAATTGGATGATATATCAAACAATAATGCCTGACAGGGTAGACATTATAAAGAAATAATGAACCACCCAGGGGTGGTGTGAGGTCTAATACTCCAAGTGACAGACCTCTCTGCCCCTGAAAGGTCCGTTATTTTCCTATAGTCATTTTTTAGTTCTAAAACAATTTTTGTTTCTATGCCGGGAAGGATTTTCTTCCATTGTGCAAATTTTCAAAAAAATATTCTCTAACAGGGACATGTTAAGTGGAAAATGAGGTGACTGCTTGATATTCTGAGTCACATCAGTGTGAGTCCTGGAACAGCAAAACTGAATTACTGAAAATGTGGCCTTGCATATGGCCAGCTTGAGAGTGACATTTATCAGAATAGTAACTTGTCTCCAAGGTATGGTGATTTCAGGGTTCATATATTTAACTTTGGGGATGCTTGTTCCTCTACATTTGGGGTTTGGTAGTGCTTGCCACCTGCAAAATACAACTTTCAAGGAGATCAAAGATATTCAGTATTTACTGTTCTCCTGTACATTTCAAATTGTATTTTGTAATTCCCTCAATTATGAGTCTTGGAGATACAATAGGGAGAAGGAAAAGATGGTAATTGTATTTCTTTTAAATAGATTTCTGTATTACACTTTAGTAACCCAGACTGAGGTTGCTTCTGTGTTGCTAGATTTGAATGTCTAGCTCACTTGAGTAATGTGCCTCCTACCATTTCCCAACACTTGTCTTAAATCCACCCCCCCCCCCAATAGCTAGCTGTAGCAGATGAAGAGACACAATGCATGTTTTTAATGATTATCTTTAGGGACCACAGCAGTTGATTGTCTGGTCTTGTATCACGATTTTAAAATGCTGTAAATGCAATATCATACGTCTGTGTTGTCCAAGTTCACTTGTCACAGTTGTTGTGCTTCATTTTTAGGGTGAGGGACTATGGAACGAGGGAAAATGTGAGTTTTCTTGGTTCTTACATGTTTTCCTTCTTCTCCAAATTTTGCGAACCTTAGAGATAGTACATATAGAACACACACACTGATAGAAAGGACACAAAAATCCAAAACACACCAAAATTAAAAAGTCCAAGTAATACAAAACAATGCACTGTTTATTAAAAAGCTGGTAAGTACTTTTGTTAATATAAAATGTACACAGTCTTCATCAGACATTTAAAACTTGCAATTGTCTCCATAAATACCACACTGAAAATGTCATGTTCAAAACCTGATCAGAATTTCAAAGCTCTGTTTGTAAGAAAACAAGCCAAATGTACTGTTCTATTAAGCCCTTATTTCCTCATGGCATTAAAACTGAACTGCAATATTAACTCCCTTCTTAATAACAGGGTATCCAAATCGCCACCCCTAATGTCATCTTTGGTCTTTTTCTAAAAGAACAAAAATGTAAATCTTTTGAAGTTTGCATACTGTTCACTGTGCGTAAAATATGCTCATCATATCCTTACTCTGAATGTCTCTCATATGTTCTGGAACCTTCTTTCTTAACCGCCTACTTGTTTTCCAAATATAGAAACTGTCAGAGGCAGTACATTGTCCATGGTACACCACATTTTTAGTACCAAGGTGTAACTACCATTCACCTCCACTGTGGTGTTCATAAAACCGTTTATTAAGTATGGACTATCGGCCATATTTTTACAAAGTCTGCATCCAAAACATGAATATGTCCCATAAGCCTCATTTGTTGTTCTGCCCTTATTTCTATGAAAATAACTGAAGTTTACGAGACAGTGTAAATGAAAATGTTCATAGGATCATAGGATTATAGGAGGTTACTAGGCTAATGGTCCTGAGACCCTTACAAGCCTAGCCAAGAGTTTATACCCCAAAAAGAAACCTCAGTCAGCACCTGTCACCCCTGTCAGTGAGGGATACAGGTGGAACCCTTGAGACAAATTTGTGGTTTCCCATCCACTCATCTAGGTTGCGCTTGAAGAGGGTCAGTGACGTACTCTGTTTGACATGTATGGGTTAGTCTATTCTAGAGACAGGGCAACCTCTGGGAGACAAACCTGTCTCTCCAGCAGGTTTTGTTCATGTTGCATATTAGATTTAGGCCTTTTGAGCGGGTAATGCATGAGGAGTTAGACTTACAGATATGGAGCATTTCTAGTAAGATAGGGTCCTAAATTGCCTTGTAGGTGAGACACAGATCACCTCTGAGCATTCTGTACGATACCACATAGAGTGATAGTGACTTGAGCCTGTCCACATAGGACAGGTGTTGGAGGTCATGGATTCTCTTTGTGAGGTATTTCTGTGGCCTTTCCAGTTGGCGCAGGTGTTTGGAGAGGTACATACCAAATGGGGTGTTATACTCAATTATACGCCTAATGATAGAGGAGTACGGAGAGGTAATAACATCCTTTTTTCTTGATGCAATCCCTTTACTTATGAGATGAACCAAGTAAAAGGTTTTTCTGACCACTGCCATCACATGATGGTCAAATCCACAGGTTGTGTGCTTAGGGGTATCTGTTGATGTGATAATCAGTAGGGGCCGTGTTTTTGCTGAATGGTATGGTAATACATTTTTTTGCATTTAACTTAAGGCCATGACACCAGTCATTTCTTGCTGTGAGACCCTCTTGCAGTATGTTAACATCATCTGGGGAGTTTATGACAGCACCCAACTTACAGTCATCTGCAAACTTGGTTAGCCATAGGCCTTATGTCTTTGCCTGGATCTCTGAGAAAAAGATGCCAAATAGTAGGGGTCCCAGGACAGATCCCTGGGAAACACCATTAATGACAGGTCTGCTGTTGGAGGTTGAGGTGCCTCTTTTGACCTTGTGGGCCCTATAGGTGAGCCATTTGGCCACCCACCTGATGAGATAAGGATTTACACCAAGTTCTGTTAGCTTTTTGATGATGCCGAGTGGGGGATTGTGTCAAAAGCCTTGGCCAAGTCAAAGTAAGCTGTATGTACTGACTTTCTCTCATCCAGGGCCTTGGTGACAGTCTCAAAGAAGTCAGCTAGGTTCAACAAGCAAGAGCTCCCCTTGACGAATCCAAACTGGGTAGGGTCAAGTCCTTGGAGATTATTTATGTCTTTCTTTATGAGATCCATAATAATACGCTCCATGGCTTTACAGATCAGACTTGTCAAGCTAATGTGGCAGTAGTTTCCAGGGTCAGTAGTGGCACCACCTTTGTGCAAAGGGATGACAATGGCAATTCTCCACTGTGCTGGAATGAAGCCCGTACTCAGGCTGTGGTTGAATAGGGTGCTCAATGGCAAAGACAGTTCTTGCTGGAGATGGTGCAGAATACAGCCTGAAATACTATCAGGGCCCATGGAAACTGTGTTTTTTGCCTTGGACAGGGCCTTTAACATTTGATCTATGGAGATGTGAGGTGTGAGACAAGTATCAGGAATGTTGAATGAGCCTTTGTGGGGGTGGGGTGAAATTTGTGCTGAACTGGATTAGTGTAAGTGATATACGTAAGTACTAATTTGGAACAAACCTGGGCTTTGCCATGGAGGTTTCTGACGTAACTGAAAAAGGTTTTGTGGTTTCCCTTTGTTTTGGAGGCTAGTTTCAATTCATAATTGTCCCCTTCTACTTCCTCTACCTCTCCTCCTCAATTAGCCTGCTAACTTCCTCAACTTCTCTCTCCTCAATTCCCACATTCTCTAAGTATGCCCTCCCATATCCTTTATACTATCCATGTCCCATGCTCCCTTCTTGTACTACTAATTCCTCTTTATTTTGCTACTTCTTACTCTTCCAAAACACTCCTATGCCTACCTCCTACTCAAACTATCCCATGCACTCACCTGCAACCATTTCTAGCAACCCACTTCCACACAATAACATCCTCTCTTATTCCTCCTAGCCTACTGTACCTATTCCACCCCAAACTCTTCTCCACTACAACAAATGCCTTCACTCTTAAACCACTACTAGCCCCAAACAGCTTCCTTCTCAATAAACCCAAAAGGCTAAAAGTTATTCCCAATAATGACCTAGCCTTATCTGGAGATATCCATCCTAACCCTGGCCCTTGCCTCACAACTAACAACTCCCCACCCCTACTTCATCCATTGCACATACCCATTCTCCCCCCTCCCTCTTCTTCTTCTACTTCCTCTCTTAACACCCTTAAGTTCTTTACCATAAATGCCCAAAGCCTTAATAACAAAATACACCAAATACAAGCTTGGATTTGCCACAACCAACCTGACATCTTAGCCATCTCTGAAACCTGGCTAAAACCCCATATTGCTGACTCTGAAATCCTACCTCCTGGGTTCCAAATCCATAGAAGTGACCGTTTAAACAGAAAAGGTGGAGGCTCTGCACTAATCTACTCCAACCTTCTTTCATTAATCCCTCTACAAACTCCAATTCCACAATTCAAAAATACTGAACTAACCGCTAGTCTCCTACAACTAAATAAACATAAAAATATCTGCATTATATCCCTATATATTTCCCCAGGCAACAACATCTCTACCCTTGAAAATATTCTTCACTGGGCCTCAACTGAAATAAAATTAGAAACCTACATTCTAGGCAATGTTAATATTGATTGGAATAAAATTAACTCACCTTCCCCCTCCTTATTCATCAACCTCTACAATTTCACCCAAGTAATTCATACAACCACTCGCCCTAACAAACAGCACCCCCCAGGATCCATCATCGACTGGGTCCTAGTCTCCCAACCAAATAAAATAACTCTCTCTGGTACTATCCCAGACACCTTTAGTGACCATCTCCCTGCTTTTATACATCGCTCAACCAACACCACTAAACATCAACACCACTACGTCCACACTCATAATCTCAGCAACTTCAACCCCACAAATTTTTCAAACACTTTTAAATATATTAACTGGCAAATCCTAAATACTCCTCCCCTTGACAATGCAGTAGAATATTTTAACTCTGTCTTCCTAAAAACCCTCAACTCCCAAGCCCCGCCAAGAAACAAACGAATCAAGACTAATTCTGCTCCTTGGCTATCCAAAGAAACTAAACAAATCATGCATTGCAGGGACAAATCCTGGAAGCTCTACCAGAAAAATAAGATGCCTTCTACCTTGCTTCAATACACCCAACTCCGCAACCAAGTAAAAAAACTAATCACCTCAGACAAAAAAAAATACTATAATAAATTTCAATCCAACAATAACAAGAACACAAAACAATTCTGGAAAGCTATTAATTCCCTACTCCATCCAGGGTCCAAGAATAATCCCTGCCCTGACCCTAGCATAACTGACTCAGAACTAAGCTCTCACTTCAACACATTTTTTACAGAATCCATAGCTAATCTAACCAAATCTTTTCCTGACAATAATCCATCCAACTCTCTTTCCTCTACTCCCAACAACCCTAACAACTGTCCTCTTAATTTCCAACTCAAACCTGTTCCAACTACTTTCATAAAAAGACTCCTATCAAAACTAAAGCCTTGCTCAAATGCCCCTGACAACATACCCTCCTCCTTCCTCAAATCTGCTGCTGAAGGTATTGCTCTCCCTATCAGCATCCTAATTAACAGATCTTTAAATGAGTCTTATGTACCCAAACTTTGGCGATCTACCTTCATTCTACCTCTTCACAAAGGAGGCAAAAACATCAATATCTCCAATTTCCGCCCATTTGCCCTACTCTCACCAATATCAAAAATACTAGAAAAATGTGTCCACCACCAACTTATGCCTTTTTTAACTCAGAATCACCTCATAACTCCCACCCAGCATGGCTTCCGCCCTGGCCACAGCACTATTACTGCCTTACTATTCTTCTTAGATACAGTAAATCGAGCCCGTGATTCTGGATTACTAGTATCCACAGTACTGCTAGATCTTTCTAAAGCCTTTGATACCATCTCCCACAAGCACCTTCTCTTTCATCTCTCCAACCTTCGTCTCTCCCCTGATACCCTATCCTGGTGCTCCAGCTACCTATCTGACAGATTTCAAGCTGTCAGATGGAAGAACTCTACCTCCCCTTCTTGCCAACACCCAACGGTGTTCCCCAGGGGTCCATCCTCGGACCCATGCTTTTCAACATTTTCATTAATAACCTTCACACAGTCATCCCTGATACAACAGTTATCCAATATGCTGATGACTCTACCTTAGCTGCTAACCTACCTCAACTCCTGACTAAAACTCAAATAGCTTTTTCCACTACCGGGAACTGGATGCACCGCAACCATCTCTCTCAACTCTAATAAATCCAAAATACTTCTCTTTCCTCCCACCAGGGCTTTCTCTTTCGACAAAAATGCTTTCAAAGTCCTAAGCCAAAGCAACACTGCCATAGAAGTGGTCCTTTCTGCAAAACTCCTTGGCATTACTATAGACGAACACCTTAAATTTGATATCCACATCCAACAAAACATAAAGAAAACCCACCAAAAGCTAGGTATGCTCTATAGAAATAACCGCTTTCTCTCCAAATCCTCCAGGCATACTATAGCTACTACCTACCTCCTACCTTCTTTATTATATGGAGCCCCTCTTCTAACTAACCTGTCTTCTTCCAACACCTCTAAACTCGAAATTTGCTATAATAAAATCTCCAAATTCGCAACTAAATCCAAAACCTCTACTCACCACTGCCTTACCCTACAATCTCTGAACTGGCTGGAACTCTCTAACCACCTAGACTATCTCCAACTAACCACCACTCGTAAATTAATATTCTATCCAGATAAATGCCCAGCCTTAACAAACATCCTTTCCCCTTACATCCCAACCAGATCTCTGAGATCTGAACACCAAAATTTAATCTCTATCCACAAACCCAAATGTCCTGCAGGCCAACTCCTTCTCTCTTTCACTGTAGGCAAAAAATGGAACTCTCTCCCTCCTTCACTTAGGACTACACCTAATTCTGAATCCTTCAAGACCCAACTTTTCTCATACCTATCTACTAAACGTAAATGTTCCTGTTTTCACCCTACATAAATTCATGGAAATTTCCCCTTTGAGCTCTCCATACTCCTGCTCCACACTGCTCTATAACCTCTTTTTCTATTCTCCTAAAATAAACCTAAGCTAACATCCTCAGATTAAGCAAGTTCTCTCTCTTGACTCCAAGTATGTATATATTGTAAATATCAAGTAACCTCTGATGCTTATTTTTCAGACAGTTGAAACTTATTGCTCTGAATGTAAATACCTACAAGCTGTGCTACCTTTGTCTAAATTGCATTATAATGACAATTTATTCACTTGCTGTACCTGATTGTATGAATTTATATATGTATTTTACCTTTGCATTATGTAACCTTTTGTAATCATATTGCTTATTGGAGCTTTTCTCCCCGGGCCACCACTGAAAATGGGCACATTCTGGCCCAGTGGACTTCCTCGGTAATCAAACTGAAATAAATAAATAAATAAAAATAAATTGGCTTTGGAGGTTTTTACTAGTGATCTAATTTGCTTGTTGAGGCTAAGGAGAGAGTTTTTTTCAATTTGAAATTTGTTTCTTTTTTTACCCTTGGACAACAGTTTTTTCCTTTTGTGGTAAAGGCTGTTAATAGAGGATATCCACCAGAGAGGTTTGTGTTTCCCTGATAAGCAGGTTTTAGTTCTGTTGGGTATGGCTGAGTCCATGCAGTAAATAAATTTCTTTTTATATGGTCTACAGCACTGATGCATTGTGCTTGGTAGCTATTTGTTTTATTGTAAAAATGTTGGTGCTTTTATTTATTTTTTTTGAGTATGTAATAGAATTAGCAGAAATAGTTTCACTTTATTAAGAAAAGAGACAGTAGTGTTGAGGTATTGAGAAAAGTGTGAATTTGATTTATTTATTACTTCATCTATTTTCCAGTTAGGTAGGCTAGTCTTTGTACCCTTTACAGCCATGACCTGGGTAGATTTAACTTGTACAAATTACAGAACATTTACATTGAAGACCATTACAGAATGTTTACACCAAATACAAATTTGTAATGCAGTTTATGTAGACACCGAGAGACGTACATACATACATACATATTAACTAACTAATGAGCAACGTGCTATTACTGATACAGATCTGGAAGAGAAAGAAAACATTTGCATGGTGCTGTGTTTAATTCAGTGTGAGATGATTTGTGTTATTCTTTGCAAATGTTACAGAACTAGAAGAACCCATAACTGCATGCACGGTATGACATTAAATAACGGTTTGTCACAGTGGTATGTAAAAACGTGGGTTTGGTATATTGGTACAAGTGTTTATTCACAAAGCATTTGACTTGGAATAACAGTAATAAGCAGTAAAAGCAGAGAATCTTTGTTGGATTAGCCATTAGATGTATTAGATGAAAAGGTGTAATTCGTTAATGCTGTCAGGTTTAGTTCAGACAGGGAGGAGCTAGCTTGCCATTTGTTTAATCTCAGCAGGTATAGATTGCAGTCACTTAAGGGAATTATCATATGCCTTTCTTTTGAGAATAATGGTTTAATTTAAGAGACTTTTAAATATCTTTATGTTAGAAGAAGGATGTGAAATATAAATCATTGCACTGGCAATTTAATACAGTTACTAATGGTTATAATGACCACAGATCAAAAATGAAATCCAGCACAAAGGAAGGATGAACATTTTGAACATTTATTATGGCAAGTTCCATAAATAAAATATCCACAGCAAACCAGTTTCAGCTGAAAGTTCAAGCCTTCTTCAGTGCAAAAAATATATTCATTAGAGCAAACCCTGATTCCTGCTTATATATATGTGCATAGATTAGCCAAAAGGGCTTAATACCTTAATTGGAGTGATTAATCAGTAGTCAAACAATCCAAAGCTGAAATTAGCTTAACTCATTCAGGCCTAGTCTAAATAGAGCACCTAGCCTGATTATCCAGGAAGATTCCTTATTATTTAATATATTATGCCAACCAGCCTTGGATGTCCTATTAATTTGTATTTTATCAATGATAGTAAAAGTAAATTTAGCAGTTTTATGTATTAAGGTGTGTTTGTAAAGAGCATTTGAGATTCTTTTATTTCTAATTTCACTTAGATGTTCACTGATACGGTGTCTAAAAGGTCTGGACGTTTGTCCAACATAAAATGAAGAACAGATACAGGTGGCTAAATAGATGATCCAATCGCTGCTGCAATTGCCAAAACATCTTATTTGGTAAAGTTTAGATGTATTACAACTAGTAAATTCCTTGGTTTGAAATATGTGTGAGCAAGCACTACAATGACCACAAGGAACACAACCTATTAATGTATCACCAAATAAAGTTTCTTGTAAAATGATGGATGGATTATAACGTTTGTAATGAGTTAAATGTGAATTGACTGTTTTGCCTCTTCGATAAGAAAATAAACATCGAGAATCAAGTATTCCGTTCAATTGGTCATGGGCAAGCAAAATGTCCCAATGATTGTTGATAATATTTTTGAACGTATAGGTATTGGCCCCAAAGGTGGTCACTAGCCTAATGGGTTGTGATTTCTGTGTACTATCATGACTAGTTATTCTAAAAGTTGAGATCTGTCTATTTGATCCACCCGGGTTATTGTCCGAGAAATACAGTCCTCACGATATCCTCTGGTAAGCAATCTGTTGGTTAGATCCTGTTGGCATGCTTGAAGGCTTTGTTCGGAGGAACATATACATTTAGTGCATAGATTTTGTGACTTTGGAATGTTGTTGATGATGTTGGCGAGGGTGGTGGCTAGAAGCATGTAATAGGGTATTGTATTCTGGAAATTTCCTATGTACCCAAGTCTCTAAAGTATGATCTTCCTGTCTGGTAATGGTGACATCCAGAAATATAATTTGATGTTACTCAGCATGTAATGTAAACTGAATACCCCATTTGTTCTCATTAAAATATTGGATAAATTCATGCACATATGATTGATACCCCCGCCACACCATCCAACAATCATCCAAATAACATCTCCAAATATCTAGCTCATCGAGAAAAAGATTATGGCTATCATCATATATTAACTGTTCCTCCAAATAGCCCATAAACAAATCAGCATAAATAGGAGCAAAAGATGCTCCCATTGCTGTGCCACGAACCTGCAAGTATGATTTACCTTGGAAATGAAAAACATTTTTAGTTAGTACATGTTCAGTTAAGGATATGAGTAGTGTATTGAAACCAGGGGTGATTTTTCCAGCCAATATTGAATGGCCTGTAATCCAGCCCAATGTGGTTTGCTTGTATAAAGAGAGGTGACATCAAGTGTACATAAATACCAGTCTGGTTCCAATTGTGCATCCTGAATAATGTTAAGAAATTGGGTGGTATCTTTTAACCTAGGCCTAACCATAGATAGTAAGGGTTGCAAATATTCAGTAAGGAAGGCAGATAAAGGTTCAGTCAAAGATCCCCTCCCGGACAAAATCGGTCGTCCCGGAGGACAGGTAGAATTTTTGTGTATCTTGGGAAGTAGATATAAATATTGGGAAATGGGATCTGACACCTTCAATTGTCTACAGGTCTTCTGGTTAATGATGCCTTCCTCTGTGGCGAGGTCTAGAAAAGAATCGATTTCTTTTTTGAAATTAGGAGTTGGATCAACAACCATATGTATGTAAAAGCGGGGATCGAACAATTGTTTTTCCGCCTGCCTGGTACATATCCCAATCCATTACCACAATGCCACCTCCCTTGTCAGCTGGTGATATGACTATGTTGTGATTAGAACTAAGATCCTGTAGGGCTTGTTGTTCTGCTTTAGTTAAGTTATGTCTAATCATCTATAATGCCCCCTTTAGTATGCACCTCACCAGGCACATGCAACAACTGGAATGTCCACAGAGGTTCCTCACAAAAAGAATACAGGACATTAACATGTCCTATGCAGATCACCTCAAAACCATATTGTTACGCTCTGTCTCCTACAGACTCTTGAGGGATAGTCTGTGTACAACATACAGGACATCCCCAAATCCCAGACTCTTTAACCTTTTATATAGCCACAAAAAAATAGCATCAGAGCTATCCAATCCAAGGACTTAAACCATGCTTGTGACATCAATGAGACATGCTGGAGGGACAAATATGTGTCTCAGAAAATATCCCTTCTCTGGAACAGGCTTTCCATCCATGTTAAGCACAATTCTTTCCTGGCCATATTCAAGCTTAACCTGTACCAGTGGATTGGAAATATGTCTCTGGTCTGTCACCTCTGTCTCGAATTGACACAGGCAACCTGTAAATGTTTGACCATGCATGTCCTAGCTTACACATACCCCCTACAAATAACCTCTAGGGCACCAAACATGTTAGATACATTTGGGATACAAGGATGCCCTTAAAAAGACCCTTGTGGCTGTAAGCCTAGTATATACCTATGAACCTATCAGTAACCATATTTTTCCAATTCTTTGTATCATTTTCCTGGCTATTGCCAATAAGCTCCATTGAAGTGGAAATTGAGGCATAGCTACTCATCCATGAAGCGCAGCATTAAACAGTACAAGACATTTAGTTAGCATAAATCTATCAGACTACAAAGCATGTAGCAAATATTGATTTTTTTCCCAATAAGATTGCTGAACTTTACAGTAATAAAGAATGGGCTACCAATCTGCTTTAAATAAGGATTTACATCTTTAACAACAAATATGTCCCTTTTTGTATATACTTTCAATTACATTTAGGGTGATAATTTGTGTAAAAACACCCAAGACAGTACTATCCAAAGTAAATATTATGTATTTTTTGAGGATGTTAAAATCATTTTTATCTATTAGACTTAAAAATGAAAAGCTCACTTGTTAAGTAAGACCCCAATAATTAGCTGTGATACTGCATTCACAGTTCTTAATTAGTTTATATATTTTGGATAAATAAGACCTGCCTATTTTACCATTTGTTTTATAATTATTTACGAAATCAGGAATAGGTGAGTATTCTTTTTAATTATATCTGACATTAGATCAATTTTAGATATTAAAAGTTATATATTGCATTGGATCATTAACCAAGTATTTATATCCAGATCATATTTGCTTTTTAAATAGTCTGTGCCAAGTGCTTTAGTATTTCTTATCATTTGATTCCAAAAGATTAACTCTCTGTTTTAAGCTTAACATTTTTGAAAATTTGGTGTAAATGCAGAGTTTCTTTTAAAAGTACCTGACCCAGGCACATGCAATAAGTGTTACTCACAAAAAGAATACAAATGCAAAGTTATTCAGTTTCTCTACGATAACTATGACTTGAGAGAGTAGAATTACATGTATTTGTTGGGGAGTAAGATATACAATTTTTATAAATCATTTCTTAAATTAATTGGGACAATACAAAGAAGGTTTAAAGGAGACTAGTAGAATGCTAGAGAATTTTTTATTTGTATGTATGTGTGTATGTATATATATATAATATATATATATATATATATATATATATATATATATATATATATATATATATACATATTTATTTATTTATTTATTGATACACAAAAACTAAACCAACAGATAAATAGTGCCAAAAGTGCACAACCTTGCGAACTCAAGCCAAAAACGTAAGACAATGTGGAGGTGCAGGCAACAAACAAAATCACCAATGATAAAAATTCCAGTAAACTTTAATTCTTCTTTGCCCAGTTAGGGGTCGCCACAGTGGATCACCTGTCCGCTGATGATTGGCAGTGGAGTTTTATGGTGTCAAGTTGCCAACCTTCCATGGAAGGCACATGCACACTCATGCCTAGGGCCAATTTGGAGTGTCCAATCCACCTACAGCATGTCTTTGGGATGAAACCGGAGCACCCGGAGGAAACCCACATGACGACAAGGAGGACATGCAGACTCCGCACAGAAGGCACTCCAGCCGAGAATCGAACCGGAGAACCTCTTGCTATGAGGCGGCAACGCTAACCGCTGCACCACCATGGCCGCCCTTCCAATAAACTTTAATTATAACTCAAAAAATATATGAAACCGTATTTTTCTTCCCTCTCATTGAGACTTCATCAGACAACTAACAAAGAAGCTTTAAAAGAGACTGTAGAATGCTAGAGAATTTTTATTTTTATTTATGTATGTATGTATTCATTCATGTATTCATTAATTCATTCATTCATTTATCTATCCTTTGTTGATTGGGTTAATCCCAGTAGGCTAGTGACCATTTTTCAGGAGAGACCCAAGATGGTATTAATAATACTAGGGAAACTTTGGCTAGGGCATCAGACAACTTCCCTACTCTTTTAAATGGGTACCATAGGATCATTTACCATTAACTCAAGAAGATGGTACCTCAGTTTAACATGTCATCCAAAGGATGGTGTATTCAGGAGTGAAGCACCCTATTCATGCTACACTACAGGGTCAGTAATTTGAAAAAGTAAGTCTAATCACATGGAGTGGGACTAGAACTCACAGCCTTCTAATTTTATTTCACCAAATGCAATTTTGCTACTGACCATAAACAGCCAGAGGCAGTGACTGTAGAAATCCATAACTATATCTGCTCTATGCAGAGCAAAAAGAAATCTATGGAGCTAGGATAGCTGATAGGTGGAAGGGGGTTCAGGAAAGAGGTTTTAAATTATTTGTTGGCAGGGTAAGCACACTGGGCACATTGTCCTTCTTCAGGGGTTATCTGGAAGCACTGTCTGGTTAAAAAGACTCGGTCATCGGTCATAGTCCCACAGCGGGCAGATGAGGATGGGGGTAATCAAACCCTGTACTCTGGGCACAGGAAGCGGCTTATAAACATCCTAGAGCGTTAGCCCTCTCTGTACCAGCTGCCAAATAAAACCCATACAGATCTGGAACAAGGACCTCTTGAACTGTAGTCAAACAGTCTACTACTAAGCTATATCCCCATTTCATGAAAAAGAAAGGATCGTTAATGTGGTGTCCAGACTAAATAGTAGAATGGTTTGAACTGAGATGGAAAACAAGTGAAGGAAGAGCAGCATGCCTGGTTTATAAGGCGAGACAACTTGAAGGTAGCTATTAGGAAGTATTTCTTTATACAAAGGATGATGAAGAGGCAGAATGCATTTTCTAACTTGATGATAGATTTAAACAAGTCTGTTAGCAACAACATATAAGTAAGTGTAAGAACTATTACGCCAAAGGAACAATGGTCCAAGCAACTGTCAGATAAGAAACTGATTCTTGGCTATTTTAAAAGCATATGTTACTTCAGAAATGCTTGGGGCAGATAGGAAAAGCAGGAGCTCCAATGGGTAGGTGCCAGGGTCAATAGCCTCAGTCCAACTTTAACCTTTTTCATTAGTTGTTTTCATGCAGGCTTGTATGCAGCCAGCAGTTCGATCAGGATTTGCCACTACTGTATTCTCAGTGCACAGAGAATAATAAAAGAAATGAAGAAATATTTCAGTGACAGCAATATAATAAGAAGAAAACTGCAGGTTAATTACAAATGCAGAACTATAAACGCTAGTGATTCTGTCATACAATTAAAGGCTTACCTTAAGCAACTCATTTTCATTATAAGCTCTTTTTCCTTAAATAAAAAAACAAGCCTCAGGTGCTGAATGTACTGTCCTTGACTATTGCCCTGCCTGTATTCAAGTTGATCTTTTAATATCCTCCTTCCCTGAAACCAGGTGCCACTTCTTAAAAAGGTCACACACCTGCTTGTGTCTATATAGTTGATGGTTACCAATTGAAGATGCATGCAATAATAAATATTTCTCTTTTGGTAAATTTCTTTTAGAAGGAAGAATTAATTTAGTCCACAGATGTTAGACTTTACTGTCTGTTTTTCTAATTAGCTTTAACTTGATATCCGAAATACCTTACATTACAAAATATAAATCAGTATTTAAAACACATAAGTTATCACAAAGTCCAGCACTGAAACTTTTCAAAGTATGTCAACTGACGACATTTTTTTCTGTGCATAATCATATTCAATATAGTCACTGTATGTCATATGAGTCAAAGCCTCTGATGACAATGTGCAGGCTGTACTCTGTTTTAAGGATTTCCAATCAGCCTAGGAGGATTCTTCATCTACTCTCCTGCTTTTTATTTATTTATTTTTGTGTGTGTGTTCACAGGATCTGCCCAGTGGCTCCCCCATCCTGCAGTTATTTGACTTATTTATTCTCTGATGGTTGCAGTAGTCAGGTACTACAATGAGCCAGTCTGCCAACACTCAGGACTATCCTATTCCATCCCCCTTCTGCAACTTACATGATTCAAAGTTACTGCTCTAGGGAGATTTATTTATTTATTTATACTTTGTTGACCAGCTTAGTCCTACTAAGCTAGTAGCCTCTTTTCTAAGGAGACCTGAGGTGGTATTTATACTGAGTGAAATTTGTCCAGGGCATTTCCCCTACTCTTTTCAATAAGTGCAATGGGATGGTTTTCATCGACTTGAGCTACCGCTAACTCATGCAAATGGGGCCTCGGTTTAATGCCTCATCTGAAGGACAACAAACTCAGAAGTGCAGCACCCCACTTACACTGCACTGCAGTGTCAATAATCGAATTACCTGGTGTGGGGATAAAACCTCAGCTTCTTGCACTAAAGTCGAGTGTGCTACTTGTTGCGCACTGACATGACATACGTCATGCATGTATAGCACTCAGTATGTGCGACCTCCAGACTAAGCATCTTGGCACTATACAGCAGGGGGTTGGGCATGCTAGGCCCTTGCTGTAAGTGATATACCTACATTCCTGTACTATTTTCAGAGCAGCCATTCAAGCTCCCTCCCTCCTTACCTTGGATGGGTGAGCTGGGATGCAATCTGGGCTTTATCGCTCTCTGCAACATGGCTGGTTGACCGTTACCATTTGGTTATATAGCTCACACTTGCTTTTACAAAACTTTGCAGGCTCTAAAACATTGTTCAGCCTTGTGGGTAAGACGTAGCACTTCTCGTTCCTTTACTCTAGTTACTCAGAAATGAATTGTATCCTTTCACCATACGAAGAACTGCTCCATGGATCGCATACCTTGTAAGCAGAAATACAGACAAAAACATAGATTTACCAGAAATATTGCACAGTTATCAGCTGTATGACTGTCAAAGAGCTTGTGCTACAGGCAATGTTTTAAATTAGAAAGATGAAAGTATACATACATCCCAAAAATGATGACCGCAACAGCTACCTTAAATTCAAGCAGCACATTTAGCGGAGTATAGTAAAAAGCAGTAATTTGAAGTATTCGGTAATATTGCAACCTGCTAAAAGCTGCAACAATTTACCATTTGTCACCTTTCAGCCCTGCTTTTGACAATAAGATTGGGATGGCGAGACAGTAAATGAAAGTAACTAAAAAATCTTAAGCTGTTTTATCACTCTGTCCAGGAATTATGATCAATAGATTAATGCATTCTGTCATTTTCAGTCTTTGTGATTTTTGCAAAAGGAATCTGCACAAATGAATACCACATCTTGTGCATTATAATTTTGAATAAATGCTTGGTATAGAAAGTGGCGATAAATTAACAAAGAAATATTTCTCTCTAAGAATCCCTGTTAGACTTGGGTAAAGACATAAAATAAGGAATGAATTTAAATTATATTCAGAAGTGAACAGCAAGTTTCACATACGATAATATCTGCAGGATCAACCTGGGAGGCCTGGGAAAACATGAAAACATGCACAAAGATATTTGCAAATGTCCCTTTGCCAGGTTATTATGGGCTATACCAGTATGCAAATTTCTCCTAAAAAAAGACATTAATGTTTCAGCACATGGACTCATGAATGCACAGTGATGTAGATATTCCTAATAACACTCTCAGGATGACAAATGTATCACCACTAGATACAGATGCTTATTGGGGTCATCAATATTACGTAAATGTAGAATCTAGCTTTGTTCTGAAATATTCAGAGTGGGCTTGAGGGAGCCAGTGAAGGAATGAGACACACCAAGGCTGTTTTGGATAGATGTCATCTCATATTACTGTATCACACAAAGGATTTAACTGATGAAGTCAGGAAAGTGTGTGCACTGCAGAATCATGATCTGTTGAATGGTAGTGGTTAGTGGTGGTGGGTATGAAAGTAGTCAAGGCACACAACATTTAGGGAATGAAAGTGAAATAATGTTTAAGCTCTGTGGTGCATACAGCTACAACGCATGGCTATCCTTTTCCAGTGATATACAGCAAGACGGTTAAAACTCCATTTCTTAATGTATGTTATTTCATACCTGTTCATGTATACAGTGAATGTTTGTTAAAATGTTTCCAATATGTTGGAGGTTTTCGACCTGGACATACGCTGAAAGTTTTTTTTTTTTTTACTAAAGCTGGTTGCAGAAACCCAGGTAAACAAAAGTAAAATAAATAAAATGAAATGTGTATTTGACTAGGCAACACAAGCTGTAACTAATGTTTCTGTCAACAAAATGAAGGTAATGTAAGTATGCAACCCAACCGTTACTATTATTTGATTGTAATCCTGACAGGGAAAAAGCAGCTACTTTAGTTAGGTAATAGGGGGTATCTGTGAATGAAATGAGTTGACTGGCCTTGCTGTTTACTGTTGTAATTATGGCTTTGCAAGATTAATATGGATTTGGGTAAAGTCAGATGTCATACAAACCTGTAAATACTGTTTCTGTGGAAAACAATAAATGAATGCAGTCATTGCTGTTGTTGTTTTAATCCTGGCAGGGTCAAAGCAGATACTTTAGGTGGGCAACTGATATAATGGCTGCTTGTGGATGAAATGTTTGGCACTGTAGCTTGGGTATAATAATTCTGGTTTTGCAGATCTAATGTGTATTTGGGTGAAACAAGATAGAAAGCAGACTCGCATCAATTTAATACAGTAATGAAAACATTATTACTGATGCTGGCAAGGCCAAACCACCTAATTTAGGTTGGTAACGGGTATGGGGTGGGTGTTTCTAAGTGAATAGAGAGGTCTTACTATTTGCTGTTATAATTGCACCTTTGCAGGACTGCTGTGCATTTGGGTATGCTTACTGATACTCGGGACTATTTGATAATGTCTTCGTATTTCTATTTAACTGGTATACATGTGTGGTGCGGTGTTGTGTGAGTGTGTGTGTGTGTGTGTGTGTGTGTGTGTGTGTGTGTGTGTGTGTGTGTGTGTGTGATTGGGGTAAATGGGAAGGTAATTGTTTTTTGATCCACGAAGATGCACTTTTGGAATGAAATGCTCACACTGCTTCATCGTGCAAGTAATTACCATGTTGGCATATGGTTGTCAATGATCCATTCAGTGAGCAGAATTGTGAAAGGGGCGTGGCTTGGTTAGCAGTTTAAGGAAGTTGCACAGAGAGCAATATTTTGATGAGGGTGTGGCTTGTTGGGGGCAGCGGTCTGGGAGCTGTGAGTACAGATCTGAAAATTCTGCCTACACCCCTGTACCCAAATGATATCTCTTGGCTAAAAAGCAAATCCACATTCAAACATTTTTAAAATTGTAAAGTATGTCTGTCCAACCAATATCCCTAACACTTGACTGTTTAGGAGTGGTTTGTTAAAACTTTCTGCTTTTTATTTATTTGCATGAGTTCATATACAGAAGTAGAAAATCATTGTCTGAACTCCTCCCACCTTGAGCACTTCTCTGTTTATGCTATATTCACCCAGGGCATCAGAATTCTGAAGCACAATTGAAGAAAAAAAATCCAGTGAAAATAAAATTTCAGGTATACTTGCTATTAGCTGGCAACATTACAACTACTATTTGCATCATAAAACAAGACCACTTCAATAGAAGAAACAAACAATACCTGTAGCAAAACTTTACAAACTAATCTGAAAGCTGAGGTGATTGTAGCTGGGAAGCTATAAGCCAGAGGTCAATATCTGTGCTAAATTATAAATCATGCTTTCCTCAGGCATCAGTGGATAGCAAAGATTGCTGAGGGTAAAGAGAACTTGAAATACCAGTGCTAGATAACAGCAAGTGTTTGTTACTCTGCAGGTCTGTCTATTGTCTTGTAGTTTAAATTTCTCAATTATTTTTTTTTATATACTGGTGCTTTCTTTTAAGAAGTTTTTATTTGTCTTCCTTCTGTGCCTTCTACACATGCAACAGGTGAAGCATTCTGGGTACAGCCAAGCAAAATAAACACTAAGAGAATGACACCACCCATTTCTTGCCTGAATCTTATGTGTTGCTTCTGACAAAGGTTGTTTTAAGCATTATGGAGTAACAAATGATATAATGAGAAAAAAACAAAAAGTTAATTGTGCATGTTTTTGATTTATATGATCTATTTGGGAAAGGTGTTTTTAACAGAAAGCACATGAACTTGTACTGTATGATTGAGTAAAGGTACCCAGACAAAGAGGCAATCAGGTCATTATTGTACAAATCATAAAACCGTAATATGCACGTCAAGAGTCAGGACAAGCGATATCAGGAAGATGTATAATCAGGAAGGATGAGAGATATGCTTATTGGGGTGTTGTACGCCCCTCATAATTAACTGAAAAATAACCCACTGAAAGTCTACAGGCAGGTGTTGTCACGACTAATAAGAAGGCATGGAGCTTCTTAGGATTCTTCAGAAATACATGTCATCTGAAAAGAAATATCTTTAATCCTGAAAAACGTAAGAAAAGTAAGCAAGTGACCAACAATGTTTCAGTAAATGGCCATTTTGAGCTTACTATTAATATGTCTTGGACAATATGCAAATTTATTCTAAAATATGTTTTAAAATTTAACAAAAACCGTAAATGATTTAGAGGCATTATTTTGACTAAGCATAAATCCCAAGGGTGGTCTATGGTGCAACAGACACTAAACAGTTATATTTTCTTGTTGATCTTTTTCCCTTTTATGCTTGCCAAACCTCCGACCCCTCCCATAAGTTCTGTGCTTGTTAAGTCCTTTTTCTAGGCAGCCATGAAAGGCACCTGATCCCTGTCCACACTTATCTTCTACCTCGTCCTAGAAGTTTGAGGACTTGGCTTTACTCTGAAGGCCAGGTTAACTGACATTTAAGGGCAAACCCCAATTATCCACAGGTAAGAGACCAAGGTTTACTGAGACATACTCTTTGTACTTAGCCAAGTACATTTTTGAGCATCTTTCAAAAGCTATATATATATATATATATATATATATATATATATATATATATATATATATGTGTGTGTGTGTGTGTGTGTGTGTGTGTGTATACACAGAAAAACATAAAATGTTCTAAAATAATGCCAAAATATCTTAATGTTTACAACATAGATATGTATTTAACTTGCTTAGAAACTGGATTGCTCTTCTAAAAATAACTTTTTATAGTTGTATAATACAAAAACTGGAAATAATGCTAACATATATTATCTATGGGGAAACACTGCGAAATATGTGTACATTTTTTGGTATGTGCTGTTTGCCCCTGTGCCCCTTGGCCATCAGGGCTTCCTCAGATGGACTGGAACCCGATTGTTCTCCGTAGTGGGGATAATGGTTACCTGCATTGGCTGCCCTTCAGGTAGCCATGAGGGCTCTTCATACTTAGTTTAGGCATATGAGGGGAGTAGAGAGCTGCTATCGTGCTGCTTCCAGACCAGAATCGATGTTGCTTCCTGGATAGAAGATGGTACTGATGTAAATAACCAGTAATTTGGTTGTAGATGATCTTTTTTAGTATTTTATCTAAAGTGGGAAGAATTGAGAGAGGATGGAATTGTGAAGCAGTTGTTGGCTTGGGTAGTTCTGGAATAGAAGTAACTATTGCTATTTTCCATATCTGAGGCATAATCTTATTAGGTGATCAGAGGTTGTATATGTGAGTGAGAGAGTGGGAGATGAAGCCCTTACAAAGGTGAATAAACCAAGGGGCTTGGTTATCTGAGTCTGGGGGGATATCTGTTTGTATTTGGTCCAACTGTGTTTCAGTCTTTCTGGTTCTAATCTTTTTGAAGCGGAATAGTAGACTGTAAAAAGGGGGTAGCTGTGGGGGTGTGTTGTCGTTGTTGATGTGTGGCAGGTTGCTGAACTCATTCAGGAAGTCATTCCATGAGTGTTTGTATATGGTTGTGTTAGAGGTGTTCAGGTGATTGGAGTTATGTTGTATTTTTTGACCAGTCAACTGGTTTGTTTCTCTCCAGAATATTTTAGGTTTAACTAAACGTGAGATTTGTTTGTTTGGGTAGTGGTCATTTTTGTGTCAGTGGATGAATTGCTTGGCTTGGTTATGTAGTGAGGTATATTTGCTTGGGAAACTGTGGATAGGTTGCATTTCCAATTGTGCCATGCTTCATCACATAATCTAAGGTGGTGTTTGAGTTCGTAAGATACTCAGTCAGGTTTATGAGGTCGAAGAAGCCTTTGTTCCAAGGGAAATAATTTGTTTTGCAAGTGCAGTAGGGTATTTATGAGGGTGTTAGCTGCTTCACTGGGGGCTTTTATGGCAAGTAAGATAAACCAATCAAGGGTGGCAAGGTGTTTTTTAAGATTAGTCATATTCTGAATGTCTTGGGGTCTGATGGTGATACGTTTGGGTTTATATTTAATGTTAGATTATGTACTGAGAAAATTATGGGACAGTGATCACAGAAGGAGGGAACATGTATGACGAGGTTAGATATCATTGTAGGATTATTAGTTATTACAGTATCTAGTAAGGTGTGCCTGTTTAATTAGGAGTTTGGTTTACTGGCTTCAGAGATGATTTGGGTAAGACTTACACTGGCCAGAAGTTCTGACATACCAATGGCTTTTGAACCTAAGTAGTTAAGGATGAAGTCTAACCAAGAATAAAAACCACTTGGCACGACAGGACCCGGAAGCACGTAAACAAAGGCTTTCAAAATAAGCAGATGAAGAAATCAAACAGCTGCTAGTTCTCCAAAAAGATCCTTTAATGTAACAAGGCAAAGTAAAAATCCACAATATCTTCCAATGAAGGATGAAGTCTCCCAAGAATTATTTGATTACAGTTTCTGGGAGCTTTGGCATATATTTCCTGGATGGGAGTATTGAATTTTGGTAGTGAGGCTGGGGGATGTAGGTATGCACTGGCTATAACATGGGGTTTTTGGTTGCTTGTTGGGAATTTTAAAAGGATCAAGTTAATAATACTGCAAAACTATGGCTGTAAAGTTATGTATACATGATTTGTGATGACATTACACATAAAAAGTATAGCACAGTTAGTTTATATAACTGTATGTTCACAGTCAACTGCTTTTTTTTTCTTATAATACATTGTTATGAGCATCACTTCTACATCACTTCTACATTTCTACATTAAAAAAATCAATACCACTATAAAGGAGTTATAATAAGCTGAAATGGTTTTAAACAGAGTGTGATAAATGCCGTCTTGTATGCAATCTGAGTAAAACATCTACACTCAATTTCACAGTTATGTGCTTGAGTTCTGGCTAACACCCACACAGTAATAACCAGTCACTAATTATTGATGGAGTAATGTTGGTATGCCATTAGAAAACAGTAACAGTTAATAAATACCACCAGCACTAATTATTTTTACATAAGTAATACAGTAAATGTATGCAAATCGCTGAAGGAAGTCACTGGAAAGTTGATAAAGTAATCACACTTTTTTATGAACTCAAAAAGTGCAAGTAAGGAAAGCAAATGCAAAGAGAAGTGCTTTCAGGAAAAAAAATACTTTTTAGATTTTATAAGAGGAACATAATAATGAACAGAATAAGGACACACTTCTTGGACGTGAGGGCTTTAAGAAATTATAATCGTGTTGCCTTGATTGTAATTAAGTCAGATTTGTGGAGCAATTTGCAGGTATCTTTTTTTCTCTATCTACATGCCCATAGCAAACTTGAAATTAGAGACAACTCATTAAAATCATATTTCTTTCACTTAATCACCCTGCTCAAGGCAACTTTAATAAAGTACATTTACTAACATGTAGAGGAGTGTGAAATTGACTTTTACATTTAATTTTGTTTTAAAAGATACAAAATATTGATCCCATTTTGCTGTTAATTGGTCTTGCTGCATTTTTTTACACACTAAAACTCAAGATGTGGTAAAAAATTTAAAATGAACATTCTTCTAATGCCTCAAGCATGATTTTATTAAGACAAGAAGACAGGGATACGTTTTTGAGTCATTTTAGTACCTGTGATATGATACTGTGTCTAGTCAAAATCAGAGTCACATGAAATATGATTGCGAATTGCAAGTTATTTAAAAGTGATAAGTGAAGATAGCATCAGCTGAATTTGCTGGGCTGCAAAAAAGAGACCTGGTTATGAATCCGGTGAGCATCTATGTGGTGCATCATGGGTAATTGTAACCACATGGAACATACTATCAGCAAAGCTCTACAGCAACTCAAGATAGCATACAATGCGTCTCACCTGCTTATTTCTGAAGTTAGGTGGACTATAACCTTTTAAGTATTAATACTTAGAACTGAATATGCATGGCCAGATATTATTCCATTTTCTGGACATAACACAGCAGTACTTCAAACCACTGAAAGTAAAGTTTTAGAGCTAATCAGCCTTTCACCACGGAACACCATAGCACTACTGTTGAAAGTGTACCATGCCTACTTATTTTTACAAGAGTAACCTTTTCCCTTTGCACTTTTACCTTTAAACTACTTAACAAGACAGATTTTACACACCCCTATCAAACAAATAAATCATTCTTCCTATCCTCTCAGAAGGAAATGGGACCATCAAATTAATCAGACCCCCTTCTCTTTAGCTGTTTGTGAGAAATTGTTTCATATACTGGCCCATTTGTCTTGGAACAAACTTCTGAATGAAATAAGCTTTTCAGCTAACATTTTGCAATGAAAAAAAAAACAGTTTTATCCATCATTTTGTAACTACTGCTTGTGAATTTTTCCAAAACGTCTCACATTATTGTCAACTTCTACAATGTTAATGTATTACATCTTATAATTGGAGCTAGTCTCCCAGAGCCTGCACTGAAAATGGACCTGTGTCCAATCAGACTTTCCCAGTAAACAAATGTAAAATAAATAAATGAAGGAACACTTCATTCAAAAAAGCAAATATGCCTGTTTGAGAGACAATGATTATTCCAGCTTATGTTGTTGCATTGCCTTTAAGTTTGCAATCAGTGACAATACATCCCTTCATTATGGAGCAATCTCCTCCATTTGTGTCATATTGAAAATGATCTCCTTCTACCCATTTGTTCTTCAGCTGCAGTTGTTTTCATACGCCAAAAGGCTCTGGTGCTGGACCCTCTGCAGCCACAACCCAGTTAATAAACCAAATAAGTAAATAAAATGGGATAGTAGCAGGTGGAGTTATTTCTTTCTCTATCCAGACCAGCCCTTTGACCATGGTAGGTAAATCTGTGTAAAAGAATAACAACAAAAAAAAAACATAACTTAAAAATGCACAGGCCACACCATTAAAATCCCAGAAAAGTAGTACATGAACAGTACAATAAAGAATAGTGTAAGAGCAACAACCAAAAGCACTGTCCTATAACTGGTGAAAATAAAAAAAAAAACAACTAAAACAAGAAAGAATACCATTTGTCAACAAAATTAATTTAATTCAACACTTTTGTCCTATAACATCCACAGACCATGTTTAGGTTATGTGTGCATTCTAAAGAAGTCATGTGGATGTTACAGGACAAAAGAACAAATTAAATTCATTTTGTTGGCTAGTGTTTTTTTTCCTTGCTTTTGCAGTAGTATAAGACTGCTCTTTTTAAATGATATTTATGAGATGTGTTGAACAGCAGCAATATTAACATACCAAGGATATTATTTTGTGCTTCAGCTTGTCACAGGTTGTGTCTGGTTTGGAAAGGGGTACATGGTGTTTCATGTCTTCAACACTTGGCAACTTGTAACTGGTTTTAGGTGAATATTTCCTCTGTTTCATCTTCTCAGTATTGTACCGACTGTCAGACATCTGGAAACTCGCAACTTATTTAAAGAAATGCTCATAGTGAGGATTACTTGTCCATCCGAAAAACTAACAAAACCCCATTAACATCAGTCTGGTATAGTCAGAGGCCTGTTTATATAATAGTTGTGGAATGGTGGGCTATTGTATAATCCAGCCACAAAGGAGAACCATAAGGTAAAACAAAATCACTCTTTAATATGTAACTTTTACTCAGTCTAGAAGCACGTAAGTCTGGGCACCGACCTGTCTGAGTTAGAGTGCATGGCAAAAGCTACCTGAGTTCCCATGTACACAGAAGCTCAAAATACAAGGGACAGGATGTGGAACTTGGTGATGGAGGAGACTCCCAGAGTAGGGCAGTTATTCCTTTACTGTGAGATAAGCCAGCAGAGCTGGTAAGGAAATCATAAAAACATGATGCCAAAGTGGTTTTCCTTTAGGACTTTTTAAACCATGACCTACTTCCCAAGAGCTACAAGGCAAACTGGAATGGTAAGGGAGTAATTTTCTCTCTCTCTCTCGCTCTCTTGGTTTGGGAACATTTGGGGATTTCTCAAGTAAACCGGAATATGTGGTAGGGAAAGAGTTCTGTTCTGTCTTGACTAATCTGCTTCTACCACGACCAATAAGATGAGACATGGAAAGGGAAGTGATGTGACATAAAAAAAACAAATAAGATTAATCAAGCAGTTATGAATAAATGGCTATAAAAAAATACGATTTGAAATTGCTGCCATTTTTAAATGACTTATATGTCTCTTCTCAACCTTCCTTTAAAATAATTTTAATACAATTAGCACTCCTAGTCAAACTGCTTGTATTCTTTATTCTGATAGCTATATTTCAGTTTTCTTATTGTGCTGTATACCTGTTTCTAACATGTATATCCTAGATTTATTCATATTAAACATTTCTATAATTTATTTTTTACATCTAATAGGAGTCAATTTTTTTACTAATACTTATAATGTTTCCTTATCTAGCAGTTTGAAATGTAAGAAAATATGTCCAAAATGGCATACATTCTGGCCCAGTGGGACTTTCCTAGTAAACAAATGTCAAATAAATAAATAGATACCGGCAAAGTGCAATGTCGTGTTTAATGTCCAAGTCAGTAAACAAATGAGTAAGACTGCAAAAATGATTCACTTATTGACATAGTATGAAATTCATTTATAAATAAACAACTCATTAAATAAATAAATACCCCTTTGCATATACTGCTACAAAAATATGTGTATGTGTGTGCAAATAACATGCATGCATCTAAGTCTCTGCCTTGTTTGCACAATTCATTGATATCTGTAATATATCTCTACCTATTACATAGTATATTTATTTATGTATTTGTCTTTGTTTACTGGGAAAGTCCGACTGTGTAATACCTATTTTCAGAGGAGGCCTGGGGAGAAAAGCTCCATTTGCTTACATTGCATTATACTAAGTTTCAGTTAAATACAGAGTAGTAACATTTCTATTTACATTTATATACATACAGTAGCTACATTTATATATTCTAAGATTTTAAAGAGGTAGAAGTTACTAAAGGGAAAGCCCACGTGTGACTTAGTGGATTGTACAGGCAACAGTTATGCATAAAAATTGTTTTGTCATTTCAGCGAAAAGTTGAGAATATTGTGTGTAAGGACAGTATTTGGAGTGTATTGTATGCTGAGCACAAAGTCTTAACCTGGTGATGAGCATGTGCAGGACCGGGACTGGTTAAGATGTTATGGCATAATGTATTATATTCCTACAATTTGTCTTTTATACAGTAGTTAAATTACTCTAAAGTTAACAGATGTGTCAAAATGTTGAAAACGTGGATTTGTGCTGTGAAGTCATTCTGAAACTGCAAATGTATTAACTATGGAGTTTATATGTGAAATGTTTACATATGTTACATGATAAACTTGTTAGAAGTACTTATATATGCTAGAAACCTGATCTTTTTTCTCTCTCTGGACCTCTTCTAAAAAAGTTGTCCCCATTTAAACGTTCCTGATTAAAAATAAAGTAAATTAATATATAACTAAATCAAGATATAGACAGCTAGATGTATTATTAGATAGAGAGAATACCGTGTTATTAAAATAAGTAGACAGAAAGACAAGAGTACAGTGTTATTAAAAGGACATAAAAACGTTGGACTCCTTTGCAGAGCCTTCAAGGGAGTACAAAGAAATAAAAAAAAAAACACTATTCTTTAGACATAATTTCATCTAGTTATAGCCAGTGATGAAAATGTATCAGTGCAGGAAACATTTTCAATTAAGTTCCTCATTAAGTCTCTAGGAGTCTAAGCACTGCAGTTTAATGCAAATGTATTTTCCTTAAGCAACAGTAGGTTTTGCACAGATCTACTTCCAAGGACATTTTCATTTATTTGGTCAAGAACAGCAGCATTTAAATAAGAATCCTAACAACGAGTTGCCATGAAATGTTCAGCAGTACTAGAGCTCTTTTATATACTGTAGTTTTAATATCTCCAATGTGCTCTTGCAATCAAAGTTTGAACTTTCTACTTCCTTCACCAATATAGAACATATTTCAAGGGCATGTGGATATGTAAATTACTGTCTCAGAGATACAATTAACTTTGTCCTTAATATCAAAATTAACACCCTTGAGAAACTTGAAATCTAACTCTATATGACTGCAAATAAAACAATTAATGCATAGAAAATAGACAGAATATAAGATGTATTGAAAGTAGTAAGTCATAAAAAGTGCCAATGTCTTCCTACAATAGGTACTAGCATGTTTTACTAAAGACCGTGCAAATTAAAAAACATGTTTTTTTGCAGGAGGGCATGCCCCCTGCACCCACCCCCACTAATAATTTATTCCAACTCCAAGGTCGCACAGTCCCCTGGGAAAGGGCATATTCCTCAACCAAAGAAATTGTCAGTCTCAGGCAACTGTCGACCATCAGTTTTGTTGCCCAAACAGTCGTGACAAAATAGATATCGACCAAAACTACATTCAACTAAAATGAATGCACCAATGCATTAACAAAGCTGCCAGCAGCTTATTAGGTATGATCATACACTAACTATGATAGCACTCAGCTGCTTGTAATAGTCTCATATTACAAAGTTTTGCAGAGGCTTTAGGTATATCCTGTGTTTTATAACCTTTCCTAACAGAGGTTTGCATAATAAAGTCAGTGGTAGCAAAAATAAATAAATAAATAGACATCAGATCTCTCAGGGCAAGTTCTTCCCAACATCAATAGTTCCACATAAGGAGAAAAGAAGGGAGGTGCTCAGGGTGATAGCTGTTGCCATGGAGGTGCTCAGGATGATAGCTTTTGCCATGGAGGTGGTCTGTAGTAACCATTGGATGTTCTTCATGTTTCACTGTTGCAGTCATAACCTGTGGTTTATCCCTGCTGTGGTAGCCCTCGGCCGGCCCAAATACCAGAGTCAGTGTTTTTCTGCGTCAGCTGCTGTCACTTGTTGACTGACGTCAGGTCGTCAGTGCTATAAAGCAAGGCAGTCGTCGCCATCACATCAGTCTTTCCTGCCATGGAGCCCGTAGCAGAAGCATTTCACAAGTCTGCTGGTCGGTCGCTACCAGAGTTTGAATTATAGCTGAAAACATCTAAAGCTAACTACCCCATTGGGGATCCCTTTTTTCTTGCACTAACCGTTATCAAAAAAAGTTAACAATTGTCTCTCACCTGTGGAAAGTAGATCCCACAACGAGACTTCCATTCATACTGCGTCACTTGTTTAGGCCCATACCACGACATCCCCCGTTGCCAATTCTGTGACCTCTTTAACGCGAGAACCATTCGTCATAGAGCTCTTATTGTAGACAAGTATTTTCATCTTCCATTTTCGCATTCTGAAATGGCGTCCAACAACCAACAATCCATAGACATTCCAAAAAAACGTAGAGATAAACATAGAGACAGACCACACAAGGCTAAGCCTTCCGACAACTCTCCCACTAAGCAGGTCATCAGTTCTCCGTAATTCGGTGAGGCGCTTTCGCAGTCCCTGATGTTCAATATGATATCTATGCAGGTCTCTACCGAGACCCTTTCAGAGCCGGTGTGACACAGAAATCTTCTTTGTCTTTCGAGCCTTTGGTTGGTTGTGCCTCGGTTGGGTCCAGATCCACAATGCAGGCACCGGATTCCGAGGACGTCTTTTGCACTACAGAATCTAGACAAAAAAAACTCCGTCTTCTCATCCGACTACCGTTTCTCTCAGACTGATGGATACTCTTAGGCCTAGAAGCCAGGCCTCTCCTAGAAAATCTACCTCTAGCCAACATCTTACTCCTGTTCCACAACCTCAAGCCCAAATGTTTAAAATGGCAGAGGATCTTATATCCCTTATCAGGGGTAGTCAGGCCACAACTTCTAAAAGGAAAAGACACCCTTTTCCTAAAATACTGACAGAATAAGGATTCTGAGAAATGTGATTATTCGGATTTGGAAGAGGAACAATAACCTCTGACTGCGTATGAGGATTCAGATGCAGAGGAATCCATTCCTTCTGCCTCCCTATCTGAAGACTTGTCCTTTGGGGAAACCCTTCACATCCTCAGGGAACATTTTCACTGGGAATCCCAGGACTTCCCTCAGTCTAAGAAAATACTAAGAGAGTTTCTAGACCTGCCCCAGTACAGACCCTTGGCTGTCCCCCCTATCTTAGAGATGGTGGATGATGTTTTTCATGAATCCAGCTTAGCCCCTGATGCCCTCCCTCCTGCTCCCAGTAAACCTGATGGGTATTACAGAGTACTGGATTCTCACAAATACTTGTACAGAAATCCTGCTGCAGACCCGGAGGTCATTACATAGGGATCTAAAGGAGCTAATGCTAGCTCTGCTAAGAATCCTATTCCTTCTGACAAGGATTCCAGAACTCTGGACAGATGGGGTAAAAAAGTATACACCTCTGCAACCTTAGCAGTCAACTGTCAGTTCCACTTGTTAAAATATCAACAACACACTTTGGAAATACTAAAGCAAAAAATGTCATCCTTTCCTGACTGTGCCAATTCGAAAGAGTTAGCAGATTTACTGCATTCTACTTGTCAAGTGGCCAAACACTCATTGCACTGGGGATATGATGCCCTACAAGCCTAAAGCAGGACAGCAGTGTCAGGATCTGTCATTGGGAGACATACATGGTTGAAGGAACAACCTCTCCCTGATCATGTCAAGTCTAAATTAATTGTTGCACCCTTGGATACATGCCTACCACCACATCCCCATAAGGGAATCCTGCAGGAAATTCCTGTGCTTCAGTGCAGGCTCACAACACTTTCAGTTCTCTGTGCTACCCTTTGACTTATCTACTGCTCCCAGGGTATTCACCATATGCTTAGCCATAGCATTTTGCAGACAGAAAAATATACAGATTTACCCTTACATGGACAACTGCCTCATTCAGGCAGAGTGCAAAGGAAAGCTGCTCCAGGACCTCTTCTGTGTCAAAACCCTCCAAACCTCTTTAGGGTTCACCATCAATGAGAAGAAATCAAAGCAAACACCCTCCAGGAAGATCATTTTCTTGGGAGCACTGCTGGACACAGCATCCCAAATGGCCTTCCTATCCCCAGAAAAGCTGAGCTTCCTGCCTCTCTACTTTACCCTGCTGGCTTTCAGAAGTCAACTCACTGTGGTGAAGTTCCTGCAAGCCTTGGGGTACATGGCATCTTGCAGCCTCCTAATTCCTCTGGCCAGGCTTCACATGAGAAAACGTCAGTGGTATCTAAAGAACCTTTGGTGTCAGCACTCTCAGTCTCTAGAGATATCTCTCCCTCTAATCGCCTGTATAAGGACCGAGTTTCTCTGGTGGGCAGGGGCCTATGCCAAGAACAAGGGTCTTCCCTTCATCCTCCACCCAACCATGCAGACCATCACCACCAATGCCTCAGACATTGCTTGGGGGACTCACCTAGCAGGCAGGTCCACCCAAGGTCTTTGGGATGCCCAGCACCTTCCCGTACACATCAACCAGAAGGAAATGATGGCAGTACAAAAGGCTCTGACATTCTTCAAACCCCATCTCAGGCCAGGGGTTCTCCTCATCAAAACAGACAATACCACGGTAATGTGCTACATCAACAAACGGGGAGGGACCCAATCTTACCCTCTATGCAGGCTAGCCATGAACCTCTGGCTGACAGCCTCCTCCTTGGGATTACACCTAATAGCCCAATACCTACCAGGGATGAACAACACCCTGGCAGACCACTTAAGCAGAAACTTACTGGACCCCTATGAATGGCAGCTTCACTGAAAAATCTTTTTGCAAGTCACTCAGGAGTGAGGAACTCCTGTGGTGGATCTCTTTGCTTCACACCTCAACCACCAGCAAAAAAAAAAAATTCTGTACCAGGGAGTATCACCACCTAGTGTGAAAGGTTGACCTTCCCCTGGAACTCCCTTTTTGTGTACGCTTTACCTCCTCTACCCCTTATTCCTAAGGTACTGATCAAACTAAGGGAGGAGAGACCAAAGGCCATCCTCATTGCTCCAGATTGGCCCAGACAGCATTGGTACCCCTTAATGCGCAGCCTGACATTACAGCCTCCCAGGTAGCGTCCCCTGATCTCAGACCTCTTGACTCAGGTGGGTGGGGGATGTGGCACCCAGAATTGCAGACTTTCAAACTGACAGCTTGGCTAATACTCTAACGGCAAACAGGGGGTCCCTGTTAAGCAAATAGGTCCTAGACATTATCAAAGAGGCCAGAAGGCCCAGCACCAGAAAATCTTATGCAGGGAAATGGAAAAGATTCTGCTCCTGGAGCCAGTCCAGAAGGGGCAGTTCCTCACAACCTTCCATCCCTCTTATCCTGGACTACCTAGCGGAGTTACTCAATAGTGACCTCTCCTTCTCTTCTATTAAAATCCATGCCTCAGTCATTTCAGCTAATTTCGGTACAGAACAGCCCATGTTCTCACATCCTTTGATTAAACAATTCCTCAGAGGGGCTTCTAATATCAGACCTCCCAGAAGGCCACCCACGTCAGCCTGGGACCTGAATTATGTTTTGGAAAAACTAACCTTACCACCTTTCAAGCCTGCTGCTTCAGCAGAACTGAGGTGCCTCTCCTGGAAGACTGCCTTCCTACTAGTTATCACCTCACCCAGAAGGTTTTCAGAATTTCAGACATTGATGGCCATTGAGCCCTTCATCATTTTCCATGCAGACAGGGTCTCCCTGAGGACAAACTCCTCCTTTATGCCCAAGGTGGTATCTAATGTGACCCTCAACCAGGCCATACATCTACCCACCTTCTTTTCTAACCCTCAAAACAGGGGGGAAATAATTCTGTACTCACTAGATGTGCAGAGACAGCTCAGATACTACCAACTTCTTGTCAGTTTTGCCCCAGGGTGAGAGGGGAAGCCCATTTCCAAGCAAACCATTTCCAAATGGATATCACACTGTATCCATTTCTGCTACAGATTACATGGGAAACCACCCCCTAAGTCTATTCATACCCATTCCACTAGGGAAGCCTCCACTTCCACAGCATTCCTCAGAGGAGAAGCTACAACCTGGACTTCTGTCCATACCTTTACAAAGCATTACCACCTACCTCTTTTTTCTAAGGCTAGGGCAGGGTTTGCCTCTGCAGTTCTGCAGGGCATGCTGACCCATTCCTTGGTCTCTTACTAATCCTACCACACCTATCCTCAGCTTTGGGAATCCTCCCACAGGTGATGACTGCAACAGTGAAACACAAAGAACATAGTGCAGTTGTGTACACTTACCATAAATGTAGATGTTCGAGTCTATTCACTGATGCAGTCCTGGTTTCCCTCCCTCCTTCCCCCTTACATCCTCTTTCCTTAGGGAGACATAAACTTCTTACGGTGGATTTTAGCCACCAGAACCACTTTACCATATTTCCTGGGGCTTCTGACTGGTTAGGGCAAGAAAAACTGATGAAATGGTGTTAGCTGCCTTGCTTTATAGCACTGACGACCTGACGTCAGTCAACAAGTGACAGCAACCGACGCAGAAAAACATTGACTCTGGTATTCGAATCGGCCTAGGGTTACCCAGTAGGGATAACCCACAGGTGATGACTGCAACAGTGAATACACTCGAACATCTACGTTTTTGATAAGTGTACACAACTGTACTTTCTCTTTACAACTGGTGGTTCACTTAGTACATTCTCTGGTCACTAGCATGACAGAATAATAATTAAAGTTCATTGGTCATGTGTTATGGTATATGCTAAATGCTGCTGAACATGTTTCATCTTTATCAGTCCTTGTATATTGAGCTATTTCATTTTATTAAAAAGCCTTGAAATCTTATTAAACCATATCCCAAATAAATTTATTGTATATCTTAGTCATATAGAATTAATGGATGTGTCCCTAAATATGTGTGGTGGTACTTCCTTTAAAGTCTAAGAACACATCACTCTCATTGAGATCAGCATAAGAAAAACACTTTTATGAAGGGTTTTAACAAAAAAGCATGTGTGGTGTGTGTGTGTGTGTGTGTGTGTGTGTGTGTGTGTGTGTGTGTGTGTGTGTGTGTGTGTGTGTGTGTCTCTGTGTGTGTGTCTGTGTGTGTGTGTGTGTGTGTGTGTGTGTGTGTGTGTGTGTGTGTGTGTGTGTGTGTGTGTGTGTGTGTGTGTGTGCAAGTATATGTGTGTGTGTGTGTGTGTGTGTGTGTGTGTGTGTGTGTGTGTGTGTGTGTGTGTGTGTGTGTGTGTGTGTGTGTGTGCAAGTGTGTGTGTGCATGTGTGTGTGTGTGCGTGTGTGTGTGTGTGTGTGTGTGTGTGTGTGTGTGTGTGTGTGTGTGTGTGCATGTGTCTGTGTGTGTGTGTGTGTGTGTGTGTGTGTGTGTGTGTGTGTGTGTGTGTGTGTGTGTGTGTGTGTGTGTGTGTGTGTGTGTGTGTGTGTGTGTGTGTGTGTGTGTGTGTGTGTGTGTGTGTGTGTGCATGTGTGCATGTGCATGTGTGTGCGTGTGTGTGTGTGTGTGTGTGTGTGTGTGTGTGTGTGTGTGTGTGTGTGTGTGTGTGTGTGTATGTCCATGTGTATCTACAGAGAAAAGGGGGCAATAAGGGGCAAAATGCTTCATCGTATTGGGATGCACCAACTCATTTAGTGCACAATGTGAGAATAAGAGGTGACTGATGCAGTTTAACCTCATTACAATTAAAACTATCAAAAAAAGAACAAAAACAAGACAGACTAGTTTGTTAAATCTTGTATCCAGGCCATATCCAGTATTAAAAATGTGGTGTATGTGGTCGCACCAAAACAAAAAACAAAAAAAAACACTCCATCCTTAAGATTCAAGTAATGGTATTAATGAATTGTGGGATGAGCTTGGCAAAACAGCATATGAGAGCACTACATGTCCAGCTCTGTTATTAAATGTCCAACTTTTCTACAGGAAGAATCAACAGCAGTCTGACCAGAAGCAGTTCAAATTAAACTAAAAAATCTATTCAGTCTCAGTGACAAAACCTAATTAAATGCTATAAATCATGGAAAGAACGCCAGCAGAAGAAAAGTTTTATTAAAGTAACCATTTATTTAAAACAAAACATTAAACCTGAAGCGAAGATATTGGCTAAATGCATTATGTAATGAGAGAAGAGGGCAGTGCTCTGTTTAATCACTATGGCAACATTTAACTCCTCAGGCTTCACAGTCATTGTCAAATGTCGCCATTGTGTTTAAACGGAGCATTAACCACGCCCCATTTCTACACATTAGTTAAGCAATCAGTCTTCATTGGGTTCTTTAGTAGTAGCTATATTTTTCTAAATAAAGTTAGAAAGAAAAGAGGAATGTACTAGGTGTATGACACAATTCAAAAACAGTGAGGAAGTACCAGTCTGTACCAAAATAACAAACTGTAACCCTAGTGTATACTGATACTGGTCTGTTTGTGTCATGTGCAGCTACATTCCTAGCAAGCACATATTTTGAAAATTTGGCTGGAAAGATGCAAGAATCCTTTGTCTAGTCTGTCTGTTATTATTTTACTAAGTGTGCAAATATATAAGAAAAGTAAGGTCACAGTATGATGCGACCATCTCGTGTTCAAACGAGGTTTTCATGCAATAAGATAATAAAATGAGTGAAAAAGGAAGAAATTTGACTAAAATAAAATGCCACATCAAACGGGATGAGACTTTTACAATAGGATGAGCACTGTCTAAACAAAAGAATTAAGCCATTACTAAAGTCATTCAGGTATCAAAAGGGCCAAATTAATTATTGTGTTTATTTGTTAACTGAGAATGTTATGCTTGGAAGTCTTAACATGTGGCCCAAAGCAAGTCACTTAGCAAGATTGGGTTTGTGGATTGTCCCCAAAATAAGGTTTCTAGCCTAGTAAGTTTACTCAGATAACAAATTAAAACAAAACTAAATCAGTGGAATCCTGGAGAGAAGTACTCCAGGCAAAACCATACAATGAAAGTACAGATTCATGATGACTGAATTCCATTACTACAAAGGATGTAGTAAAAACTGGTGATGCCGAAATCACTTTTAGGGAATGAAAAACAAAGCAACCTGCCATGGTGACGGCAACACAGTAGTAGGACGTAGAACTGTACTTGGCAGGGATAACTGAATAAAATATTTCTCTTAGTTTACCGCTGTTGTGTAGTCAATATTTTACATTCTTTAATGAAGCTGAGAGAGTAACCAAGCGAGGTAATCTGTCAGTCATTGCAAATGGCTTACAGGTAAGCGATAGTCTAGTGGAATGATGCAAACAAAAACAGTATTAGTACAGAAAAGACAGAGGGTGAAGTATTAAAATATTGATTATAGAAGACTGAGAATATTTTAAAAATAATTACATGAGAAAGATAATCCCAGAACTGCAGGATAGCTGCACTACATATATCCTTTTAGGGAGAACTCAAAGGTGTTGCTTTTAATGATGTACCTAAAGTTATATGGGAGTTTATTTCGGCATTTGCCAACAGTGACAGGGAACATCTGAGAATTCAATAGAAATATCGTGGGAAATCTGAGATATTTGGAATGTAAGCCACTAGTTACATACCAATAAACAAGAAAACCCTATGCTATTTGATAAACATGATTATTTTCCAAAGACCGATAGGAAAGGTGTTTTGCAAAGTGATTTTGGAGAAGCTTCTGGAGGTTTTCTGGATGTTTCAGTTTATTTTCAACTCCCCAAACCTACTGGCTGACTAGCTAACCATGCACATTGCATGGACCTCTGGCCTTGTGACCCAAGGCATGACCAACAAGGGTCTATGAGGAATCAATTCACGAATCTGGTTAATAAGCTAATAAGAAAGTGAATGTTACTCTGTAATGACCCCTCAGTCCCATGTGTTTGTCTGCTATCTACTTGTCCTGCATTATCAGTTCTCAGTTCTTTTTCCCATATTGTTACGAATCGATCTCATCTTGTCCTTCTCTAAAAAATTGAACTTTGCTGGTTTTTATTACTACACTCACTGAGCCTTCCATGTTAGACTTGCTGTGTCACTGGCAATGTTTTCTAACATGTATTGTATTTTACATTTCCTTGGGATCCTCTTCTGAAATGCTTGTGTTTAACCCTCCCATTCTGATTTAACATACAGTGCTTTCAACACAGGAAGATGTCACTATAAGTAGATGGTGTCATGCTTCAGGTAATACTTATAAACCTTTAAGCTATGTTTATAAAATTGTCATAATTTAGTGCTTTTCTAGATTAGACAGTGCCATGCTCTGGTTATTAGATATAAACATTTAAGCCATGTTTATAAAATTACTATATCTTAGTCCTTTTCTAGTAGCATGTAGTGAAATTCTGTCTCTATAACTGTCTGATGTAGTCTAAACATTGCAATGTTCAAATATTCTTTACATGACTACCTAAGTTCCATTTGGAGCTGTAACTGCTCCACGTCCCCTTCCTTCAAGACCTGACCTCTTCCAATTCCTTGACTCCCTTCCTGTAAACTCTACTCCTTCCTCCACTCTATCACTTAGACTCATTGTCAGAACGTGATCATGATGATAACTGCCTATAATGATGTTTTCTTATAAATGATCCAGTCAGTATTGTAAACAATGGCTCACTAGTCATACTGCGACTTTACTTTTCTTATATATTTGCACACTTAGTAAAATAATAACAGACAGACTAGACAAAGGATTCTTGCATCTTTCCAGCCAAATTTTCAAAATGATATGTGCTTGTTAGGAATGTAGTTCTTTATATATGTGTATTTTGAATATAAGTGCTATAAGTATGGGAATTGTGATGCTTACCTATCTGTTTCATTTAAATTTAAATCGTTTAAATTGTTCATGTTTATATCATGTAGTTGGAGTTTTTCTCCCTGGGCCTTCACTGAAATGGGCTCTTCGGCCTAGTGGACTCTCCCGGTAATCAAATGCCAATAAATAAATAAATGTAGTGTTAAAACATGATTATAGAAACAGCACTCTGTATTGTTACACGTTATATATTACAGCAGAGACGTTATATTAATTGTCATTTTATAACTGTGGTGTACTGCTAAGTGTTATGTAAAAGGATTTCCCCATGTCACCCACCTGATACAATGCCATTTAAATAAAAGCTTTTATCAGCTGTGGATTTGCCTTATTAATGAAAGTACAGTCCGGGTAGAAGAGATCAGTACACAGCAATTTTAAATAAAGGTCACTTCTTGGGCTCTTGCCATAATACTGAGGCCTCCCAGAAGTTAACATTTTGGGACTATTTTAAACAAATTTGATTCCTCCCACACCTAGATCCTATGCGTACTACTGTTTGGTATGAAATAAATTCCCTCAACTGCTCCCTTCTCTTTATGATTACGCATGTTTGTAATAGTGCTGTTAGGTAATAAAGGTGGACAGGCTAGGCACAGGTAAATAAGCAGATGTAATGTTGCCTGCAAAGATTCACATACGTTTTACATTGCAGTCTGCTTTAATATGGCTCAATGCCTTATTACAACCTGTTTAGTATTTTACTGGTTAATAACTCAGCAGTTCATAAGCTGGTGGTGCCCCTACCTGTTCTGTTTATTCCATTTTAAGTAAACGACGTATTAATATCCCTCTATAACAAAAGTTTTACTATATTTCATTTGTATCACATTCATTTTATTTGTGACTCAGTTTAGGCACCTCTCCCCTTCAAACAGAGTTCAGACAAGGTATTAAAAAGGAATAATTATATTGATGCAGAAAAAATGCAGCTGTTTCCGTACTCTTTAGTCTTCATAACCATGTTACTCTCATAACTGATTCGCTCCAGTTAAGCCGCAACATAGAAATCTCAACCGCACTCACAAATGTGATGGATTTGACCCAGTAGGAATGGCAGCCTTTCCACACTGATCATCTTAGTAATTATATAAATGCCCTAATGGAAGTTACTCTACTTGCCCCCCCACCTAGCATTTATCACTGAAGGGTTAGCATTTATTAGTGGAGGTAATCAGAATAACAGAATACGTAGTAGTTTCATTTAATTTTGTGTCATAACAGGCTTACTGTTAACTCCTGCACTAAAAATGCTTCTTCTTTTTACAAAAAAAAAAATGTTCATAGGTTCATAGGTTCATAGGTTCATACTAGGCTATCTGCCCAAGGGCATTTATAAGCCTAGCCCATAGTTATTTGGCTTTCGCCACCCCTTTAGGTTGAATAAAACTATGCCTATTATTTTGCTGTGCCTCTGTCAAGCAGTGACACTGAGGTAATCCCTGGGGTATATCTGCGATCCCCCATCCATTGGTCAAGATTCCTCTTGAACAAGGCCAGTGAGGTGCTCTGCCTCACATGTACCGGGATTTTGTTCCACAGCATAGGGAGTCTCTGGGTGATGAATCTGTCCCTCCAGCATGTTCTATTAATAACCGTGTCAAGGTTTAAGTCTCCCGCCCTTGTGGTTTTTTCACCTCTTCTGTTTGTATGGCATACTCAAAATTGATTACAATAAGCTGAAGGAGATAAAGGAGGCTTATTGCCCCTCCATAAAATACTAAGGGCGCAGAAATATCTATGTGATCTTTTCAGTGCAATTTTGTTTATATAGGTTAGAATGCACTGTATTTCTTTAGAGATCCTTAACAGCATGAGTGACTATCAGAAAGGTAATTCAGCTTTAGAAATGAGTGCAGAAGCTTTACATAGAAAGCCATACAGCTTTCCCTAAAAAAAGCACATTTCTTTACTTGGAAATACCAAAGCTTTTGGGGGATATCCAAGAACTTATTGGATACATGCTCATCGGGAATATATGAGCGCAGTAGACAAATTTGCAAACGTTTTACAATGTTCTTTTTTTTTTTTTTTTTTTTTTTTTTTAAATATTTTTATTCATTTCCAAAAACAAGAAAACATGAATGCAGGTTATTTATGACAATGAAGTATTTACAAATTATTTAAAAAGGTAGGCTAAAACCTCTAAACAGATATCAAACATTAAAACCAAAATAAAGTATTTACAAGGGTGTCTATTGTTGACATATAATTGACTTTCTATACAATTTTTTCCTGATTATAATCTGCTGCAGTCATTATTCTCCAGTATTTCAGTAACTTTTTGCCATGCTACGTATAATGATGTAGTTCTTTCAGTTCTTGCTTTAATAGTGTTCATTTCCAATTGCGATACTGCTGACACTATATTCATGAATTGCTTAAAAGTTGGAGAAGCTTTGGATTTCCAGTTTGATGTAATGTTCTTCCTTGCAATAGCTAGGAGAGTCCATAAGATTACATATTTTGTTCTTGGCACACAGTCGGGTACAGGTGCATTAACCAAATAATAGATTTGGAAATCTGGAATTTATCATTGAATACCATTTGCAGAAAATAATTTATTTTATCCCAATATGGTTTAATCAAATGGCATTTGTAGAACATATGTTGCCAGTCTGCTTTTATTGATAAATCACATCTCCAGCAGCCAATATTTTTCTTAAACATAAGTTCCATTTTATGAGGGGTTACATAAGATCTGTGTATGAATTGTCATGTAAAAAGTCACCAATGTAATGAAAGTGATGTCTGCTTTGGAGAGAGAAGAATTAGATTTTTATCTCTGTCATTTGGCACATGTCCATTAACTGATCTATAATAATTCCATATTTTGTCATTATTATGCATTTTTATTTTTTGTTTGTTTTATAAATAGATGATAAGTATCCCTTTCCAGTAATGGGTTGATTCGTTAGTAATATTATATGTTCTATAAGGTTAGGAATATTTTGTCTTATTGATGGTTGCATTGTTTCTTGTTTGCTTAATATATACTGTCTTAATTCTAGTACATGTAACCACCTAACTATCTTCCATATTTAATTTCTGTTTAATCTGGTCTATTGTCAGAGGTTTTCCAGAGTTTAGCAATTGATGCCAATATATTAATCCCTTTTCTTTAAGCATGTTGACTACTTCCATATTAAATGTTATTATATTACCTTGTGTGTACGCTACTGGATATAAAAAGAAATGACCATGCTTTAATATCAGGATTGCTATTAATAAAATTTTGGAAAATTTTAATGTATAAATAATGTATTTGGAACTTATATTTTTATTCTTATGTATCATCATATATTCCTTCATCAGCCATAGAAAATTGTTTGGTATGAAATCTGTATACTTATTTGCTACTACAAATCCTGAATTTAACCAGATTCTCTCATGAACTAGCTTCCATTTTGATGTATATTTTGTATTTAGCCATAATGATATTGTTTTAATAATGGATGAATGCAAATATATTTCTATGTCTGGTAAACCTATGCCACCTATATCCCAATCATCTAGATGATACTTCATAGCTATCCTTGGTTTTTTTGGATACCATAGGAATCTTACCATTAAATCATTTAATTGTTTTAGGTGCAATTTAGCTGGTGGCAAAGAACAAGCTTGTATGACATAAAGAATTTTTGGAAATATGATCATTTTAATTATATAAAGCCTTTCTTCCATTGAAAAGAATAATTTATTCCATATTTGTATTAGATTTTTAATATTATTTAAGGTCTCTTTATAATTTGTTTCAATTGTAGTATCTAGGTTGTTAGTTATTATAATTCAATGTATTTAATTATATTATCGTAGAGATATATTTATGGTATTTTTTATTTAGATCTTTTTTATTAGTATTTATAAGCAATACATTTGTTTTGTTCTCATTAAATTTAAGACTTGAAAAGTTTTGAAAGTTTTGAATTGAGTCCCATAATGCTTTTAAACTGCTATTATTATTTTTTAAGGTAATTAAAATATCATCAGCAAAAAGTTGAATTTTAAGGTCTAGGCTGTTGTCTAGTTGTATTCCTTCAATATTTTTATCCATACGTATATTATTTGCTACGGGTTCAATGACTAGCGCAAACAATAACGGAGAAAGAGGGCAGCCTTGTTTTGTGCCCTTAGTTATTTTAATAGATTTAGACAGACAAGATCCCAGTTTTATATAAGCCAATGATTTTTCATATAATGATTTTATTAACAAGGTGAAGTTGTTTGAGAAGCCATATTCTTCTAAAACTAACCACAGATAATCCCAGTTCACTGAATCAAATGCGCTATTTATGTCTAAGCTAATAACATTCATTTTGTTTTTTGTGGCATTTATATAATCAATTAAGGAAAGAATTCTTTTAATGTTGTCATAAGTGTTCCTATCATGTCCAAAGACATGCATCTGGAGCATTTCTCCCCGGGCCTCCACTGAAAACAGGCTCTGTGGAACCTAGTCGGACATTCCCGGTCAACAAATGTTAAATAAAAATAAAATAAAATCTTTTATAAAACCTGTTTGATCCTCCTCTATCAAAAGTGGTAGTAATTGTTTTATTTGAGCAGCATGTATTGCCATAAAAATTGTATAATCTATATTAAGAAGTGAAATGGGTCTGTATGATGAACATTCACTGGGATCTTTATTTTGTTTCAGAATTGGTGATATTAATGTGTACTTCCAAGAAGGATTAATGTCTTTACCATTTTTAACTGATGTAAAGACATTCAATAACAACAGCAAAGCCTCATTTGATAGTAATTTAGACATTTCTGGGGTGATATTATCTATACCTGGAGCTTTGTTTAATTTTAGCTTATTTACTTCAGCTTTAAGTTCTGTCATTGTTATTTGTTTATCTATTAGTTGTACCTGCTCCTCTAATAACCTAACTTTAACATTGTTTTTGAGAAAAGCTTTCAATGCTGAATGTGTTTCTGTTTTCTCATTTTGATTATTAAGTTTATGAAAAAATAGCCTAAAAGCGTCTAGTATTCCTTCTAAACCAGATACTTTCTTTTTGGTTTCTATATTATGTATTTCCTTGATTTGATTTGTTTTAATAATCTTTTTAGTCCTATTTGCTATTCTTCGTTGGTTTTTAGGGTTCATTGAATAGTAACATAGTTTAATTTTTTTCTAAGTTAATCATTGTTTTGTGGTGTAGCATCTCTGAGTATTTTTTATTAGTATCTTCTAGTTCTTGCTTTGAACAAAAGCTAAGCTTAATATGCCAATTTCTACAATATATTTAAAAACATCATCGATCATAATGTTCCATTCGGCATGTACCTCGTGAAGCATGTGCAGCAGCTGGAGAGACCACAGAGGTTCCTGCCCAGAAGAATCCAGGGCGTTAAAATCTATAATGCATGAATAAGCTAAATGCCCTGTCCCTCTACTCCTTCTCATACAGACTCCTCAGAGGTGATCTGTGTCTGGCATACAGATCAATCTCTGACCCCACCTTAATGAAATTGCTGCATATCAGAAGCCAAACTCCACTCATGTGACCCCACATGCAAAACCTCAACTTGGTCTGTGACATCAGTAGGACTTGCTGGTGGGACAGATTTGTCTCCCAGAGAGTCCCCCATAAGTGGAATAGATTCCCTCTTCACGTCAAGCAGAGTACCTCATTATCCCTTTTTAAGAGGAACCTGGATGACTGGATGGGAAATAGAAAATACACCCCTGGGATTCCACCTGTGTCCCTGCTGGACAGGGGCATCGGGTGATGACTTGTGGGAACATGGGTTCATTTATTGGTTAAGCTTATAAGGGCCTCAGGGCCAGTAGCCTAGTAACTTGCTATGATCCTAAATATGTTTAACTTTAATACAGATGTTCAGTTTGGGAAAATTGCAATGTCCAAACTGAAAAAAATGCTGTGACAGATTCCAAACTATGGAGTGATAGGCTTTAACTGCCTAAACATTTATTATCATTAAAGCACTTTATAAACACTTCACTTTTTCAAACGTTTTCTCCTGAAAATTAAAAATCTGCAGATATCATGCAATGACTAAATATCACAAATTTATGTGGACTTGTACACACCCATTTAAATTTTTTCTCCATTAACCAGAATCTTAGAAAAGTTTGTGACAATATAAATAACAGCTCACAATGAAACCTATGACTTGCTAAGTGACCATAAGCATGGTCTCAAAAAGGGACACAGCATTGCAACAGCCCTCATTTCATTCACTAGTAGTGTCATTAGGTCAGTGGATGAAGTTGAGGTGACCAGGGTGAAGACTGTAGGTCCAGATAAGTCTTTTAGTTAATTGAATCAATACTAGATTATAAGATATGAGCTGCCATTATGAAAAGGCCTATGCCAACACATTTTTATGTAGGTTATTTACATAACAGAGCTTTCTATAGTTGTCGACACCCATTATTATAATTCATGAACAGTTAGGAATGGAGTATCTAAGAGCTCTGGCTTAAGACTTTTTTTCCTTTACTCTTTACTGATAAGTACAACAGCAATAAACACAAAACATATGAACATATTAATGGTGTAACTATCACATGATCAAGTTAGCCTCTGACCACATTGCCTCAGAGATTGCTACAAAGTTCAAGAACAATTTGGTACAACCATAACAATGGCCACAGCCAATGTGTCTACACAGTCTGGGAGGAAGGGGCTGGGTGTTATTAAAAAGACCTCAGTCTGGTGAAGAACAATTAGGACATTCATGTATCAGATGGAGGATGCAAGTCTGATCTGGTTCAATATTGATCTTTTCATTTTACATGTACAGGGCACGTGGGTTTCCTCCAGGTGCTCCACTTTCCTCCCACATTCCAAAGACATGCAGTATGTGGATTGGACACTCTTAATTGGCAGTAGGTGTGAGAAAGTGTGTGTGTGTGTGTGTGTGTGTGTGTGTGTGTGTGTGTTTATGTGTGTGTGTGTTTGAGTGTGTGTGTGTGTGTGTGTGTGTGTGTGTGTGTGTGTGTGTGTGTGTGTGTGTGTGTGTGTGTGTGTGTGTGGCTACCCAATGGTGTAAACCTTGGCTCGAGATGATTGTCGCTGCTCTAGTGACACCCTGACCCCATATACAAAATGGGAAAAGAGGATGAGGATGGATGGATGGAGTAAATATTATACTCATTCCTTGCACACCTGTTCCTATAAATGGATTTGTTACTGATTCTCTTTAAAATGAATATATACTTATCTCATTCAACTCAAAGCTGCATTAGAACAAAATACACATAAACACACTTTGCACCACTTTTACCTCTGTGTAGACTGCATATACTCAGACATGCAACCACACAAATGCACACACACTCCAGAATTACCATTTCTGTCTAACATGATCGGGTGAACACAAGTTTTTAACCGTGTTCATTAACACAGGCAGGTGATATAAATTGCTCAACTGCGGTAATGCCTCACATCTGGATTTCTAGGGGTAGAGCACATGACTAATTAGCATAGGCCACTCCCCTGGAATACCTCATTAGCATTTGCAGTAGGCCACAGAGATGATCAGACAAAGCCAACTATAGGTAAATTCTTCGATACCCACATCAGGGAGTGGATTACTGCTATTATACAACAACATTATCTAAGAAAGAAATTGCTTTCCTTTCAATTTTTATAATGGAACTGTAGTACTCTTCTGCCTTCAGCAGGTACACCTGTCTACACACTTGTACAATATGTAAGTTCAGTAAAAGATATAGAGATTACACACTCTCATTCGCATTCTCTCTCTATCTTTTTTTTTTTTTTTTTTTGCTGAGTTATATTCTGGCTATGTTATTACACAAATAAGAAGAACAAAACTGTTGTGTTTGGCATTTTATTTTTATTTTATTTTTATTTTACATTTGTTGACCGGGATAGTCCGACTGGATGCATGTCCATTTTCAGCGGAGGCCCGGGGAGAAAAGCTCCAAGGGTAAGCAGATACAGCATTACATAATACCAGCATTACATATTACAAACAGATTATTTACAGAGATTACATAAGTAAGCAAGTTAAACAAGTTCCACAGGTTAAAGTTAGTCCTGAGCACAAGTCAGGATTAAATTAAATTACACAGTAAACTGGTTAACAGATTTTTACACATTCTAGAGAGAGTTAGCCAGGCTTGATACATTGACATAGCCAGTTAAGTGACAAATGTTGTTTGAGTCTAGTTTTAAATTGACCTAAGGTGGAAAGTAAGGTAATATCAGCTGGAAGAGAGTTCCAGGATCTACTTGCAGAGTTTGCAAAGAGAGAATCACCGGCTGTGTTATTAATTTTGCTAGTCTGAATTAGTAGTTTGTTAGAGGATCAAGCGGTCTAGGATTGTTATAGGGGTGATAATAATTTTAAGTGCAGGAGTATTGTCCGGATTATAGAGGATTTTATAGGCCATAATCAGTTGGTTATACTGGATTAGGCTAGGTAGTTCAAGCCAACCAAGCTGATTTAGATTGATGCAATGATGTGTCCTAAAAGGCAGCCCAGTGGCAAACCTGGCAATGTGGTTGTAGCAAATTGAGAGTTTGTTAAGGACAGTCTTGTTCAAATTCGAGAGTAGAGGGATGCATACAGAAGGGTTGAAAGAAGGTGAGAGCGAGCTATGGCAATTTTAGCTGGAGGGGTTAGGAAGGCTTTTATTCTGTAAAGTGACCCTAGTTTTTTATTGATGGTTTTGATAGTTTGGTTAACATGTAGGTCAAATTTGAGATTATTGTCTATGATGACACCTAATAGTTTTGTAGATGGGTCAGGGGAGATTATTGTGCCATCATTTGATTTTATGGTAAAGGTGAAAGCGGTAGACCTACGTGTTGGTGAAAATAACAGCATTTTAGTTTTTTGGGGATTTAGGATCAGACGATGTTCAGAAAGCCAGTTTTCTATTGTATTAAAGGTGGTCTGGGTAGCTGACCATAACTCTACTGGAGATGTGGCTGAGCAAATCAGAGTAGAGTCATCAGCATATTGGATACAGCTGACTTTTGGGATGACAGTATAAAGGTCGTTAATGAAGATGGAGAACAGCAAGGGCCCTAGTATAGAGCCTTGTGGTACTTCGAGGGTGTTAGGTAGAAGGTTAGAGAGTTTGTTCTGCCAGAGGACAGCCTGCTGTTGACCATTCAGGTAGGATTGAAACCATTGGAGGGCTCCAGTATCTAGACAGAATGTTTGCAGGGTGTGGATTAAAAGTTGGTGATCAACCATATCGAATGCCTTGGAAAGATCCAAGAAGAGGGCTGAGGATATATAATTATTGTTGCAATTATGGTTTATGGTGTTAGTAAAGGCTAGGAGGGCTGAAGTAGTGCTGTGATGAGGACGGAAGCCATGCTGAGTGTCTGCCATAAGGCGATTTTGGATTAGGTGGTGCATGAATTGTCTATGAATACATTTTTCCATAATCTTTGCAAGTGGAGAGAGTATAGCTATTGGCCTATAATTGGAGAATTCAGTAGAGCTGCCTCCTTTGTGAAGTGGGATTACATAGGATATTTTCCAGATGGTGGGAATTTTAGCTTCTACTATGGTTCGATTGACTAGTATTGAGACGGGGTAAGCAATAGCATCAGCTGATTTTTGTAGGTACTCGGCAGGGAGTTGATCAGCAGAAAGTGTAGTGGGTTTTAATTTTGGATCAAGGTACGGATAAGTGAAGTGGCGACTGGTTAGAAGCTGAACGCAAGTAGGTTTCTAGGGGTGCTACTTTCAGGACCACGGGAGCTAGGATGTAGTTGGCTAGCTAGGGCTTGAATTGTCTCAGTAAAGAATTGGTTAAAACTATCAGAAACTTTTATCAATAGTAGCAGCAGGGATTGGGGTTGAAGTTTGTCCAGGATGTAGTAGATTATTTAAACCTGCCCAAAACTTCTGAGGGTTATTTTGATTTACTGTCTGTAAATTACAGTAGTATTGTTTTTGTCTTGTAAAATTGATTTTTGGTTTCGTTCCTGGATTGCCTGTATTTAATGTGATCTTGAGGGTCTTTAGAAGAACGCCATAAAGCCCATGCTTTGTTTCTAAGGGTAATTTTGAGTTTAGACTCTATAGAAAGCCATGGTGCAGTTTTTGCCTTGGTTCTCTTTGAACGAACAGGTGCATGCAAATCAAGGATCTCAAGGAATTTGTTGTTAAAGTATGCTACTGCTTCCTCTAAGGGAGGTGTTTTAGACTAGACCAATTACATGAGTTTAGTTCTTGTTGGAATTTGGCAGGGTCAAAGTTTTTATTGTTTCTAACCTTTCTGAGTAAGGGTTGTTGGGAATTAATGGTTTTGTGCTTAATTACATATGTGAGAAGGTGATCGCTTAGGCCATTAAGGAGGGTACCAGAGGTGTACAGTTGGGGGTGACTGTTTATGAGTACCCAGTCAAGTATACTTTCTTTTTGGTTGGGTTTACCTATCCTGGTAGGAGTGGATATGATTTGTGTAAATGCATGCAGGTTAATATGGGTGGTTGGGGATTCTAAGGAACAGGTGCCCCAGTCTATGTTAAAGTCTCCAAGTAGTAGGGTTTCTTGGGGGTAGTGACATGATAACCAGTGCAGGATATCTTCAAATGTAGATGTATTGTTACCTGAGGGAATGTACATACAGATGATATTAATGCATTTATTTTTATTAAGTTGCAATTTGGTGGCAAGAATCTCAGAGTTATTAATCTGAGGAGGTTGTATGACATCTATGGTGACATTCAACTTAGATTTATAGAGTACAGCTACCCCACCCCCTTCCTAGAAGCACGATCCAGCCTGTGTATGTTGTACCCAGGTGGTAACACTTCATTGTCTTTAGTGTTAGGTTTTAACCAGGTTTCAGATAAACAGAGAATCTCAGGGGAGTGGACATCCAGAAGTGCATGCAATTCATGTACCTTGTTATTAATGCTTCTAATATTGAGATGACAGACTAGGAGAGAGTTAGTTGGCCTATAAATTGTAGGTTTGTAGCTTAGATTACAAGTAGAGGGGGTATGTGTATCTGAAGTGAGTGGGCCAGGGTTGGGTGAATATCACCACCAAGTATTAGGTTGAGTCTATACTTGGTGATGAACTTCAGGAATTTGTTTATTAGTTTGTGGTAGTGTTTGGATCTAGAGCTAATGTGCCTGGGGTTGAGATGTTGATAGACTGAACAAGATGTTGGATAGGATCTGGTACTGTAAGTATGGTTGAAGGTGGAAGGATTTACAGCTGGGGTGATAGTATGGCCTTTTGGGACCTGAAATCCCGTAAGAAACTGTTTTTTATACAAGGTAAGGAGGTATGGTGTGAACAAGAGGGGTGTGAACAAGAGGGGTAGTAAAGAGGAGTATTTCATTATATGTGATTCAGCTAGTGAGTGAAGGAACTGTTTTACCTGGTGATGCAACACCAGAAGATAGAGTGGTGAGGTAAAGGTACTGGAAGGGGGATGGGAGAATGCCAGATGAAAGCTAATAGGTGCTATTAAATGTAGGTAGTAGAATAGGGGTGGGTGGAATTATCCCAGATGAAAGCAGATAGGATCTAGAAAGTGGGGTAGTGGCTATAGTACTATAAATTTAGAGGTACTGGGGGCGGGAGGTAATTGGGGGCAGGGAGGGGAGTGAAGAGAGCCCGAGCGTAGCGAGGGTGAACGTAGTGGGGCTATTGCAAATTACAAGGTTTCCTAAGGTGTCCTAAAGCTATAAAGTAAGTATTACAGCTCTAATGTAAGAGTCAATTTACTGATGATAGAAATCTTCAGCACTTTATATATTTATGAGGGACAGGGCAGAAATGTAGGAAAATTAGGGGCATTTTGCAAATCTGTAGATAGTTGAGAGGTATGGTTATCTTAATACATATTTATCAACTGTTTACAGCTTTGCAGAATGTTTCTGGTTATCGAGGATATACCAAAGCCACGTCTGCCTGCTCAACACTACTTGAATGGCTGAACTTTTTTTGTATTGGTGTATACTCGATTTATGATAGGCATGCTGATCGGGTTGTCCAATCAGTGTGCATGTTTTTCAATAACAATTAGCCTTTATTGCATAATACTGGATATGTGTTTGCAGAATGGTAAGAATGCGTTAAATAATACAAGCCCAGAAAGAAACTGACTATAATACACGGAAAGTTAATCATGAGTCACCACTAAGTAATCTCTTGGAGACTGAAATCAATGACAAACTTATAGTCTGCCTTCATAATCAAATTCTTAAGCTTCCAGTATTTTAATGAAGAACCTTGTATTGTTTTAATTGTATTTGGTGGTTAGTTACGTGAGAGCAGAAGGCCAAGTTATAATTCATAATATGTTTCACTAAGGATTTGCAGAGGGAAATTAATATTTGTGATAATCTGTTTGAGATATGACACTTGCTTAAATGTATTACCATAACACAGTTCACTGCCACATCAGGAATGCAAGAGCAGTGTTTATGTCTTTTTATGAGTTTACCCAGATCTTTTTGGTGTTACTTTTCTTGTTGAACATTCTGTAGGATTTAAAACAGGAATGGGTATATATTGATAGATGTGAAACTGTCTGATACAGTATCCACTCTATTTTTTGTCAAAGCTAATCAATCTTTAAGCTTTTAAATACGTCATAAACTGCTTGACACAGTATATGAGAAGCTTAAAGTGTAGATTTCTAATTAAATCATTTTTCCTTCATTAACTTTTTTCAGACAAATTAAATTTTGCTAGTATTAGTTATGCTAGTTAAAAGCATGTCCCCTCAAAGCAAATGATCTTTGTGCCAGAGAGTAATCAGATATAGCTTGTCTAAAGCTGTTCTGGCACATGAAAGGTGAGATATGCTTCCTAAAATAATTTTATGACAGCTCCAAAATATATAGACCAAGTTGCATTTTTTCTTTATTTTTATTATGCCTAGAATTATTCCTGATGTATAGCTTACAGTTTCTGAGTGAAGTATTACATAAACTGTGCTGTGCTTTAAAAATGAAACACTATTTTACTAATATTAATCATTTTAAATGTGTTACATGATGTGTTTTTACTTTTGCTATTTCGGGTCTTTAGTTATTTCTCTGTTTCACAAGTTTTTTTTTTCCCTTCAAATGATGAGTCACCTTACTAAGTAAGAATTTATAGCAGTGTGAAGCAATAGTAGACTTACTTAATAATAAGACAATTTATCTGTGCTGACTTGGTATATACTTCATCCATTTTTATAATAAATCAGCAATTTAATTTCTGTTTGTGTTTCATTTTCCAGATGAAATTGTTTCTTCATCTCCTTAAGAAACAAAGCCAGTTTTAGTCAGTGTATTGTCAATTATTTTAATATCTTTACACTAACTAGCATCATAAATGATGGGAATGTTAGTAAAAATAGGAATATTTAAAATCAGCTAAGTATGTGATAATTCAGTTTTAATTTGACTTTGTGTAAACAGTAATTTGTGATGTAAGAACATACTCATGACCACAGATCCTTGCTTCTGTAATGCTTCTTCCATGGTGTGATACTTCCTCCTTACCTGAGGCAAAGGTAGTGGCATCATTATCTGTCACATTATTGCATTACATCATAGGGATGTTATTGTGACATCACTCATCAATAAAGGCTTGAGTTTTTTTTCTTGATGTGGAATGTCAAACAGATCACAGTCATTCTGAGGAAAAGAATAAGAAGGGATTGATTACGTCTGAGGGATTGATTACGTCTGAGGGATTGATTACGTCTGAGGGTTATTGGCAGAGTTCCTCCTCAGACTGGTCTAGTGCAACCTCTAGTAACAGGGACACTTATCATTAGCAGAAACGGGGTCTCAAGTGAAGCAAGAAGTGACACCATAATGTATATGATGAGAGTCAGGAAATTCACTGAGACTTGGCCCAGTGTAACCACTTCTACTATCTGCTGAGAATGTTTCTTCTGTAAGTGTATTTATTACCAGCTGTGCCTCATAATGCAAACCCCAGACATCATGTCCCTGCAGGGGAGGAATTTTTATTTTTCCAGCTAAAAACTAAATAGACCGTCATTAAGGCAAATTCTGATCACTCTGAAATTGCATTGGTATCTTGTTTCTGTTTCTTCAGGATACAGTCCACCTGCTTACTCATGATAATTTGCTACTGTTTTATCTTGTGTAGTGAATTCATATCTATGTTTATGGTATGTTATGACTTGTAAGCCTTGAATTTTTATATGTTGTTGTTGATAATGTGTGTTATTTAAGACTGACTATGTCCATTATCTCGGGTGGCATAGACAACATCTACTATTGTATTTTATCACTGTGCTTTGTCAGAGCGTACTTTCATTATTGTATTAGATTGTCAGAGGCTTTTTTCCATGCATCCCTACTGAAGATGGTCATGCACCCCCCCCCCCCCCCCTCAGCAAGGCTAACCTGGTTAAGAAATCATCATCATAAGTTCTATTTTTCCATTCTTTACATGAGGTTGGGATGTCATGTCACCTGTCATCACTCTTCCGATTCAGTGCCACTCTTCTATCTTCTTCCACAGCCATGCCTGCTGTCGCAGGTTTCCCATCTATCTCTCTGTCAGATGCCCCTGTTTCCTCTTTCCTTCTTCCTGTTCCTCCCATATCTTCCTTACCATAATGTCTTCTGCTTTTCTATACGTGTCTGAACTACCGTAATCTGTTCTCTTTGACCTTCTCTGCAATTCCTCTGATGTCCTCGTTCCTTTGTCTGTCCCACAGTACGTATCCTTCCACCAGTCTCAAGCACAGCATCTCCATCTCTTATAGTTTCCTCAACTGCCCTGCCTTCACTGCCCAGCTTTCTGTACCACAGAGAAGTACTGATCACACCACTGTATTGTTCAACTTACTTTTCAGCTTCCCTGGCACTCTTCTGTCACACACTACCCCTGGCACTCTTCTGTCACACACTACCCCTGGCAATCTTCTGTCACACACTACCCCTGGTACTCTTCTGTCACATACCACCCATGGCATTCTTTTGTCACACACTACCCCTGGCACTCTTCTATCACACACTACCCCTGGCACTCTTCTGTCACACACTACCCCTGGCATTCTTCTGTCACACACTACCCCTGGCACTCTTTTGTCACACACTACCCCTGGCACTCTTCTGTCACACACTACCCCTGGCATGCTTCTGTCACACACTACCCCTGGCACTCTTCTGTCACACACTACCCCTGGCATTCTTCTGTCACACACTGCCCCTGGCATTCTTCTGTCACACACTACCCCTGGCATTCTTCTGTCACACACTACCCCTGGCACTCTACTGTCACACACTACCCCCGCATTCGTCTGTCACACACTACCCCTGGCACTCTTCTGTCACACACTACCCCCGGTACTCTTCTGTCACACACTACCCCTGGCATTCTTCTGTCATACACTACCCCTGGCACTCTACTGTCACACACTACCCCGGCACTCTTTTGTCACACACTACCCCTGGCATTCTTCTGTCACACACTACCCCTGGCACTCTTCTGTCACACACTACCCCTGTCTTCTGATTTCCCCCATTCACTGCTATGACAGCTTACTTGACTATCTGCTTAGTAGACCAAATTGTTTTGACAAAACAAATTCGACCAAAAGCAAATTTGACAATGTCTGGTGTTTCCATAAATCTTTATATATATATATATATATATATATATATATATATATATATATATGTATATACATATATATATATATATACATATATATATATATATATATATATAGGTCTACTATCAAAAGTTTGAAAGTTAAATACCATCAATGAAATGGTCGAGGGTACAGGTGCAAATTTTGAAAATCCCGACTTGAAATGATGTCATCTCTGGAACGTCGAGACGCGGCTATACCTCTCAACTGTCCCTGATTTTCAGGGACATCCCTGACATTGACTCAAATTTTAGCTTTGTCCCTCTTAATCCCTCCTAAAACTAGTGACTTTTGGAGGAAAGGTGTTGAATTACACTTAAAGAATAACGACAATAATTGAGAGTTATAGACGTCTTTTACTTCGGTAAATGTGTATTAATTCATATGTTCTGATTCTGTCAATGTTTCAAGTTAATAGCACTAATATTTTAAAAATGTCCCTGATTTTTTCTTGACTTGTCCCTGATTCTGTTGAAATTTGTCCCCGATTGGTTGAGAGGTCTGGGCTTGTATTTATAGTTTTGAACGTCACTGTTTCCTATGGATCGCACTACAGTGGGGATTGGGAAAATGACCCTTTTCCTCACTGTAGCGCAATCTCAGAGTTGGAGTATATAATTAGCAGGGGGTGGCATGTCCAGGATTTTATTCTCTGTATTTCTGTGATTTGTCATCATGTTGTTCAGGTTTCCATGATAGAACCGTTTCATTCATTTGACAACGCTGCTTTGCATTTTTGTTGCTATTTCTTTGTTTTTTGTTTAAACTGATTCTTAATAATTTAAATTGCATTTGGAAAATGCAATGCAGCCTGAAAGTCTAAAACAGAATGAATGAAGCTAGTAAATCAAAATTAAACTTCAAAGTGTTTATGGTTTTCTGTTACTTAAATAACTTCTTGTAATGTTTTTTTCTGACCTATATATAATGAAAAACACGATTTTCCTCAGAAAAGTGCTGATTAGCACTAGTGGTAAACACCATGCAATTCAGAGACCTGGAAATTACATGATAATCAGATCTTTCCTCATTGTGGAAATCATGTCTCTGAATCACATTTTCTGCTGCTGCATAAACTACCCTTTTGGCTGCAGCAATCTGCACCTGCTCCTGGGTTCTTTCTGAAGCCCAGAATAAAGTTGATATTGCAGTCAGCAAAACTTCATTTTGAAGAATTTCACATATATAACACATGCAAGATGTGTGGAAATTCTGAATGTAAAAGTGCTTTTGGGCAGCCTGAGCTCTTGCATGTTTGCATTTCTGTTTGTACTTTATTTTGCCAAGTTGTGAAGAGGTTTTTTACTAAGAAAAATGAAGTTTTACATCCGCATCTGATTCCTTGGTTGCTAAGTACTGTACAGAAGTCTCTTTAGTCAAAAATAACAGGCTAAGCAGAGAATTGTTTTTATAGTATAACTTCAGAGTTAGTCACTAGAGAGAAGTCTAATCAAATTACCCCTGATTACTGTCTAGTTAAATAACTTGCTCAAAGTTACACAGCAGGCAAATGAAAGCTGAAAGCTCTATTTAAAGAAGCAGATCGTTGCTATAATCATTGGTACTGCATTACTTTCATGTAAGACATCATAAACTGCAAAGTTTGTTTTATCTTAGATGTTGGTGACTGGCGGTTTACCATCCAGCTGAGAAGCGGGGGAGGGGGGAAGCTGCACACAAACTGCAAAACATCATATGGTCATAAAGGTCAGCTATTAAAGAAACCATATTCTTTAACTTTTATTCCATATTTTCTCTTAATCTAATTTGTAAAACTACAATATTAAAATATTTAGTAAAGACATTTAATTGATCCTTGTAGGCTTCATGAGAAACTGTTACTTGACAACCCAGTTAACTCCCATAAAACAAGTTATGTTGCGCCATACTAAAAACAAAGTGGTTAAAAATGTCAGTTCACTAACAGTATTGCATAGCACATATTGTCAAAGGTGACTTCCACTAATTTACATTACATAATTAAAACATGACATAATTAAAACATGACACAGAAGAATATGAAGAATTCTTTACAGCATATATTACTGAACAGGGGACACATGCTGCTGGGACCAGCATGCAACTTTGGCCGCAGCAAGAGAAAAACCCCTTTCAGGGCAAAAAGCTACTACACACTTTTTACTTCTTTATTATGCAAGACACACCCCATACCACTGGCTGTTTCTGTACCACATGGTCCCACTAATCCTACGGTAAATCTTCTTAGCTTGCTGTGCATAATAGGTTCTTAGTTCATAGGTAAGTACTAGGCTAGCTGCCCTTGCAGGCCATTTTAAGCCCAGCCAACTTCACTTTTTGTGCTCAAATTAATGTATCCCATTTTGTTAGAAATTGACCTTGCCCATCCAGTTGTCAATAATTATGTATTACACCTAATAATATAATTATGTATTACACCTAATGATATAATTATGTATTACACCTAATGATATAATTATGTATTACACCTAATGAGAATAAATTGGGATCATACCATAGATAATTTGATGGGACCCATGCATGAGATAAGGCATAACAATGGACTGCATCACGTGTGTGGTACCATAGTGACCCACTGGCATGTAATACATGTTAAAATTGCACTGCATAACCACCTTATTTAAGAAATATTTTTATACCACATTCAGGCTTGATACGCCACAGCATTTGGCAGGGATAGGAGGGGACAATAAGGAGGTGCTTAATTTCAGGATAATGAAATGACAGGGGGACCCTGCAAAATAGTCACTATGTATTTTAGTATAAGGGTACAGGGAAGAAAACTATGAGCCTGGTACATTTTATTATAATGGAATGGGAGAGGGGGGGAAATCACGCGAGCACGGCACATTTTATTATAATGGAATGGGAGAGGGGGCATCACACAAGCATGGCACATTTTATTATAATGGAATAGGAGAGGGGGGCATCACACGAGCACGGCACATTTTATGATAATGGAATGGGAGAGGGAGGCATCACACGGGCATGGCACATTCTATTATAATGGAATGGGAGAGGGGGACATCACACGAGCACGGCACATTTTATTATAATGGAATGGGAGAGGGGGGCATCACACGAGCATGGCACATTTTATGATAATGGAATGGGAGAGGGGGGCATCACACGAGCATGGCACATTTTATTATAATGGAATGGGAGAGGGAGGCATCACACGAGCACGGCACACTTTATTATAATGGAATGGGAGAGGGGGCATCACACAAGCATGGCACATTTTATTATAATGGAATGGGAGAGGGGGGCATCATGCGAGCATGGCACATTTTATTATAATGGAATGGGAGAGGGGGCATCACACGAGCATGGCACATTTTATTATAATGGAACGGAAGAGGGGGGCATCACACGAGCATGGCACATTTTATTATAATGGAATGGAAGAGGGGGCATCACATGAGCATGGCACATTTTATTATAATGGAAGGGGAGAGGGGGGCATCACACGAGCATGGCACATTTTATTATAATGGAATGGGAGAGGGGGGCATCACACGAGCATGGCACATTTTATTATAATGGAATGGGAGAGGGGGGCATCACACGAGCATGGCACATTTTATTATAATGCAATGGGAGAGGGGGGCATCACATGAGCATGGCACATTTTATTATAATGGAATGGGAGAGGGGGGCATCACACGAGCATGGCACATTTTATTATAATAGAATGGGAGAGGGGGGCATCACACGAGCACGGCATATTTTATTATAATGGAATGAGAGGGGGGGCATCACACGAGCATGGCACATTTTATTATAATGGAATGGGAGAGGGGGGCATCACACGAGCATGGCATATTTTATTATAATGGAATGGGAAAGGGGGGCATCACACGAGCATGGCATATTTTATTATAATGGAATGGGAGAGGGGGGCATCACACGAGCATGGCATATTTTATTATAATGGAATGGGAGAGGGGGGCATCACACGAGCATGGCATATTTTATTATAATGAAATGGGAGAGGGGGCATCACACGAGCACGGCACATTTTATTATATTGGAATGGGAGAGGGGGCATCACACGAGCACGGCACATTTTATTATAATGGAATGGGAGAGGGGGGCATCACACGAGCATGGCATATTTTATTATAATAGAATGGGAGAGGGGGGCATCACACGAGCCTGGCACATTTTATTATAATGAAATGGGAGAGGGGGGCATCACACGAGCATGGCACATTTTATTATAATGGAATGGGAGAGAGGGTCATCACACGAACATGGCACATTTTATTATAATGGAATAGGAGAAGGGGGCATCACACGAGCATGGCACATTTTATTATAATGGAATGGGAGAGGGGGGCATCACACGAGCATGGCACATTTTATTATAATAGAATGGGAGAGCAGGGCATCACACGAGCATGGCACATTTTATTATAATGGAATGGGAGAGGGGGGCCTCACACGAGCATGGCACATTTTATTATAATGGAATGGGAGAGTTGGGCATCGCACGAGCATGGCACATTTTATTATAATGGAATGGAAGAGCTGGGCATCGCACGAGCATGGCACATTTTATTATAATGGAATGGGAGAAGGGGGCATCACACGAGCATGGCACATTTTATTATAATGGAATGGGAGAAGGGGGCATCACACGAGCATGGCACATTTTATTATAATGGAATGGGAGAGGGGGGCATCACATGAGCCTGGCACATTTTATTATAATTAAATGGAAGAGGGGGGCATCACACGAGCATGGCACATTTTATTATAATGGAATGGGAAAGGGGGGCATTACACGAGCATGGCACATTTTATTATAATGGAATGGGAGAGGGGGTCATCACATGAGCCTGGCACATTTTATTATAATGGAATGGGAGAGGGTGGCATCACACAAGCATGGCACATTTTATTATAATGGAATGGGAGAGGGGGGCATCACATGACCATGGCACATTTTATGATAATGGAATGGGAGAGAGGGGCATCACACGAGCATGGCACATTCTATTATAATGGAATGGGAGAGGGGGCATCACACGAGCATGTTACATTTTATTATAATGGAATGGGAGAGGGGAACATCACACGAGCATGGCACATTTTATTATAATGGAATGGGAGAGGGGGGCATCACACGAGCATGGCACATTTTATTATAATGGAATGGGAGAAGGGGGCATCACATGAGCCTGGCACATTTTATTATAATGGAATGGGAGAAGGGGGCATCACATGAGCACTGCACATTTTATTATAATGGAATGGGAGAGGGGGCATCACATGAGCATGGCACTTTTTTATAATGGAATGGGAGTGGGGGCATCACACGAGCATGGCACATTTTATTATAATGGAATGGGAAAGGGGGGCATCACACGAGCATAGCACATTTTATTATAATGGAATGGGAGAAGGGGGCATCACATGAGCCTGGCACATTTTATTATAATGGAATGGGAGAGGGGGGCATCACACGAGCATGGCACATTTTATTATAATGGAATGGGAGAGGGGGACATCACACGAGCATGGCACATTTTATTATAATGGAATGGGAGAAGGGGGCATCACATGAGCCTGGCACATTTTATTATAATGGAATGGGAGAGGGGGGCATCACACGAGCATGGCACATTTTATTATAATGGAATGGGAGAGGGGGACATCACACGAGCATGGCACATTTTATTATAATGGAATGGGAGAGGGGGGCATCACACGAGCATGGCACATTTTATTATAATGGAATGGGAGAGGGGGCATCACACGAGCATGGCACATTTTATTATAATGGAATGGGAGAGGGGGGCATCACACGAGCATGTCACATTTTATTATAATGGAATGAGAGAGGGGGGGCATCACACGAGCATGGCACATTTTATTATAATGGAATGGGAGAGGGGAGCATCACACGAGCATGTCACATTTTATTATAATGGAATGAGAGAGGGGGGGCATCACACGAGCATGGCACATTTTATTATAATGGAATGGGAGGGGGGGCATCACTCGAGCATGACACATTTTATTATAATGGAATGGGAGAGAGCATGACACATTTTATTATAATGGAATGGGAGAGGGGGCATCACACAAGCATGGCACATTTTATTATAATGGAACGGAAGAGGGGGGCGTCACACGAGCATGGCACATTTTATTATAATGGAATGGGAGGGTGGGCATCACTCGAGTATGACACATTTTATTATAATGGAATGGGAGAGGGGGGCATCACACAAGCATGGCACATTTTATTATAATGGAATGGGAGAGGGGGCATCACACAAGCACGGCACATTTTATTATAATGGAATGGGAGAGGGGGCATCGCACGAGCATGGCACATTTTATTATAATGGAATGGGAGAGGGGGCATCACACGAGCATGGCACATTTTATTATAATGGAATGAGAGAGGGGGCATCACACGAGCACGGCACATTTTATTATAATGGAATGGGAGGGGGGGCATCACTCGAGTATGACACATTTTATTATAATGGAATGGGAGAGGGGGGCATCACACGAGCATGGCACTTTTTTATAATGGAATGGGAAAGGGGGCATCACACAAGCATGGCACATTTTATTATAATGGAATGGGAGAGGGGGCATCACATGAGCATGGCACTTTTTTATAATGGAATGGGAGACGGGGCATCACACAAGCATGGCACATTTTATTATAATGGAATGGGAGAGCTGAGCATCACACGAGCATGGCACATTTTATTATAATGGAATGGGAGAAGTGGGGGCATCACACAAGCATGGCACATTTTATTATAATGGAATGGGAGGGGGGCATCACACGAGCATGGCACATTTTATTATAATGGAATGGGAGGGGGGCATCACACGAGCATGGCACATTTTATTATAATGGAATGGGAGAGAGCATGACACATTTTATTATAATGGAATGGGAGAGGGGGCATCACATGAGCATGGCACTTTTTTATAATGGAATGGGAGTGGGGGCATCACACGAGCATGGCACATTTTATTATAATGGAATGGGAGAGTTGGGCATTGCACGAGCACGGCACATTTTATTATAATGGAATGGGAGAGCTGGGCATCGCACGAGCATGGCACATTTTATTATAATGGAATGGGAGAGGGGGTCATCACACGAGCACGGCACATTTTATTATAATGGAATGGGAGAGGGGGACATCACACGAGCATGGCACATTTTATTATAATGGAATGGGAGAGGGAGCATCACACGAGCCTGGCACATTTTTTTATAATGGAATGGGAGAGGGGGACATCACACGAGCATGGCACATTTTATTATAATGGAATGGGAGAGAGGGACATCACATGAGCCTGGCACATTTTATTATAATGGAATGGGAGAGGGGGGCCTCACACGAGCATGGCACATTTTATTATAATGGAATGGGAGAGGGGGACATCACACGAGCATGGCACATTTTATTATAATGGAATGGGAGAGGGGGGCCTCACACGAGCATGGCACATTTTATTATAATGGAATGGGAGAGGGGGACATCACACGAGCATGGCACATTTTATTATAATGGAATGGGAGAGGGGGGCATCACACGAGCATGGCACATTTTATTATAATGGAATGGGAGAGGGGGCATCACATGAGCATGGCACATTTTATTATAATGGAATGGGAGAGGGGGACATCACACGAGCACGGCACATTTTATTATAATGGAATGGGAGAGGGGGACATCACATGAGCATGGCACATTTTATTATAATGGAATGGGAGAGGGGGGCATCACACGAGCATGGCACATTTTATGATAATGGAATGGGAGAGGGGGGCATCACACGAGCACAGCACATTTTATTATAATGGAATGGGAGAGGGAGCATCACACGAGCCTGGCACATTTTATTATAATGGAATGGGAGAGGGGGCATCACATGAGCATGGCACATTTTATTATAATGGAATGGGAGAGGGGGCATCACACGAGCATGGCACATTTTATTATAATGGAATGGGAGAGGGGGGCATCACACGAGCATGGCACATTTTATTATAATGGAATGAGAGAGGGGGGCATCACACGAGCATGGCACATTTTATTATAATGCAATGGGAGAGGGGGGCATCACACGAGCATGGCATATTTTATTATAATGGAATGGGAGAGGGGGCATCACACGAGCACGGCACATTTTATTATAATGGAATGGGAGAGGGGGCATCACACGAGCACGGCACATTTTATTATAATGGAATGGGAGAGGGGGGCATCACACGAACATGTCACATTTTATTATAACGGAATGAGAGAGGGGGGCATCACAGACAATGAATATATTTTATGTTAAGGGCAACTGGACCATTGCCATTGATATGACTTATTTTATTGTAAGGAAGACAGTCAAGAGAGCCTAGATAACATGTATCAGTAGGGCAGGTAGATGGACGCAGCAGCCCCTGTCAGTCTGTTATGATGGGCAGGAGTCAGAGATCTCTGGACTGTATGTTATATTGAATAAGGAATGTACTGCTTGTCCAGTACCAGTCCTGTATAGTTTTGATACACTTTTTGATTAGGGTTGGGGACTGGCATAATGCTTGAGATGGTTAACACACTCTCAACGAGGTACAGAGTTTTATTTTCACCTTATTAAAGAAAATTGGCTATGGTTAAAATGGCTGACAAGAACAGCCTAGTATTAACTTATGAAACTATTAAGCATAGGCATAGAAACAGTTAGGCACAGGGGCATCTGACACAAGTGCTAACCTTTAGAGGGTATAAAACATTTTGACAGTTTTACAAACTGCCAAACTATTCTTCTTTCAAAAGTAGCAGTGAGTTAGTTACATGTTTCATAACAGTAAAACCAGTACGACAGTTTACAAGTTGTCATTAAGGGACTGGGATCAATTATAGACAGTTGGGAAGCAACAAACAGGTGTGTTACCGGTAGTGCCAGACTCCTTTTTTTATAAGTTTAAATCAGCAGTAACAGTGCTTAGCAGAGTGAATGCTCTGTCAGCAGAGAGACATGAACATGTATTCATCACACGTGCAGCTAGCACTACATAACAAGGTATGCAACAGGTCAGCATCACGTAACACGGTAACCCCAGTCCCGTGTATGATAACATATATGTTCATAAAGCCAAGTCCCGTGTATGATAACATACATGTTCATAAACCCCAGTCCCGTGGCCACTACAAATTTAGCCTTAACAACATCAGCACAAAACATAAATGTCCTAATGTTCAAATTACAATTCCCAAATGATATCTGATCATTTTTGTTCCTCCTTTGGCCATTTCATTTCCCCACCTCATCCTGATACCCTTAAGCTGGCAGAAGAGTGTAACATCCAGAGAGGGCCCAGTCAGAGCAGTTGGGGAAGGTCTAGTTTCTTTTTAGGATAATTCCACTGTCTACTGCCTGCTGGGACACAATGCAATGTCTATGACTTCCCTGGGTATAACATGGGTGCCCTGGATAAAGTGTCTGAGTAGTCCTGTACTTACTACATTTCTGTGATCCCTCATGCTCTGAAGTTCAGTATCAGGTTGCCAGTCCAGAATCACTGCTACAGCATGACTTGGACTGATTCAGTCCAACTAGGATGGGCAAGCTGATGTCAACCACTTAGTTCCATCCCTCCAGCCCAGCTACTCCATTATGCAGACCCACTAGTCAAACCCAAAAGAGTTCCTTCCCTCTCTGCCGCAGAACTGGAAATAGGATATTTAATTTTACCACAAACATTCCTTTTGGTATGGCCTGTGTCCCTGTCTTCTTTGTGACCATGGACATTTCTTTACTCTTAGTCATGACCCCTAAATCTTTTCCTTTTTTCTCCTTTCTATCCTGAAGGTCACTGAAATTGGCATTACTGTTAAGTCATGATTTGTGGATGTTTTGTGTAGTGCATGGTGTTAATTAGAAAGAGTTGTGTAGACATACAGGTTGTCCGTGATTCTAAGACACAGACAGTTCAGTCACCTAAGGACAAAAATAATATAGTATGCAGCATATTAAGTGTATAATAGCATGGAAGTGAGGAATGCCATGCAAATAAGCCAAAGGGTATGCAAATGATGACACCCAAACCTGTGACCAATTCAGAAATGTATAAAATGGGTGTACTGCAATGCAATGCATACCCATCTTTTACGCAGAGAATGATGATGTACATAAGTGGAGTGGTGATTGAATTAGCCGCAGTTATAGCTCTGTGTCATGTATTATCAGCTGACACTGCAGCCAGTACCCACAGTGCTGTGCATTACAACCCTCTGATAATGAAGGAGCTACAGACAGCATCTGACATACCAACAACTCAATGACCAGCAGACTGTGCACTGTTCCTATGTGGACAGAACAGCTGGAAGGGATCTTGTTAGACTGTATCTCCCACAAGTGGAATCAAGGTGGATGTGTGGTATGCCATTCCTTAGGTATGCATAGTTGTAACCATCGTATCTACAGGGATCTTTTGATGAGCTAATGGGCACATGACAAGGAAACCAGGAGCAGGAGCTGAACCAGTATACATGTAACAGCATATCTGGTTCCCCAGGACTGTAGAGGACAGAACCACCATCCTGTGAGCATTCTATGACATTGTCTGCTTACCTGAAATCCAGGTAACCAAGAAGGCATGTATATTGCCATCAAGGTTCTACCTGTTCCACAGGGGCTGCAATACATCAGTAGGAGGGGCATCCACTCTATTACCTTTGAGGTGATTTGTAATGCCCATGACATTATTTACAATGCATCTATATCAATACATCAGCAGAAAGAGCTTCCAGGTGATTTATAATGCCCACAACATTAGATACAATGTATCTATACACTACCCAAACAGTTCCCATGATTCATACATCTGCCAGATGTCTAACCTATGCCAAGGACGTCTGCATGGGAATTTCCCACAGGTTCATCTAGCTAATAAGAGCACACACATGCAAGATAGACAGGTATATATATATATATATATATATATATATATATATATATATATATATATATATATATATATATACACATGTACAATGTAACTTGGGAGCAGGCCGTGTATCATATTTTATATGTTGTGTGTTACAGGAAATGCCAGTTCTACGTCTATACAGAAAATGGGCTATGAATGGATGCTTCTTTTGCTTCAGTACATCAAGAGGGGCACTGCAATGCACTCCAGAAATCTACAGAAGAACTTTGCTGCATGCCCAGTTTTGCAGAAATGGCACTGAGTAAGCAGATGAAGCAGGAGGTAAACATCATGGCAGGACCATCCATACTAGTTGTACCAGAGATGGAAAGGCCAGAGATGGCCTGCATCTGTCTCACCTGAGCTTCAGAATTCTGTCAAAGGCTCTTGCCACCCCTATAGTGCCTCTTTTAGGAAAAGTGATGAGGTTAAAACTACCAACATAAAAATTTCAACCAAACACAAATTAAAGGTCATGCTGCTAATCACTAGTAGTGTAAACATGAAACTGCACTCATTGCAAACATTCCTAACCCTGGAAAATTCTGACATCTGTGCAGTCACAGAAACCTGGTTCAAAGCTGTGGAGAGCACCCCAGCCTTACCTGGTTGCTCATCCTATCATGCATTCAGACCCCAAATTGTGAGTAGTAAAGCCAAAGGAGGTGGGGTTTCAATATATATTAAAGACATTACACACCTCCAGGCTGGTAAAACAGTATGATGCACAAGAGACACTACAGGTGCAGTTAACTATTGACAAGACCCCTATACAAATCATAGTTGACTACCAGCCCCCAAATCTGACCCTAGATGCCCAAACTGCATATCTAGACCTCTTTGAATCTATCAAGATTCAACCCTTTACCCTGATCCTGGGTGCTTTAACTACCCAAACATAGACTAGAAGAACTGCTTTTGCCAGAAGACAAATGCCCAGAGATTTTGTCAATGCAAATGCTTTGGAACAGCTAGTCAATACTCCCGCAAGAGGTGATAATATCTTAGACTTGGTATTAACCAACATGAGTAATCACTGCAGCATCCATGCAGTTTCATCCTCCCTTGTAGGATCTGACCATAAAACAGTCACGTTTGAAGTCACCATCTCCCCCAATCCCCCTCTAGCTAGGGTCAATCATAAAAAACTTCTCCAAAGTTAATTACAGCCTCCTGAGGGATGGTATAAACAGCCTAACAGCCCCATTCCCCTCTGTAGGAACTGGAACCAATATCCAAAACTATACCAATCCACTATACATGCATTTATATAGATGCATGGAATCAGGATTATTTGACAGGACTAAATCATCCTCTGCAAGGAAGAGTAAACCTGTCTGGTGGACATCTGCAATAAATAAACTCTATAACAAAAGGACAAAAATTGCTGTCCAAGACGAAGAAGGAGCAGGTTTCCAACTGGAAGCAATATCTCCTTAGCCCGAGCAAGCAAATAAGAGCAGTAGTGAAATCTTCCAAAGCAAACTTCACGTCCAAATTGGCCATATCTACTAGAGACAATCATAAGGCCTTCTTCACATATATCCGTAATCTCAAAGTTAGCACCCACATCTGTTCAGAACTGGTAGTCAAGGACACCACATATACAAATGCCGTACATATAGCAAACTTGCTGGCTGACAGATTTAGCGAAAATCTCACCCCTCTGTCCCTTCCCCATCAGTAAATCTGTACATTCCCAGTACCTGCCCCCTTCCACTTATCTAAGGATCACGTCATCACTGATCTTTCAAAGGCAAAAAATACACCCTCCATAGGACCTGATAACATCCCAGGCTGCATCCTACATGAACTCAGGCAGGAACTTGCAGCACCATTAAGCACCCTATTCAATCAAAGCCTGAGTACTGGTCTTGTCCCAGCTAAGTGGAGGACAGCCACTGTCATCCCTTTACACAAAGCTGGAGCATCCACTGATCGGGGAAATTATAGACCCATCAGCCTAACTAGCCTGATCTGCAAGGCCATGGAATGGATTATCATGGACCTCATTAACAAGGACATTGACAACCTCCGAACACTCAATCCCACACAGTTTGGCTTCATTAAGGGGAGGTCATGTCTGTTAAATTTGGTCGACTTTTTTGAGACAGTCACCAAAGCCATGGATGAGGGGAAAACAGTGCACACCGCCTACCTTGACCTGGCCAAAGCCTTTGACACTATTCCCCACTTGGGTATAATAGATAAACGCTCTCAACTAGGCATCAATCTGTATGTTACCAGATGGCTAGCCAACTGGCTCACTGATAGAACCCACCTAGTCAAAATAGGGGAAGCCACCTCAAACAGTAGACCCACAGGGTTCAGTCTTGGAGCCTCTGTTATTTGGGATATACTTTCCTGAGGTACAGGCCAAAACCAGTGGGCTATGGCTGACCAAGTTTGCAGATGACTGCAAGTTGGAGCTGTCATCTATTTCCCTAGTGACGTGGACGTCCTCCAATATAGTCTCACCCAAACAAATGACTGGTGCCAGAAACATGACCTCAAGCTGAATACAAAAAAATGCATCATCATCCCCTTTGGGAAGAGAGATGTCCCCACAAATTATCACATTAATAACAACATTCTAAGCATGCAGTCAATCGTGAGGGATTTGGGCACCTAGATTGACAGCAGCCTGACTTTTGAACACCATGTTGCTTCCATTGTATGGAAAGCTTTCTACATGGCCCACCTCATAAGTAAGGGTATTTCATCCAGGGACAAGGAGGTCATAACATCCCTGGATTCTTCCATTATAAGGCCCATGATTGAGTACAATGCCCCATTCAGCATGTACCTCACCAGGAGAATCCAGGGCCTCAAAAATCTACCATACACAGATAGGCTAAAAGCCCTATCCCTCTACTGTGTTTCATACAGACTCCTCAGAGGTGACCTGTGTCTGGCATACAAGGCGATCTCGGACCCCGCCTTGATGGGACTGCTGCATATCCATAAGTCAAGCTCCACTCGAATAACCCACACACATGCTCTCAGCCTGGTCTGTGACATCAGTAGGACTTGCTGGCAGGACAGATGTGTGTCCCAGAGACTACCCAATCTATGGAATAGACTCCCTTTCCACATCAAGCAAAGTACCTCTTTACCCCTTTTTAAGCGGAATCTGGATAACTGGATGGAAAATAGAAAATACATCCCTGAGATTCCACCTGTGTCCCTGTTGGACAGGGGCATTGGGTGCTGATTTGTCTATGCATGGACTAAACTCTTGGCTAGGCTTATAAGGGCCTCATGGGCAATAGCTTAGTAACTTCCTATAATGCTATGATCCTGTAAGATGGAGAGTCAAGTGATGACCATAGAGAAGCAGTAATATGGCAGCCATGGCAGAGGTGGGCACAGTAATACTGCAGCCTTGGCAGAGGTGGGCACAGTAATACTGCAGCCATGGCAGAGGTGGGCACAGTAATACTGCAGCCATGGCAGAAGTGAGCACAATACATTGCAGCATTTGCAAAAAGATAGCATGCAGTCTGCAGCTATAGACCATGATGCATGCAACTCAGAATAAAATGAAGCATGTAGTAGCACACACATGCTATGCAGGGTAATTCACAGACTGGCACTAGACAATACCAAACCCACACATGTTGTGGGGGGCAGGGTCACAGTCATAATGATTTACACAGGTGGGGTGACATAGTAACTGATGACTGCAACACTGTGAAATGAGGAAGGGTCATGAGAGATGAACACAGTGATCATGTACTCTGGAAAGTTGTGGGTGTCAGGGATCAAATCCTCCAATGGTGAGGTCATGCTGCCATAACTTGACAGTTGGCATTGGCCACTGAGCTGGCTTTCTGTGTTGTAGCTTCAGGCAGTCTCTAGCAAGGAAGGGTGATAATTATGTAACAGTGAGCACTCATCCTGGGCTGGCCACCCGGTGTTTTAAACCTTGGCTCTTGATGATTGTCACTGTTGAAGTGACACCTCAATCCCATGTGCAAAAAATGGGAAAAAGAGGTTTTAGATGGATGGATGGATTCAACTTGATGGCGGTGCCATCTGTTGAATCTGATGAGCATCATTACCCAAAAAGTGATTGTCACCCACAACCAGGGGTGGCAGGATGTATGCCCAAAGGTAACAGGGCAGTGGTAGAACAATGCGAGCATGCACATGCAGCCTGATGAGACATCCCAGGTGTTGAAACAATGGAGTATCATTGCCCATGATCTGGGTAATACCCAAGACTGTAGGTGGCAGGCTATGAGCCCACAGGCAACATGATGGTGTCTCATAAACAGTCTGTATATTGTGAAGTGAAATAGTCTATGTCCAACCTACTTATGTATGAACTCTTCCAGGGTCACAGAAGGCATGTCTTATGGATGTAGACAGTATGGCAGATGAAATGTATCTCATGGAGCTACATACAGGGGCATCATTTGCTACCAGTGACCTCAGCAGAATTGTCTGCTCTCTATCCCTGTAGTGCAATTTACTGGGCACTTGCTGTACATGATGCTGGCACCCATGAAGAGCACTATTCATTCTAATAATGCTGTGAGTGGTATACGGTTGTGCTTGGATCACTGATCTGCACATAGACCGTTTAATGCAAGTGTTGTAGCCATGCCGGTGATGTTCCTGCAGTCATGGTGGTGTCTACATCTATCTCCTAGGATGGGTATGCACCCCTCAGAACTGATGTGCATCTCAGGTACTGTGTATTCTGGGGACACACATTGGTTCATAGTTTCATAGAATAATACTAGACTAACTGCCCTTGTGGGTCATTTTTTCTTAATTCTAGCCAATTATCCCATTTGAGAGTCAAACCCTGTATCTTGTGCTCATAAAGTAAACACCTTAACCATTATGCCAGTCCCAATGCCCTATGAGGGCTGTTCAGATAGGAGATGTCCATCATGCCTTGATAAGTCTGTGTGCTCAACCTGCACATCTACCAGGCCTCTATAAAGGTGGGCAAGGCTGACTTCCCTGTCATGCTACAGACAATGTCATTGCATCATCACTCAATGTCAGCTACATGTTGCTATCATTGTCAGCCACAGATTTCATGATGACATCAGCCCTAGGTTGTTCTGCGTGGACCCTCCATCAATGGGACCCATGAAAGGAGGGGGGTACAAGACAATATTGTCACCCACAGACATTTGCTGCTTTAACCCCTTTGGCATGCTTTGTACTACACGTATAAATACACCTATAGCCTACATTGACAGACATACCTTGTCATGCAGGTTACTGCAGTTGCAGACCAGAGCTTCTTGGAAAGATAAATATGCAGATGGTCCTTGTTCACTTGTTGTACCTATGAATGTAATGGAGTGTGGCATAATGCACAATAATGAATATTATCAACCTGGTGCAGCCCTAACTGATGGCCATTGGTGTTAGTCCAGTGTTACATCCAATGTATTCCCTCTATATAAGGGGTGTTACATCCAGTTTATTCCCTCTGTATAAGAGGCTTCCCATGTCTGGTGAATGAGACCAAAAACTCTTTGACCTCAATGAGCTGCTTCATTATCAGTGGTCCACCACATGTCGTCCACCACATGTCACAAACCTGCAGGTTGCAATGTCCAATGTGCTTTTCTTTGCAGTATTATTCATCCAGCATGTTGTAGAGACCTATTATAGATGCTTACAGCGTTTCCATTCTGCACCAGTCCCTGCCAAATCTGGTCCTGATAATGCTGTCTACATCACCTATACACAGGAAGTGTATGCCATACGTGTAGAGTGCTAACAATAGTAATTAATTCTCCTGACTATTGCACTTTTTCAGTGTTGACCTCCTCGGATGACCATGCAGTACCTGTACATGTGTAAGTGAAGCACTTCACTCTGTTGGGATGTATGCCTTTCTGTGAAATGTCTATGCCTATGTTCATAGCCCCCTTCATGCATGTCTTTATCAGCCACAGTTACTACTGTGCCCAGCTTGCCTCCAAATTCCAGTACTTTAACCATGGTAGCAGCCTCCTCCCCTTTATGCAGCTGCCAATTGGCTGCAGTTAGTTCTATACACAGACAACCCTCCCCCCATTACATACTGTTGTCATGCCTCTTCATGTCACCATAGAAACCAAAACCCCTTGTGGCATGCTGCTCACAAGACTTCCAATGTGAATGACTGACTCCCCACCACAGCCATAGGCAGATGATGCAGTACCATGCCACTTTTCTGCATTATTAGATACATGCCTATCAAAACATCTGCCACAGTGTGATTGAGCTCCACTATGGGGTTCATATCATAGGTTCATAAGTTCATAAGTAAGTGCTAGCATAAGAGCCCTTGTGGGACATTTTAAGCTGAGATTATTTCCCTTTTAATGCTGAAATTAACCTCTCCCCTTTGGTTAGAGATTGGCCTTACCCATCCTATGGTCGATAATTATATATATCACCCCTAATAAAATTAACTGGTATCATACCATAGATAATCTGAGAGACCCATGCATGGAATAAAGCATTTAGGAGCTTCCTCTGGCCATTAGAAGTACGGAGGGCAGTCCTGGGGTAAATGTTCTGTTTCCCAACCATAGCTAAGTTGCGCTTGAAAATGGGCAGGTATGAGCTTTGCTTTATGTGAATGGGGAGTCTGTTCTACAGCAGCAGTATCCTCTACAAGAGATACCTGTCCCTCTGAACCATTCTGTTGATGTTGCAGAAGTATAGATCCCTAGACCAAGTATTTCTGATACTGTTTGAATGGCTGATATGCAGCAAATCTATTAATAATGGGTTAGAGCATGTCTTGTATGCCAGACACAGGTCTGTTCTTAGCAGTCTGTAGGATACTGAGTATAGTGACAGGATTTTGAGTCAGCCCATTCTAGGTCATATTATTTAGGCCTTATATCTTTTTAGTAAGGTATCGCTGTGAGTGTTCCAGTTGTTGCATGTGTCTGGACAAAAAGATCCCAAAGAGGGCATTATATCACAAAAGGTTTCTCATCCAGGAAAAAAAAGAGGTCATTGTTCCCCTCTATTTGTCACTCATTAGACCCATTATAGAGTACAATGCCCCTTTTGGTATGTACCTCACAAGAGATCTACAACAACTGGAAAGGCCGCAGAAATACCTCACAAAGAGGATTACCGGCCTCAAGCAGATGCCCTACACAGACCATCTCAAAAAACTCCAGCTCTACTCTGTCGCATATCACCTACTCAGAGGCGATCTCTGCCTAGCATACAAAGCTATGTCCAACCCAGAGCTGTTGGACATGCTCCACTTAAAGAAATCCCAATCCCTCCAAGCTACACGCCCTAGGGACCTAAACCTTGTCACCACAATAAACAGAACATGCTGAAGGGATAGATTCCTGTCCCAGAGACTTCCCATACTCTGGAACAAACTACCTATCTATATCAAACAAAGCTCCTCATTAGCACTCTCCAAGAAAAATCTTGATGATTGGATGGGAGATAGGAAAATCATCCCGGGGATCACTTCTGTGGCTCTGCTCGACAGGGGCACAGGAAAATAATTTTCTTGGGTGGCGAAAGTCAGGGTACCTTTTTGCTAGGCTTATATAGACCCTAGGGCCAATAGCCTAGTACCTACCTATGAACCTGTATTCAATGATTAGTCTAATGAGGGCTGAGTAAAGGGGGACAATGACATCCCCAGATCTAGACACAATCCCTTTGTTTATAAGCTGAGCAATATGGAAGGGATCTCTTACAACAACAGACAAATGTTGTCAAGCATTAGGTCACTGTCCACATAAGTTCCCAAATCCTGAACAGCTTGGTCATCTCTTGGGGGTATGTTGTCAATGTGGTAGTTTCCTGGGGTAGATGACCTCCTAAAGGATACAATGATGCATTTTTAGGCATTTAGTTTGATTATGTTTGCCAGGTAGCTTAATAGACAAGACTCCCTGCTTAAATAAGTAAACTTGCAAGCATACAGAATCATTACTGAAATTCCTCTATTCCACAGTAATGATTAGACTGCACAACATGGCTCTAGCAATTTATATCATGCTAACAAGAGCTAATTAGAGTGGTGATTATGCCAAAGGTAACGAGGCAAATTAGAGTGGTGGTTATGCCAATGCAGATATTTCTCAGCACTGTTTTTGAATCACTGTCACAGTGCATTGTGCTACTCAGAACACCGGCAATAGGCATGCACTTGTCAGTGACCATGGGGCATGTGACAAGTAGGCTGGTGCATACAGCATGTGCGTGCTTGAAGCTCTGCAGAACTGCACTATGTCCATCCTAACACCATCCTGCAGCATTAGGGACATACAGTAGGAACTCAGTGCATTTCTACATTGAGGTGTCATGTGGTCCACAGGCATGTGCCCAGGTGTATTGGCAACCATTTTTATACAACAAGTAGCCCTGACTGGGTGGTCATTGCATTGTACTATTGTTTTTGGTTGTCTTACCTGTTTTACAGGTTTACTTACAAGTGCATACTTTGATCTTCACTGGCAGGGTAGCATTAGCTTAACATAGCTGGATATTGCAAAAGGGAGTGACTCTCCCAGCAACAGTTTGTGTATGACACCTGTCCAGTCCACTGTAAAACTGTGATTATGTTTTCTTTGTGCAGATTCATTTGTAGAAGAAGAGGAAGTGAGACCCTGCTCACCTCAGTTTTGCCAACAAAAGCTTCTGATGTTCGGTCACTTTTGGCCACTGGGGCTGCCTTTCAGCAGGGACATGATGGTTCCCATGCTAGACGTGACCTGCAGGGGTCACTGATGCCCTCTGTGGTTGATTCTGAGGAGGAGGGAGGTGAAGGGTTTTATTTTGAAAGGGGTTAGAGGTCCCCTAACATCAGAGGCGGAGGATCATGATTACAGTACTGCAACAGCAACTGGATTCCCACCTTATGAACTTGGAGCACCTTGTAATGCAACGTCACCTAACTCTAAAACCTTGCCCACTGGGACAGGAGAATTGTGTCTGAATTTGTTGCCCTTTATGCCAGCCTGGTGTTCAGAGATGCAAGGGCTCTACCTATCCTCATCCTTGCATTTTCCCTTCCTTTTGTATATTTTCCCTATTCCCTATTCATCGTCCAACCTTCTCAATCATCAGTAGTCCACCCTCTGCATGTTGTGTCCATCCTCTGCCCCCCAATCCTTTGTTTCCCTACTGGCTCTGTCTGTCTGAGTCTGTGTTTTATATTTGTTTGTCTGCTCATGTTACCTGCCCTTCTCCCACTATCCCATGCACAGGCTTCCCTCACTACTTTCCACACCTACTCGTATTTATGAAAAACGGATCTGGCCTTTAAAACACTGACCCTTCCTTCCCTCCCTTCCCCTAGCTTTCATACCTTATGGGGTTATCCTTGTGCATTTCTCTCTGCTTGCTGTTCTCTCATGTCCTACTTTTCCTGTCTACTCCATTTCCTTTCCATTTTTATTATGAAGAGGGTCAACATTTTGCTGTGGACACTCTCAGTGGTCTTTACAGTGGCTGCCATGCTATCATTCTTGTGTTGGGCGAGAATGAGACACAGATATGTGATGCTATATTGCACGCATGAATACATAATGACTTAGCCATGCTAGTCCGACTATAGTGTACATCGCATTGGTCATGCCCCCTAGGGTAACACTGCTTTAGCCATGAAGTAGCCTCACATTCGGGTTTTCTCTCATTAACTCTACACTTCTCTTTAACTGCCTCTTTCTTTACTCAGACTTCAAGTACTTTTCAATACCTAATGCATGTCCTGTGAACGATGTGACCCAACAACCCACTCAAAAGTTAGCATTGTGCAGGCATGCAGCCCTTATCTTATATCCCAGCCTTGTTATTGTTGGAGTTCTGATAAACCAGGCTATGTGCGTGGGAGTTTCTTGAAAACCATCTTAAACCTTTACTTTTGTGTCTGATTAATTATTTTCAGAAATATACTAATTACTACTGTTTAATGTTACAGTTGGCATAGCCTGCTTTATTTTAGTGTGCACTTTAATAACTGCTGTTAATCATCACATCCATAAAATGTTGTCAGCAGAACCAAAACAATGGATGCCCTTACTTATTCATGCTTTGAAAGCATTGTATTATTCAAAGATGTTCATGAAAAGGGTATCATTTCTGTTTGAGAATGCAAAGATAACATCTCCAGTTTTTATAATGAATCATACACTAGAGTAGTCTCTGATGTTACACTGATTGCTTTATAGTGCACTTTCTGCTGTTACTTCATTGTGAATTGGAGTCTTGTTTTGTCTCACAGGATATCAGATTTAGCGATTGCTCAGACAGATTTGCATAATGCTGATAGTTTGGCCACAAAATGTAATCAGCTGCCAGGTGAATTTTACAGCAGCTGGATAAGTCAGCATTTTTGTCTCCATTAGATTTATTAGTAAGTTGATATATATGCAATTATTAAAAATTCTGTACAACTACCTATATTTTTGTACACTGAAGATGTTTTTCTTTTTAACTATCTCATAAATAATTTAATGGTCCATGTAACACAATACTTTTATGCCATATTCAATCTTTTATCAATGCAGAGGATCGAAGCAACTAATAAAACTGTACATACAATGAAGTTTACATTACTACAATAATTCCCACATCACCTGAGATGTATTGATTCCCTACATAATTATTCAACAGTTTTACAGAACTTTTACTGTTACATGTATTTGATGAAGAAAATAAATGTTTTAACCACATGGTTAGTCTTTGGGGCTCTCTTGACCTACAATAAGGGGTACCGTGACATATTAATAGGAATGCATTTCCTTTTTTCAGTGAAAGCAAAATTATTTTAAAGTACAGCATAATCATCTTCATATGGAATCTCCCTGCATTAAATAAAAAAGACCCCACAAGTAACTGTTTTAATAGTACATATTATGTGATATTATGTGTCATCCGCGGTGGTGCAGCAGTAGCGTTGTTGCCTCACAGCAAGAGGTTCTCCTGTTCGATTCTTGGCTGGTGTGTGGGAAGTGCCTTCTGTGTGGAATCTGCATGTCCTCCCCGCGGTCGAGTGGCTTTCTGAAAAACATGCTTGAATGGGTGTGCCTTTGTTGAAGATTGGGTGTCGAGCTGGCAACTGGGCACAATAAAAACCTACTGCCAATTATTAGTGGACTGGAGTTCTGCTGTGGCAACCCCTAACTGGGAAAAGACAAACAAAACATTATGTGATATATTAATATCCTTCTTATTCTACTGCTTGACTTCTGTGATCATAGAAAAAAAGAATTGCAATGAGACTTCTCTTTCTGAACAAAGTAAGACTATTCAATGCTTTTTTTTTCCTAACAGTCATTTGAAATAAATTTGGTTTAGCTCTGCTTATACTTATCAGCTCTGTAGTCACATTCCAATATTGTTGTGATTAGCTGTGGCCTGTATTCTTGCCATTTTATTTGAAACGTTAAGGCATGTGGTTGTGGGTTTGATTCCCTTAATCTCTACTTGCTAACAGTGACACTGAGTAAGTCATTTAACTAGAATGGGATGTTGGGTCACCTTTCAAGAGAGAGAGAGGCATTTGCACTTAGTTGATTTACTGGTTTAAAAATGATTAGATTGAAAAGATGTGTATTTATGAAAGACACATATGAATGATAATTGTTTTTCTCATAATAATTTTTTTTTGTTTTGTTTCATGGGAATGCTACAAGGAAGGCATCTACATTTCTTCCTCACTTGCAGCATGCTCACTCTCTCTCTTTCTCACCAAAGAAAATCAACACAGAAAAAAATGTAACTGACCCACTGATGGAGAATATTGTTCTTGACTGTACTTCTGTCAAATCAGACTGAGTAGGAAGGTGTGATACTCAGTAAGTGACTCAGGCACCAGATGTCTGGGTGGGAGGTTGTGATGGTCAGTAAGTGACTTGGGCTCCAGATGTCTAGGGAGGGGAGGTGTGATGGTCAATAATTGTTTGGGCACCAGTTGCCTGGGTGGGAAGGTGTGATGGTCAGTAAGTGACTCGGGCTCCAGATATCTAGGGAGGAGAGGTGTGATGGTCAGTAAGTGACAGGGGCACCAGATGTCTGGGGAGGGGAGATGTGATGGTCAGTAAGTGACTCGGGCACCAGATGTCTGGGTGGGAAGCTGTGATGGTCAGTAAGTGACTTTGGCTCCAGACGCCTGTGCAGGGGAAGTGTGATGGTCAGTAAGTGACTTGAGCTCTAGGTGCTTGGGCAGGGGAGTTGCAATGGTCAGTAAGTGACTTGGGCACCAGATGCCTGGGTGGGAGGGTGTGATGGTCAGTAAGTGACTCAGGCACCAGTTGCTGGGTGGGGAGGTGTGATGGTCAGTAAGTGACTCGGGCACCAGTTGCTGAGTGGGGAGGTGTGATGGTCAGTAAGTGACTCAGGTACAAGATGCCTGTGCAGGGGAAGTGTGATGGTCAGTAAGTGACTCGGGTACCAGATGCCTGGGTGGGAAGCTGTGATGGTCAGTAAGTGACTTTGGCTCCAGATGCCTGTGCAGGGGAAGTGTGATGGTCAGTAAGTGACTTGAGCTCCAGGTGCCTGGGCAGGGGAGTTGCGATGGTCAGTAGATGACTTGGGCACCAGATGCCTGGGTGGGAAGGTGTGATGGTCAGTAAGTGACTCAGGTACCAGATGCCTGAGGGGGAGCTGTGATGGTCAGTAAGCGACTCGGGCACCAGATGCCTGGGCGGGGTAGGCGTGATGGTCAATAAGTGACTCAGGGGGTCTATATTACATATTTGAACATTTAAAAGTTCGAATCACTAAAGAATTAACTTTAGTGATCGAACTTTTAAAAGTTTTGAATATCTATAAAAAACATATTTAAAAAAAGAAAAAGTAAAGGGTTTAAGCAGGAGGGCAAGCCCCCCTGCACCCCCCACACCTCTTGCTACTTAAATATACCAACTCCGAGATCGCACTTCAGTGTGCAACAGTGAGGAAACGGAGAATTTCCCATTTCCTAAACTGTAACAGTTTCTTGGAGTTGGTATATTTAAGTAGTGGGGAGTGGGGGGTGCAGCCCTCCATGTGGAGGGCGTGGGGGGGCACAGCCCCCCCTGCTTATACCCTTTAGTTTTTCTTTTTTTCATTTTGTTTCTTTTTTTTTTTTTTTTTTATATATATTCGAACATTTAAAAGTTCAATCACTAAAGTTCATTCTTTAGGATTCGAACTTTTAAATGTTCGATTATCTAATATAGACCCGACTCAGGTACCAGGTGCCTGAGTGAGGGAGTTGTGTTGGTCAGTAAGTGACTTGGGCACAAGATGCCTGGGCAGGGGAGTTGTGATGGTCAGTAAGTGACTTGGGCACCAGATGCTTGAGCAAGGGAGACATGATGGAATGGTCCTGTCCAGCTACCATTAGTGAGGTGGAGGGTTCTGGATCCTGTACCCCCTAATGGTGGTAGGACTGGACAATGAGTCCAGCATGCAAATATCTTGTACATAGCTTGAATAAAGGTAGCGGCACATGCATTCTCTGGGGTAGACATAACCACATTACATGTCCTGGATCTATGCAAAGGTGATGAATAGGCAATATAAGTAAATGTCCCCACAGTGGCTCCTAGGCATCTGAAATGGCATGTGCATCTTTTCAGCTCTCGTAAGCTTTTAGAACCTTCAGGCCTGCCGTAGCAACCTTATGCCATTAAAGTAGTTATTAATGAGGACAGGAAAATGGTAGAGGGCTGGGGGGCAGGTATGGGTAGAAGCTGTTATATCAGTGAAGGGAGATAAATAGGATGATTTGGAAACCAGAGGGGGGATTTAAGGACAATGGCATGCTTGTCAGTAAGCATGTCATGTTTAGTTATCTCTTTTGTCACTTGCTTACCTGAAGTTAAGCTTCTTTTGATGGGGCATGTACTCACCTGTTGAACTTGGTACATGTGGTTTTACAGGAATCTGCATTAATACCTTTTTATGTGATGCCTGTTAGCTACATGTGCTGGACACACACACACACACACACACACACACACACACACACACACACACACACACACACACACACACACACACGCACACACACATGCACACACATGCACACACACGTGCACACACACACACACACACACACACACACACACACACACACACACACACACACACACACTCTCACACACACAATCTCACACACACAATCTCACACACACACACACACGCACGCACACACCCACACACCCACACACACACACACACACACACACACATGCACACACACACACACACACACACACACACACACACACACACACACACACACACACACACACACACACACACACATATATAAAGCATCCCAGATTAAAACTGAAACAGTAATTCAGGTGCTGTGCCAGCAGTCTAAATATAGGACTCCAGTTCAAGACTGATTTACAAATATACTTTTTTATAGATTAGAATGATCTGTGCAAAGCAGGTGAACAGATAGCCGCAGTGTTACTTGTCACACAAGAGTCAGAGACTCAGGATATAGGGAGCTATGGTCCCTTGGCAGGTATACACTATGGGGCATTTTGTGAGGATAAGGACACATTTTTGAATAACCACAATTCATTAAAAAAACTACGTAGAAGCAGCCTTTCAGATGCTAACTGCCCTAAAGGCCTAGTGTCTCCTGTTTTTGGTTGTAGGAAATTCTTGATTTGACTGAAAAACAAGCTTTTTCTCTTTGTACAAAGTTTCATGACCTTGAAAATGTCGTAGTTAAGCAGAAAGGGAGTAAGCTGTACATGAAAACTCACCCTAACTCTGCAAAAAAAAAAAAAAAAAAAAAAAAAAAAAAAAAAAAAACATTACCTTTCTAAATTATCCTCCTTTCTGTGACTGAGCATTCAAATGGCAAGTTTGCAGTCCTGTACATATTGCATTAGTTTACAGTCATATATCCATATGTTTGTACTTGAAGATACCTCTGCTACAGAAATAAACCACCCCCCTTAAAGTTAGCATCCTTATTCATTACTGGTTTCATTTTGCCACCTACAAATGCCACTTATAAAATGCCTTTTTGTATCTAATTACTGACACTGCTATACTTTGTCCACTCTACTGACCTGGACATGTAATTTCACTTATTGTTTATTATCTCTGTTAAAATCTAGTTTGTTTACCCCACCTTTGGATGGGTGGTCACAGATGTTCACATGGGATATATGTGAATAAAATAATTAAGGGACACAGCATTAGTCTCCCACCAGTATTGGATGCCGCTTTGCTTCTTGACCGTCTCTTTGGCCAAAATCTTAATAAGAACCTGTGAACCTAAGTACGATTGAAGTTTCATGCATAGTGCAGAACTAAACCAACATCTGTTTGTGTCCGTTTGCATATTTACTTACCTATTCACATATTTTATTAGTTTAACATGACAGTAGGGCAGCAAACATCTTGGCATAAAATGTTTACACGTAGTATTAGAAAGCAATAAAAATTATGCCCATGCCTACAGAAAAACATGTTGTCCCTGAAAATAGCGCTGTAAATGTTTAGTGTACACAACTCTGCATCCCGGCTAACTAACTTACCATGCTGTTAAAAGTGAATACAACACCATACAGCTGAGTGACTGTACCTTACCCATTAAATCCAAAAGCTGAGGTAAGATACTTATGCATTTGTTGTTTGGTTGAAAGGAGTGGCAGAGATACAAGAATCCAAACCAGTTACATAAAAAACACTGATGCTGAGGATGATTTATTGCATGGGTGCATTTACCTAGATAGGCTGCAGTTTATACTTGACAGGTAGTATATTTGTACATATTTTAATGAGCGATTGTTTTTTCTTTTTAATTTCAAGATTTCAAATTTTGGAATTGTTTTGTTTTAAATATAAATATATAAACATATATATATATCTTTTTAAGTACTAAGTAAACATGGCTGATTTTGATCTTTACATATAAAAAGAAAAGAACAGAAGGGCTTTCTATCAGACTGGACAACTGCTGAAATGTGAAACTGGAATTGTGAGTAACCATCTAAACTGAGGAGAACTACCACGGGTTTTCTCAGTGATGGGCTCGTAAATTTGATCTGCTTTCTGTTCACATAAGCAGGCATGCTGTTGTCTAGGTGTTACAGAGGCATTACTGGCAGGATTCTTAAGGCTTAATCGACAGATTGCTTTGTATGCTTACCCAGAATGACAATGCTGTTATCAGGCCAAGTAGAGGCCAAAGCTGGGCATAGTTTCTGAAGCTGATAAAACGCAGCTGGTTCTCGACGTCTCCACACTGTAACTCTCACTTCTGGGTTTTGGCAGCTCATTTCAGACTCAGACTTTCTGCATCTCAACTCTTTCGCAACGCCAAAGCATTTGAAAGTGCACTGAGAGGTTGAGTGAGATTTATTTTTTAACTCTTTAGATCTGATATTATTAATATTTGAACTCTTGGAGATAAACTTGATTATTGGAAACATTTAGCAAGCCTGAAGCATTATAGTGTGTGTGAGATGGTACAAAGCCAGTATTAGGCTGCTTGGCTGAATGCAACTGAAGCAAAACTATTTATAAGGTCAAGCCCAGGAGACCAAGCAGACAACCCACTGCAGTTAATATAACTTACTCTGACAGTATGCAGCCTTGGAACTTATTATTTTACTTAATAATATGAAGGGAAAAGTGTCCCTGAAAGATGCATGTAGGGTGTATTTGATCCCTATCTCAAAAAATTATTATTGTTTACTTACTTAAGTCATCCTGGGTTGACCAAATAGGCTTCAGCAAACCAAACCATCTTGGCCAGTGACTAAAAATAAAGGCAGCATAACACAAACAAGCAAACAAGTGTTCCAGAGTAGGAGTTGTCAGATCAGGGTGATAACAGAGAATACTGGATCTCATTTAATTGCAAATCCAAAATACTGAGTGATGTGGTTACACAAAGTCCAGTGTTCTCATCAACTGAAACTGTTGCTGCCAATAAATATGATAAAAGTGAAAATGTTTTTCATTATTTCTGAGCAGATCTCTCGGCTGTCCGTGCCATTAATTACAAAGAATCATAACACTGAATGCTTAACATGCCCTTCAAATGAGGAGCAGTGAGGAACATGCAATTTTCAAGACTCAGAATGAGAAACACTCATCATAATGAGGTCATTTGAGAAGTCTAAGTAACAATAATGGCTATTGTTTTGAGACCAGAGTTAATTGCTAGATTTTACATATATAATGTCTTTAAGTGCTGTGGTTTCCTGACCAGGTGCAAGATGAAAGATATATTAAACTCTGAGTTTATGTTAGCCTGGGAACCAGAGACGAATGATGTAATCTAAAATGAGTCAGCAGTGATGTATTATCAATTTAAATGACTGTCTCAGAGAGAGAGAAAGAGAGAGAGAATTTTGGATTTTGTCTAAAGCTGACAACAACTCACCAGTACTCTACTTTTGCTTTATATGTAAGTTTATTTAAAATTGTGATTGCTCTTAGGAAAATATAGAAAATAGTAAGTTTAGTATAGCTGTTTTCTATATTTATGTCAGAACTATTCCACAGTATTATTTTAAGCATTTTCCTGTGATGTCTGAACTCTTGACTAGCACTGTGTAGTAAGAAGTGTCGTCTTGTGTTTTTATTTATTATTAAATATTTTTAAACATTTCAACCATAACTGTTTTGTGTAGAGATAATTTAAGCTCTAGAGTACATTGCATGTATATAGTGATACTGTACAAAGCCACTCCAGTAAGCCTTAAACATTCTGGTCACACTTACTAACTGGATAATAATAGTGCACAGTAATAATTGGACACTCGTTGGTAAGGGCCTTTTTAGTAGCTGATATTAGGGGTTCTGATGGCAATGGATTACTACCTTATAGCCTGGGCAGAAGGAGCATACCTAGTGAACCTGTGCCAGCCTTCCCCAGGAGTGTCTGTGTGTTTATATATAAGTCATATCTCAGAGTGTGTGTGTGTGTATGTGTGTGTGTGTGTGTGTGTGTGTGTGTGTGTGTGTGTGTGTGTGTGTGTGTGTGTTTGTGAGCTACCTGGGCAGGGACACGAAGCACTAGTTGGACAGAGGGAGTGCTTTGAGGACTTGGCTTGGAACCCTGGCTAAGACCTCCACTCTAAACCTGTGCAAGTGGGGAGTCTTATTGGGGATCTGGAGAGAAAGAGAGAAACCATCCCCAGACTGACTGTGGTCTCTGTGTGCTCTTAAGGGAAATTGTACTTTACTGTATGTGAACTAGTCATCCCTCCCAAAGTGGATGCCCCTCACTGGTGCTAGTGGTGAGGATTGAGGCTCCTTGATTACTGAATCAGTGCATGGGCATCACATATTAATTGGTTGGCAATTGGCTTGTAGTGGTGTGGATAGTGAACTCCCTTAGCTTGCATACAGTGATCGCTGAAGGTGTTTTGTACTCTAAGTCAGCCATGCAGTGAATATTCAGAGTTCAGATCACACTTGTTTTATTTCTTTTGTTAGCTTAGTTAGTCAGGGAGAGCAGGCAAGCATGTTAGCAGAGGAGTATGGCAAGCTGACAAGGAGCCAGTTGGCGGAGATGTGCCAGGCTAAGGGACTGGTGCATAGAAACCTTACTAAGGCAGACATGATTGCAGCTTTGGTCACAGCTGCATCAGAAAACAGCAGTCAGGAATGCGATCAGTGGAGATGTACAACACTCAGAGAATGGACAGCTCAACCTTTCTGCAGAGGACTTAAAAATCCATCTGGAAATAAAGATATTTGATTTGGAGGCCAGGCGTTTGGAAACAGAAGCAGCAGAGAGACTGAGACGTCTTCAGGCTGAGGGGAACGAGAAACTGCTACACCTGGAAGCTGAGGAAAAGGATTGGCAGATGCAGCATGAAAAGGAGATGATGACTCATCGGCAGAGTCATGGAGGTAATTTTGATAGTTAATTCATATGTTTGAGAGGGTATGTAAACAGTATGTTGTTGACCAAAGGCTCTGGGTATGGTTCTTGACTCCCTTACTCCATGATAAAGTTGTAACTATTTTGTCCAAAATTTCTGACCATGATTTCTTAAATTATACTTCTGTTAAGAATTGTCTGTTAGAATTTTTTTAAGCTAACAACTGAAGCTTATAGGAAAATGTTTTGTGACCATAGACGCAAGGCAGATGAAAGTGTGTGTGAATATGTTGCAGAACTGCGCACTTATTTTCATAGGTGGGTGAGTGGATGCCAGGTCACCACTTTTGAAGGGCTGGCAGACCTTTTGGTGAGGGAAGAAGCCCTTAGAAATTTGCCTGAGGACATGAGGATCTGGTTAGCTAAAAATGTGCTACTTCAGATGAGTTGTAGAAGAAGGGATACCTATACCTAGCAAGCAGGGCATCTCTGCACAGGAAAGGGACCCCTAGTACTGTTCATGGGTCTAAAGGAACCCATGGTGGGCAGCACAGACTGCCCCAACAGAATCTGCCAGTAGCAGGGAGAAGCCACTAGTCCAGGTACACGTCCAGAACCTAGGGTTAAATGTTTTGAATGCAACTAGTGGGGCCATGTGGCATATAGATATCCATGGAGGCAAGGCAGGGAACAAAAGGTGAAGGAGCCAGTAAGTGGGAAAGACAAAATGCCAATAGAAGGTTGTCTTGAGACAACAAGGGTATCAAACTACCACAAGAGGTTATATCCTATTGTAGTGAATGGCAAAGAGGCCATTGCTAAGAGAGACACAGCCTCTGACATAACCATTGTAAGGCCTGCAATGGTTACAGAGGAGCACTGCTTGCTTGGGCAGTCTACTCCAGTCAGAGTTTTAGGAGGAACCCCATTACAAATACCTCTGGCTAGGGATCTCCTTGACTGGGAGGGTGGAAAAGGAAACCAGAAAGTAGATGTGTTTGAGGATATCTCTGCAGATGTCCTGATAAGGAATGATTTTGATAACGCAGTACTGTGTGTTTGTGCAGTTACACGCAGTCAGGCTTGGAGACAAGCATGTAGTTCTAGTAGCCTGGGGGAGACCCAGTCAGACTGCATACTTGCAGCCAGGAATGGTGAGATGGTTACTTCAGGGAGGGAGCTACTCTGTAGCAGTGAGACTGAAGTTGAGCCACAGCTGCTTGTGGGTACTGATGTTCCCTTGGACAGAATTAACTGCAAAGGTAGAGGTGAGTAGTAGTAGTACCCAGGCTGACAGTGAGGGACCGCTGTCAGAGGATGCCAGACTTCCTGTGGAAGGGGAGCTGGGAAGGGTTACAGAGAGAGTTGAGACAGGCTCAGCTCTCAGACCCTACATTACAAGGCCTGAGGCAGGTAGCTAGTGAAGCACCTGATTCTCAAGGGAAGGGTGAATCTCTATACTGGGACAAAGGGTCACTTTATAGAGAGTGGACCCCTGATGGAGGGCTAGAAGGTGAGAGGATACAGCAGTTGGTAGTGCCTAGAGCCTAGCTTCTGGCACTTCTAGCCACAACCCATGATATTCCCTTTGCAGGTCATATGGGCATAAAATGTACAAAGAGACGTATTATGCAGAACTTATATGGGCCTGGAATTTCCAGACATGTAACAGGGTACTGCAGCACTTGTGAGTAGTGCCAAAAGGTAGGCAAGGCAGGAGACAAGGTGAACGCTCCTTTTATGCCTTTGCCTGTGATTGAGGAGCCATTTCAGAGGGTAACTATTGATATTGTGGGGCCCCTGAGTACGTCAAATTCCACAGGGAAAAAGTATAGCCTAGTGGTAGTAAATTATGCTACAAGGGTGTTGGGAGTTGGCCTAATGATTAAGGTGTTTGCCTTACAAACACAAGGTGCAGGGTTTGAGTCTCACAAGGGATAATTGGCTAGGCTTACAATGGCTCGAAAGGGCAGTTAGCTTAGTACTAACCTATGAACCTATAAGATACCGTGAGGCAGTGGCTTTGCCCTCCATTGAGGTGGAAAAGGTGGCAAATGCTTTGTTAGAGATTTTCAGCAGGGTAGGTTTCCCAAAAGAAATACTGACTGACAGAGGTGCCAATTTCATGTCAAAGCTGCTGGCTTGTCTGTGGAAGTACTGTGGGGTGAAGCACCTGAAGACCAGCCCCTGCCACCCCCAGACTAATGGTCTTGTTGAGAGGTTAAACTTTGCAATCAAGACCATGCTACAGCCATTTGCAGACCAGTTTAAGAGGGAGTGGGACAAATATTTGCCCCATCTGTTGTTTGCTTTCAGAGAGGTTCCCCAAGAATCCACAGATTTTTTCACTCTTTGAGTTGCTGTATGGGCACAAGGTAAGGGGACCACTAGATTTAATTTGTGATGAGTGGGAAGGTGAGTGTGACTCTCACAAGGAGTCTGTTGTGGCATATGTCCTAAACCTCAGGACAAGGCTCATGAAATTAATGAGCTTGGCCCAGGAAAACCTGGCAGAAGCCCAGTAACAGAAAAAAGTATGGTATGACAGGAATGCTTGAGCTAGAGAGTATGCTGTATGGCAGCAGGGAATGATTCTCATTCCTGTCAGACATAACAAGCTGCAAGCAGCTTGTGATGGACCGTACAAGGTGGTAAGGAAGGTCGGCAATGTTAACTACATGGTGGAGCTGCTAGGCAGGAGGCAGGGACACAAATTGTACCATGTTAACATGATGAAACCTTACCATGATAGGGAGGCCCTTGTGCTGAGTAATTGCACTGGATTGCAGGAGGAGTCTGAGGGAGATCTGGTGACTGATCACAGTGAGGCTCAGACTGACACCTCAGTGGAAGGAATAGCAATGTCCCAGCAGCTATCTCCTACCCAGGTTTTAGAAATCCGAGCAGTGTTACAGGAGTTTGGGGACGTGTTCACTGAGAAACCAGTGTGCATCTATGTGGTGCAGCAACAGGTGGATACAGAACCCCAAAGGCTGTTAGGCAGGCCTGTTATAGGGTACCTGAGAGAGTCAAACAGACTCTGAGGGAGGAGATACAGGAGATGTTGGACCTTGGGGGTAATTCAATAGTCCAACAGTCCCTGAGCCTCCCCAGTGGTGCTGGTGCCAAAGAAGGATGGCAGCACCAGGTTCTGTGTGGACTACAGGAAATTAAACAGTCATACAGAGTCAGATGCTTACCCCATTTCGAGGACGGATGAGGCCCTAGAGCAGCTTGGTGGGTCTAAGTATCTTACCACCATTGATCTTACCAAGGGTTACTAGCAGGTGCCCTTGACTCCCAGGGTTAGAGAGAGAGGTCAGCCTTTGTGACTCCTTTTGGCTTGTATGAGTTCACAAAGATGCCCTTTGGGATGAAAAATGCCCCAGTGACTTTCCAGATGCTGGTAGATAATATCCTAGCAGTAGCAGGAGGGTTTTCCCTTCCTTACATAGATGATAATGCCATCTACAGCCATTCCTGGGAAGAGCACCTTCAACTTGTCAGGGAGGTGCTGGGCAGACTACAGAGGGCAGGGTTGACCATTAAGTCCAGCAAATGTCAGGTGGGTATGGCAGAGGTCTCCTACCTGGGACATAGAGTGGGGAGTTGTAAGATCAGGCCAGTACCTGTCAAAGTGGAAGCCATTTAGGCATGGCCTGCACCTGTTACCAAAAAGCAGGTGAGAGCATTCTTAGGGACGGCAGGATACTACAGAAAGTTTGTCTCCAGTTATAGTAGCATAGCTGCTCCCCTCACAGACCTCAGAAGGAAAAACAGGCCAGATAAGGTAGTGTGGACCCCAGCATGTGAGCAGGCATTCCAAAAGCTTAAAGAAGCTTTGGGAGATCCCCCTGTGTTAGCCAATCCAGATTACAGCAAATAATTTGTTGTGCAGGTGGATGTTTCAAGCCATGGGGTGGAGGCTGTACTTAGCCAGATTTCGTCAGAGGGAGAAGAGCACCCAGTGGTTTATTTCAGTCATAGGCTTCAACCCAGGTAGGAATGCTATGCAGCTGTAGAAAAGGAATGTCTAGCCATAGTGTGGGCATTGCAGAAACTTCAGCCTTATCTGTATTGAAGAAAATTCACTGTAGTTATGGATCACAATCCCCTAACATGGTTACACCCAGCCAGCCAGCAAAATGTCAAGTTGCTAAGATGGAGCCTAGGGTTGCAAGCATATATGTCAGTGTAGCACCACAGTGGGATTAGCAATGCCAACACAGATGGGGTCTCAAGATAGGGAATGGGGTAAGGTATACTCAGATAGCTGTAACCCTCACAAGCAACATTTCTCAAGGGTCACTTGAAAAACTAGCTTGAGTTTTCCAGGGGGTAGGGGGAGATATGTGAAGGCTGCCAGCCTACCTAGATAGAATTTTATAGATAATTCTGTCATTTGTAAATGTTAATATTGTTCTATTAAATATAAGGAAATTGTGTTAAATGTGGAATATAAAAAAATGTAACAACAGTGCACTATGCTGGAAGAAAGCTGATAAGTCAAGCATTGTATGACTGATTCTTTCTGTTGTTTTGAGACCAGAGTTAATTGCTAGATTTTACATATATAATGTCTTTAATTGCTGTGGTTTCCTTAGCAGGTGCATGATCAAAGATATGTTAAGCTCTGTGTTTCTTTTAGTAATCTAAAATGAGTCAGCAGTGATGTATTATCAATTTAAAAGACTGTCTCAGAGAGTGAGAGAGAGAGAGAGAGCATTTTGGATTTTGTCTAAAGCTGACAACAACTCACCAGTGCCCTGCTTTTGGTCTATGTAAGTTTATTTAGAACTGTGATTCTCTTAGGAAATGATAGAAAATAGTAAGTTTAGTCTAGCTGTTTTCTATATTTATGTCAGAACTATTCTACAGTATTATTTTAAGCATTTACTGTAATGTCTGAAGTATTGACTAGCACTGTGTAGTAAGAAGTATTGTCTTGTTTTATTTATTATTAAGTATCTTTAAAGCTTTCGACTGTGGCTGATTTATGTAGACATACTTTAAGCTTTAGAGTACATTGCATGTATATAGTGATACTATACAAAGCCACTCCAATAAGCTTTAAAAGTTCTGGTCACACTTACTAACTAGATAATAATATTGCACAGTAATAATTAGACACCCTTTGATAAGGGCCTTTTTAGTAGCTGATATTAGGGTTTCTGGTGGCAGTGGATTACTACCTTATAGTCTGGGCAGAAGGGACATACCTAGTGATCATATGCCAGCCATCCCCAGGAGTGTCTGTGTGTTTGTATATAAATCATATCTCAAAGTGTGTGTGTGTGTGTGTGTGTGTGTGTGTGTGTGTGTGTGTGTGTGTGTGTGTGTGTGTGTGTGTGTGTGTGTGTCAGCTACTTTGGCAGGGACTCAAAGCACTGGTTGGACAGAGGGCTTGGTAGGAGGACTTAGCTTGAACCCTGGCTAAGGAGTCCACTCTATAGCTGTGCCAGTTGGGAGTCTTATTGGGGATCTGGAGAGAAAGAGAGAAACCAGCCCCAGATTGACTGTGATCTTTGTGTGCTCTTAAGGGAAATTGTACTTTTCTGTGTGTATTTATCTTTCCCACTGTGAACACCCCTCACTGGTGCTTGTCGTGAGGATTGAGGCTCCTTGATTACTGGGCCAGTGTATGGGTGTCACACAGGTAACTGCCAGAATGAGATTATACTCGGAAATCATCTAAGCAGATGGGTCAAGTGACTCAGGACTTGCATTGTGATATTTGCTGGTGAGCATAACCTTATCACAGTGTGATTAGGAGCACCAGAATAATTCATGGGTGATGCAAACTCATGTGTCGCAAATTCCAGGAAAACTACTGCCAAATGACTAGACATCATATGTGAAACAGTGGTGCTGACAAACATGAGCTCCACTGAGAAGATGGCAATGCCAAATGAGGACAGAGAAAACATGGCTATGTAATAGGACAGTAGAAATGAAGCAAAGGAAGATGGCAGTGGGAAGCTGCTCAGTGCAAAAGCCAAGTTACTGCTGCAGCAGGTTCATAGGTTCAATAACAATGATGGATTAGGGTGCAGAACCCTAATTATGTGTCTGAATCACATGACTACATGACCTGCTTCAGCACACATTGATCTAGTACTAGAAGAAAATTACTGGAGAGTCTTGCAGTAATCTGTTGGGATAAATAGCAATTATTTTTTATTTATTTTTTTTTTTGTGAGGAGGTAGTATGCTTTGCATTATCATTCGTAGTGGAGGAATCTTATTTTTTTTTGCTCTGGTTTTGTTTACTTCCCTGTTTTTCCCTAGGTGCAACCTGTCTTTCCCTTAGAGGCAAGAGCTGAGTATGTTGGAAGCATTACCATCATCCATGTGAAAAGGTGGGCTGGGGTTGTGTTTCTTATTTTAACACTAGATTTATAGGGCTCTGTGGTCAGCCGTATGAGCTATGTTAAAGGGCTCTGTGGCCAGATGTGTGAGCTATGTTAAATGGCTCTGTGGCCAGATGTGTGAGCTGTGTTAAAGGGCTCTGTAGTCAGCTGTGTGAGCTATGTTAAAGGGCTCTGTAGTCAGCTATGTGAGCTATGTTAAATGGCTCTGTGGCCAGATGTGTGAGCTGTGTTAAAGGGCTCTGTAGTCAGCTGTGTGAGCTATGTTAAAGGGCTCTGTGGTCAGCCGTATGAGCTATGTTAAAGGGCTCTGTAGTCAGTGTGTGAGCTATGTTAAATGACTCTGTGGCCAGATGTGTGAGCTGTGTTAAAGGACTCTGTAGTCAGCTGTGTGAGCTATGTTAAAGGGCTCTGTGGTCAGCCGTATGAGCTATGTTAAAGGGCTCTGTAGTCAGCTATGTGAGCTATGTTAAATGGATCTGTGGCCAGATGTGTGAGCTGTGTTAAAGGGCTCTGTAGTCAGCTGTGTGAGCTATGTTAAAGGGCTCTGTGGTCAGCCATATGAGCTATGTTAAAGGGCTCGGTAGTCAGTGTGTGAGCTATGTTAAATGACTCTGTGGCCAGATGTGTGAGCTGTGTTAAAGGGCTCTGTAGTCAGTGTGTGAGCTATGTTAAATGACTCTGTGGCCAGATGTGTGAGCTGTGTTAAAGGGCACTGTAGTCAGCTGTGTGAGCTGTGTTAAAGGGCTCTGTAGTCAGTGTGTGAGCTATGTTAAATGGCTCTGTGGCAGATATGTGAGCTGTGTTAAAGGACTCTGTAGTCAGCTGTGTGAGCTATATTAAAGGGCTCTGTGGTCAGCCGTATGAGCTATGTTAAAGGGCTCTGTAGTCAGCTATGTGAGCTATGTTAAATGGCTCTGTGGCCAGATGTGTGAGCTGTGTTAAAGGGCTCTGTAGTCAGTGTGTGATCTATGTTAAATGGCTCTGTGGCCAGATGTGTGAGCTGTTTTAAAGGGCTCTGTAGTCAGTGTGTGAGCTATGTTAAATGGCTCTGTGGCCAGATGTGTGAGCTGTGTTAAAGGACTCTGTAGTCAGCTGTGTGAGCTATGTTAAAGGGCTCTGTGGTCAGCCGTATGAGCTATGTTAAAGGGCTCTGTAGTCAGTGTGTGAGCTATGTTAAATGGCTCTGTGGCCAGATGTGTGAGCTGTGTTAAAGGGCTCTGTAGTCAGTGTGTGAGCTATGTCAAATGACTCTGTGGCCAGATGTGTGAGCTGTGTTAAAGGGCTCTGTAGTCAGCTGTGTGAGCTATGTTAAAGGGCTCTGTAGTCAGTGTGTGAGCTATGTTAAATGGCTCTGTGGCCAGATGTGTGAGCTGTGTTAAAGGACTCTGTAGTCAGCTGTGTGAGCTATGTTAAAGGGCTCTGTGGTCAGCCGTATGAGCTATGTTAAAGGGCTCTGTAGTCAGCTATGTGAGCTATGTTAAATGGCTCTGTGGCCAGATGTGTGAGCTGTGTTAAAGGGCTTTGTAGTCAGTGTGTGAGCTATGTTAAATGACTCTGTGGCCAGATGTGTGAGCTGTATTAAAGGGCTCTGTAGTCAGCTGTGTGAGCTATGTTAAAGGGCTCCGTAGTCAGTGTGTGAGCTATGTTAAATGGCTCTGTGGCCAGATGTGTGAGCTGTGTTAAAGGACTCTGTAGTCAGCTGTGTGAGCTATGTTAAAGGGCTCTGTGGTCAGCCGTATGAGCTATGTTAAAGGGCTCTGTAGTCAGCGATGTGAGCTATGTTAAATGGCTCTGTGGCCAGATGTGTGAGCTGTGTTAAAGGGCTCTGTAGTCAGTGTGTGAGCTATGTTAAATGGCTCTGTGGCCAGATGTGTGAGCTATGTTAAATGGCTCTGTGGCCAGATGTGTGAGCTGTGTTAAAGGGCTCTGTAGTCAGCTGTGTGAGCTATGTTAAATGGCTCTGTAGTCAGCTGTGTGAGATATGTTAAATGGCTCTGTGGCCAGATGTGTGAGCTATGTTAAATGGCTCTGTGGCCAGATGTGTGAGCTTGCCTCAGTTTCATCATCATTATGTAAACCTACTTTCCATTTGTAAAGCACTTGTAACTGTGAATAGCGAGTTAGCTACAATGAAGGAACTGAGTCCAGTGTTCCCAGGTGTTTTGCAGCACTGTCAACTGTTTCTCACGTCTGCAAAGAACACAGTTCCACAGATTCCTCACCTCTTGAGGAAAACATAGGAGGGCATTGTCTGTGACACATTTAAGAGGATGCAGGTATGAGCTCATTTAAGAATTTGGCACTTATATTGCAAATATTTAACTGTGGCTGAAAGCGATAAATTTGCACTATGTCCTGACACTTAATGATGAAAACATAACTAACGTTCTCAGAGATTTCAGAGATCTTGGACAACAGCACAGTCTGTGTAACATGGAATTCTGGGTGATTTTGCTAACTCTCATTAAAGCAGTAGCAGTAATGAGACTCTTAAGAAAACTGTGTTACAAGGAGATACTGGGTAGCAACAAGTCAGCATTTTTGTAGTGTTTTTCCTCCATTTTTTTAAATGATGTAAAGTTCTGTTTAGGAATCATCAGAGAAGGCTGTTTATTGCTGCCTCTCTGAAAGTGCCCTTTACAGTGTAATGGTGCTGTGGATACTGTTTCATATTTAGAATGATAGACAAAGGCACAGATGGCCTGCATTTAGGAAAACAACTGATGTCTAATCATGCCTCTGTCATTATATGCTCATCATAGCATTTCAAAAATACATACTGCATGTGTTGAAACGATTTTCTCTGTCCATATTCCACAGACATATACTTTTGTACTTGTTTGGGTATATTCTATGCCACTGGTCGCCACTAGAGGACACACTCACACTGAACCATCACACCCATCATGCCCTGGGAAGGAGAGCTTGACAGGCACTGAATTCATCCCAGCTCAGTGGGACTTAGTTTAGAAACTGGACAAGTCGTAGTGCAGTGGGATACTTCAGTGTGCCATCGGGCTTACCTCAACAAGTCAAATGGAGAGATACTATCTCTTGTCCCCTGCAGCAAGTGGGCAGAACATGCTCACTTTTTAACAGCCTAATGGAGAGGTCACACCTATAGATATGAGTGCATTCAGTCTCCCATTTACTGGGATCATACCTATAGGCAGGAACATGTGCAAACTCTCACAACCCACATATCACCCCCAGAAAGGAAGAACCTTAACAGAATGCTTGAGCCACTGCAAAACAAGTTATGTTAAAGGGCTCTATGGCCAGCTGTGAGAGCTTGCCTCAGTTTTGTCATCACTTTGCCAACCTACTTTCCATTTGTAAAGCACTTGCAACTGTGGACAAGGAACATAAATAGTGAACTAGCTATAATGAAGGAAAGAATTTCTGTGTGTGTATCTGTGTGTTTGTGTATGTGTCTCTAAGTGTGTGTGTGTGTGTGTGTGTGTGTGTGTGTGTGTGTGTGTGTGTGTGTGTGTGTATCTGTGTGTTTGTGTATGGGTCTCAAGAGTGTGTGTGTGTGTATCTGTGTGTTTGTGTATGCGTCTCTAAGAGTGTGTGTGTGTGTGTGTGTGTGTGTGTGTGTGTGTGTGTGTGTGTGTGTGTGTGTGTGTGTTTGTGTATGCGTCTCTAACATAGCATATCCATCCTAACCCAGGCCCCACATCAACTACAATTGTAAACAACCCACCGCTTACCCTACCAAACTCCCTCCAAATATACCACTTAAATATAAGAAGTCTAAATAATAAGATTCATAACCTGCACGCCCTAATAGCAATGTACCTCCCTGATATAATGTGTCTAACAGAAACCTGTCTAAAACAAGGAACCAAAGATAATGAGGTAATGCCACCAGGCTATGATATTTATAGAGCTGATCGCCTGACAAAAAAAGGAGGTGGTATCGCGGTGCTCTATAAGAGCACACTGAGTGTCACTATCAATTCGCCTCAACCACCTCAGATCTCTAATGCTGAAATACTTGCACTAAAACTACAAATAAACAAAGATAAAAGTATTAATCTAATTGTGACCTACATTCCCCCCGGGAATAACTCTGACACACTTGAACACATCCTTAGTTGGCTATCTAACAACTATCCACAAGAAACCATAATCCTAGGAGATGTTAATATAGACTGGACTCAATGCTCCTCAGAAGTCAACCCCACCCACATTAACTTACATGGATTCTGTCAGTTAATATCTTCCCCTACCCGAGTAGGTAATAATAATCAAAAAGAGAGTATCTTAGACTGGATCCTCATCAACAGTCAACCCCATACATATACGGCCGGGACCCTTCCAAACAGCCTTAGTGACCATCTCATCACCTTTATTATGAAAAAGAAGGTAATAAGCTCCACTCCGCCTATGTACAGGTCAGTCAGAAATAAGAAGCGTTTTGACCTCACTAAATTCCTGATGGAACTTAAATCCTTTAACTGGGCAACCTTTAAACATCTCCCCCTAGAGGAGGCAGTACTTCTTTTTAATAGCACATTCCTAAACATACTTAACTCCCACGCCCCAATGAGATCAGAGTAAAAACAAGAATTGCACCCTGGCTAACAAAAAACACCATATCACTAATCAAAATTAGAAACAAAACCTGGAATATATGGCGTTTAACCAAATCAACCTCGGACCGCATAAAATTCCAGCAACTAAGAAATGAGACCAAAAAAGCAACACTACTAGACAAAAAAAATTACTATTGTCAACTTCAAAATAAACACCAAAACAACCCTCAAAAATTCTGGACTGGACTAAATAATCTTCTCCACCCAGGTAAATCCTCTACCCCTACCCCAAAAAAACTAAGTGACAAAACCCCTGAAGACGTAGCAAATTCCTTTAACAATTTCTTTACTGACACTATACAATCCCTAGCAAATCAATTACCATCTACCAACTCTATAAAAACAGAAAACTTCCAACAGCTAAAATCCACCTTTAAATTTCAACCTGTCTCCACTGCCTATATAAGATCCTTACTGAAGAAATTAAAACCAACCACTCTCTCTGCAGACCTTCTCCCAGCTGAATACTTACTGAAAGCGGCAGATACCATTGCATACCCTATCTCAGTTCTTATCAATAGAACCATAGCAGAATCTACAATCCCATCAATATGGAAAATATCCCATGTCATACCTCTCCACAAAGGTGGCTTATCAACGGAACTATCAAATTATAGGCCCATAGCAATACTGTCACCATTGGCCAAAATCATGGAGAAGTGTATACACAAACAACTGCTTTACTATCTTACCCTGAACAATTTAATAACCAATTCACAACATGGTTTTAGACCCCACCACAGTACAACCACTGCTCTTCTCTCTTTTACCGACACTATCAATCTCAACCAAAATGACAAAAAAATATCTTCAGCACTATTTCTTGACCTATCAAAGGCCTTCGATATGGTGAACCACCAGCTACTTCACCATACACTAGAAAATCTCCAACTTGACAAACAAGCTCTGGACTGGTTTCTTGGCTATCTATCTGGTAGGAAACAAGCCGTACTCTGGCAATCTAAGCTTTCTAACCTCCTACCTAATACCATAGGAGTACCTCAAGGATCTATCCTGGGTCCTCTTCTTTTTACTATCTTCATAAATGACCTGTATAAAGCCATCCCTGAAGCAACCTGTATTCAATATGCAGACGACTCGACATTAGTCTGTGCTGATACATCTCCTGTCAACCTACTAACCAAAACCCAATCATGTTTCATGTTAGTAGAGAATTGGCTATTAGGACGTAAATTGATCCTGAATCCTAACAAAACCAAATTACTACTTTTCCATCCCACTCAAAAGATAACACCCCTATCCTTTTCTATCCAATCCAAAAATGGGACAATCATCTCCCCAGACTCCTATACTAAACTATTAGGAGTCACCATAGATAACAAACTTAGATTTGATATCCATATCAATCAGACCATTAAATCCATTAATAAAAAACTCGGGTCACTATACCGGATTAAATCTTTTCTAACTCCAATAGCAAAAGTGACCATGGCCTACTCTCATCTTCTCTCCACCCTCCTGTATGCCTCCCCTATGCTCACCAATCTTAACACAGCTGAACTAAATAAACTATCGCATTGCTATAATCAGATTGCTAGATTTGCAACAGGAATGCCTTACAGAACACACCACTGTATTAACCTAAGAAACCTAGGTTGGATTGAATTCACAAACCTACTACAGAAGACCCAACTTATAGAAGCATATAAAATCCTGAACCAACCTGACAAAACTCCAGGGCTGAAAAATTTAATTAGACCCTACAATAATCTCAGTAGTCTGCGCTCTTCAAATACGATACTAGTTCAAACAGTCAAAGCCAACAATGTAGGGGGTGACTCACTTTTTACCAGTGCCATTGGTAAAATCTGGAACTCCCTCCCCCCCAGCCTTTCCTGCATTTCCTCCCTAAGCCTCTTCAAAAAAAGATTAAATCACCATCTAAAGTCACATTGGCTCTGACAATGCTCAAGTCCTGACTAACCCTTTCTCAGACAGGTATAGATTCCTTCCTAGAAGCATCCCCTCATTCTTTCTTGTTTCTCTCTCCTCTTAACCAAAGTGATTAGCCTAGAAGGAGAATTGGTATGCTGGAATCTGTGTTTATATTTTTTATCCCTGATATAATATATGAGAGTCCAACCACACTGTACTGCATCTCCTTTGTTGCATCTACTAATATAGAAGATAAAGTTGTTTTTTTGTTTTATTTTGCTGTCTTTGTTTTATTACAATGTATTAATCTCTGTTTTTACTGTGGAGCTTTTCTCCACGGGCCTCGCTGAAAATGAACATATATCCAGTCGGACTATCCCGGTCAACAAATGTAAAATAAAATAAAATAAAAAATAAAAGTGTGTGTGTGTGTGTGTGTGTGTGTGTGTGTGTGTGTGTGTGTGTGTGTGTGTGTGTATCTGTGTATTTGTGTATGCATCTCTAAGAGTGTGTGTGTGTGTGTGTGTGTGTGTGTGTGTGTGTGTGTGTGTGTGTGTGTGTGTGCATCTGTGTATTTGTGTATGCGTCTCTAAGAGTGTGTGTGTGTGTGTGTGTGTGTGTGTGTGTGTGTGTGTGTGTGTGTGTGTATATCTGTGTGTTTGTGTATGCGTCTCTAAGAGTGTGTGTGTGTGTGTGTGTGTGTGTGTGTGTGTGTGTGTGTGTGTGTGTGTGTGTGTGTGTGTGTGTGTGTGTGTGTGTCTACACATCCATGCACAAACATGCATCTCATCAATAGGCTCTTGTCAGTGCAAATGTGTAAAGTATTCCTGACCCAGTTGCATGATATGTTGCTGCTGATAGGGTTTACTCATACATTTGAAACATTAAAGCTATTACGCCATCTGATTGTGAAGACAATTTAATAAACACAACAGTACAATCATTGTAGCAGCTATCAAATATTCTTATCAGTAGAGGTTCATTGACAAGTAATTCACAAAACTGCCACCATCCTTCTGAATGTAAGCCACAGTATATGCTGCTCTAAAATCAAATAAATATAAAACTTACATTACAGTGCTGGCTTTAAATATTGATTGCAATGTATGTATCTCAGTGTTGCTTCAGAGGTGTAATAAGCTTGTCTGAGCTTATCAAATGAAGTCGGATGGAGTTTATTAGATCTCTGCAAACTCTTGATAAAAGTTCAGTGTGCTCACTTTCCAAAACACCATCTGCTCGTATACAGCTTCCCTAATTCACAACTTTAATGCAGGGAAGGATTTTTGATAGCTATTGCAGCATTTTTAAGTTACCCTTGCTGGAATGAATGCGCATAGTATATAGCTATATGGTTATTTGTGCAAGGAAAGACATCCTCTGGGAAGTGTGCATCTCCCATCCTTTTACAATATACTATAAAATCTGTCCACTGCGAAGGAACCAGCATTGCAATAAATGGACAATGTTGTTAATCTTTCGTTGTTTTAATTTGTATAAAATATAGTGATGCCTTTTCATGCTATCTACAATGAACAACCTTAAAAACCTTATAAAGTTTCTTTTCTGCCTGGAGTTTCCCTGTTGCAGACATAAATTTTAAAATCTTTTCTATATGCCTTGTATAACACTGCAATGCAGATATTCAGTATTGCAGAACGTAGTTCGGCAATCTAAAATTGCAGGTCAGTTTTAGAGTGTGTGTGCATGTGTGTGTGTGTGTGTGTGTGTGTGTGTGTGTGTGTGTGTGTGTGTGTGTGTGTGTGTGTGTGTGTGTGTGACAACTGTATTTACAGTTTTTTCATCATAGATGGAGGGCTTCAAGTTTTGAACAAATATATCACTTGCATGTTGTCAAGTTGTCATATAGTTCAAGTGACGTATATATTTCAAAAGACACATGGACTGAATATAAAACATTATTGAAAATAAAAAGATAGCAAAAGGAAAATACTTTCCTGAAGTAACATTAGAAACATTGCACTAGATATTTAATAAATATGTAACTTCCATACTCATTACATACATTTCTCCTTACATTTACTATCAAGCTTTTTATATAATTTTCCTAATCTGAAAACTGTCCAAACATCCAGATTGTAGTAGTTAATATATATTGCACTGAGTTACCATGCTGGGGCAAACAAATTGATTAATATAAAAATGTTTTTATTAATGCAAAGCATTTTTCTAATACAATGTATAGGCCTGAATTTTAATGTAGAAGTTTGCAGTAACATCAAGAAATTAATATTTGCTACCCCTTTCCCTAAATAGCATCATAAAGAAGGGTTGTTTTGTGTCATATTGCAGTCTTTTACTTTTTTGAAGATTTGTTTTTTCAGGAACATTATTTAGTTTTTGAGTATCACATCTATCAATCACCTTGTTAGATATCACCATGTATCAGTATAAGGTGCAATGTAGATAAAATGAACATGTGAAATAAAATGGCAATGTGCATCTTAGCAGTGAGTCGGCATTTCAAATGTGTCTTTTCTTGTGGCACTTAATTTTCAGTGTAAACTGCTACATTTAGCTCCTGTATTCAACTACATTCCCGCATATGTTATTAAGCTTTTCCAAGATGAGTTACTGCCTACGCCCAAATAAGGGAAGAATAGCAAGCTTCCTTTTATTTGGGGGACCATGAAAACTATCACCCTTTAACCCCTGTATAACTGATGTTTAACAGCTATGGAACAATTGAAGTCTGGCTAAATTCTGCTACATGAAAACAATGTATTACGCTGATACCAGAACAGAAGTTAAGTAAAGAGAAAAACACATACAAGAAAAATAACCTGCCTTCTTGGCACATTTGGTAAAGAGCACAGTTTAATTAAACGATTTGTTCCCCAATTGAAGATGATCAAGTGCTTTCTTTATTACCCTTTCTTGGTCAATATGTCAGGGAATTGTTACGGCTAGGCTTGTATAGGCCCTCGGGCCGATAGCCTATTACCAACCTATGAACCATTGATTCATAACATTTTAGTTCTCCCAAACTACCACACTGAACTCTGCATTCAATGTAATCATTTTTTACAAGAGTTAGTGCTTCAAACAAGCAATGTTTTCCTTCAAATTCAATAGTTCCTCCCACTTGTCGTCTTCTTCTTTGGTCATATCAATGTCTGTGAATTTAATTGGATGCTTTTCCTCAGTTTTTTAACTACATCTTTTTCAATGCCAGCTCTTTTATTTTCTCAGTCACCTCATCAGGATTGTCAAATGCCAAAAATTCCTTAACAAAATACCTTTATGGTGCAGGGAATGACAGTTTAAACACCAGTCCTTTATACTTACAATCCATCATTTCATCAGTAAATTGAGAGTTGCTTCTTAAAGCACCTCTGAATAATCCTGTTTCACAAGCACTATTCTACCTGCCACCAACAATTTATTGCCTAGTTGTGGCGATTCCACAACACTTGCTTTCTCTCAAATTAAATTTGAAAGTTCAGTTAGTATTATCCGGTGTTTTCTATACGTGATCTCCCTTTAGGCAGTGACTAATGCTTCACTGATGCAATACACAAGAATGTTTAGCAGAATCAGTGCACTCTACCATTTTACTGTTTGCAGAATCAGTGCACTCTACCGTTTTACCATTTGCAGAATCAGTGCACTCTACCATTTTACGGTTTGCAGAATCAGTGCACTCTACCGTTTTACCATTTGCAGAATCAGTGCACTCATTCGTTTTACGGTTTGCAGAACCAGTGCACTCTACCATTTTACCGTTTGCAGAATCACTGCACTCTACCATTTTACTGTTTGCAGAATCAGTGCACTCTACCGTTTTACGGTTTGCAGAATCAGTGCACTCTACCATTTTACTGTTTCCAGAATTAGTGCATTCTGCCGTTTTACCGTTTGCAGAATCAGTGCACTCTACCATTTTACCATTTGCAGAATCAGTGTACTCTACCATTTTACGGTTTGCAGAATCAATGCACTCTACCATTTTACTGTTTGCAGAATCAGTGCACTCTACCATTTTACCGTTTGCAGAATCAGTGCACTCTACCGCTTTACCATTTGCAGAATCAGTGCACTCTACCGTTTTACGGTTTGCAGAACCAGTGCACTCTACCATTTTACCATTTGCAGAATCAGTGCACTCTACCGTTTTACTGTTTGCAGAATCAGTGCACTCTACCGTTTTACCATTTTACATCGCACACGAAACATCAAGTAATTTTTCTCCTTTCCTTCCAAAATGTGACATAACTTTAGACTTTGTTTTCCAGTGAGGTCGCAGGTTCATGGAATAATAAGCTATCATCCTCAATGTGGGATATTTTGATCCTAGCTGAGTTACTCATTTGTCACGTAGCTCTGTTATCCCATAGGTTTTTAACTACTCTTACCATAAAATTATTTAAGTACAGTACAGAATTAAATGTTAGACACATGTACAGTGCAATGGGAACCATGCTGTAGGTAGGACATTGAGGATAGTGAGCAGTTCTGGGATACATTTCCTATTTCCCCTCCATTCGTCTAGGTGATGTTTGAACAGGAACATAAATGGACTTTGTTTTACGCATATGGGGAGTCTATTCCAGAGTGATGGTATCCTCTGGGTAGGTACCTAACCCTCCCAACCATTCTGATTATGTGGCAGAAGAAGTTGAGGTCCCAGGACTGGATGTTCCTAGTACTGTTAGACTTGCAGAAATACAGCAGGTCCATTAGAACTAGGCCAGAGGATGCTTCATAGGCAAGGCATAGGTCACCTCATAATACTATCTATGAGGTCAAGTATTGCAACAGGGTGAGGCAGTCCATGTAGGTAATGGGCTTTAGCCACAGTATTCTCTTTGTAAAGAACCTCTGTGTTCACACTAGTTGTTGCAAATGCCAGGAAAAATACATACCAAAAGGGATATTGTACTCTGTGATGGGAAATGGATACAAAACAGGAGTGGCCTCAGCACAGAGCCCTGTAGGACCCCACTAGTGACATATCATTTTGTGGAAGTGATTTCCCCTATCGTAACTTCATGTGCCCTATCAGTCAGCCAGTTTGCAATCCAGTGAGTGAAGTTGTGGTTTATTTGTAATTTAGAAAACTTTTCAACAATGCCTGCATGGGGTTTTGTGTCAAAAGCTTTGGCCAGGTTAAGGCAGGCATTGTGTACTGTCTTCCCTCCATCCATAGCTTTGTTGAATTTTTCAAAAATTTGAAAAGATATGACCTGCCTTTAATAAAACTAACCTGGGATGGGTCCACTGTTTGGAGGTTTTCTATGTCTTTAATGATTAGTTCCATGATAAATCATTCCATGGCTTTACATGTGAGGCTGGTCAGATTTATGGGTCAGAGGATGGCTCTCCCTTGTGCAGGGATATGACTGTTGCCATCCTCCATTCACTTGGTAGAAAGCTCATTTGGAGGCTAAGGTTGAAAAGTGTTGTTATCGGCATAGAAATATCATGTGTTATGCTTTTCAGGATACCTTCTGAGATATTGCCAGGACTCATAGATACTGTATTCTTTAAGAGCACCTACAGGACCCCATCTTGGAGGTGTATAAATTTCTGGTATTTCTTGTGAAATTACCAGGGTAAAAGAGGATTGAATTTAGAGTTGAATTTATTAACCTGTAGGTTTGCTATATCCTTAGCGTCAGTAAGGGTGGTGCTGTTTACTATTAGAACAACACACTGCTGTGCATTAAACCTGCGACTGCTGAAATAGCTGAAAACGTGTTTGCGTTTGTTTTTGGTCTGGATGGTTATTTTTTTCCCAAAGTTGGCCTTTGCAGTTTTATTAGGTTCTTAATTGTTTATTTAATTTAATGATTGAATTCCTATACTCCGGGTGCTACACTTCTTATTTTTGGCAGTAACGTTCTTTCTTTTGTTATACAACATAATGACATTATGGTTCCACCATGGCGGTTTGTTTTTTGTGTTTGCCTTATGTTTGCTTCTACTGGACACATCTGCTTCAGTGCAGTTGTGTACATGTTAGTATAAGTTAGCGTTGTATGTTTCTACATAAGCGGCAAAGGTTTTAGGGTTTGGAGAGGATTTAAAACTAGCCAGGGTATCACTTAGAAGTAGGAAGTTCACCTTGAAAAGTTTACAAAAATAACAGAAGCAGGGGAGGTCTTGAGTTTTAATTTTATTTTGAAGGAGACTGCTTCATAGTTGGACCTGATGAGACAGGATGTTTCACTGGGATGGAGCTTGATTCACCCATATTAGTGAGGACAAGGTCAATGACATTGTTTCCCCATAGAGGGTACTCTGATTAGTTGTTCCTGGGCATTTGTATTTGCAACGGATGAAGATTGAGACAATGGATGATGAATGGACAATGTTGTGGCTATAAATGGCCACAATTTCAGAGCACTGAGGTGTGACTTAATTGGACCAGGCCTGTTAACTATTCTTGTTACCATTTCCTGAATCCCAGGCCTGTTAACTATTCTTGTTACCATTTCCTGAATCCCAGGCCTGTTAACTATTCTTGCTACCATTTCCTGAATCCCAGGCCTGTTAACTATTCTTGTTACCATTTCCTGAATCCCAGGCCTGTTAACTATTCTTGCTACCATTTCCTGAATCCCAGGCCTGTAAACTATTCTTGTTACCATTTCCTGAATCCCAGGCCTGTAAACTATTCTTGTTGCTTTTTCCTGGATCCCAGGCCTGTTATTGTTGCCATTTCAAGGATCCCAGGCCTGTTAATTATTTTTGTTGCTTTTTCCTGGATCCCAGGCCAGTTAACTATTCTTGTTGTCATTTCCTGGATCCCAAGCCTGTTATTGTTGCCATTTCAAGGATCCCAGGCCTGTTAAAGATTTTTGTTGCTTTTTCCTGGATCCCAGGCCAGTTAACTATTCTTGTTGTCATTTCCTGGATCCCAAACCTGTTATTGTTGCCATTTCAAGGATCCCAGTCCTGTTAAATATTCGTGGTGCTGTTTCCTAGATCCCAAACTTGTTAACTATTCTTGCCGTTTTCTGGATCCTAGGCCTGTTAACAATTCTTGTTGCCATTTCCTGGATCCCAGGGCTGTTACTATTCTCGCCATTTCTTGGACCCATGCCATTTGCTGCCTAAGTGGCTACATCACTTCCTGTTGATCTTGTAGATAATCAGCATCATAAATAGTGCCAGTGTTGAGCATTTCACATAAATATCGAACATTCCCTTCAAATTCTACACTTACCTTTTCAAGTGCGTAGAGTCCTAATCTGTTTTATGGTTAGGGCTTGATTCCCTCATCCCTCATTTACTCACGGCCTGGCCTTGAGCACGTCACTTAACCAGGCATTGGTCCCCAGTCATCCTTGAAAAGGGGCTGTGTGTCCTGCAAACCCATCTAGTTAACAAAAGTTTTATTTATGTATTATTTATTTACTGAGGGGTCAATCACCAATGCCTTTGCCCGCGATGGTTAGAATGACCTCTTCCTGACTCATGTCAATGTATTATTTATTTACTGAGGGGATCAATCACCAATGCCTTTGCCCGCGATGGTTATAATGACCTCTTCCTGCCTCATGTCAATGTATTATTTATTTACTGAGGGGGTCAATCACCAATGCCTTTGCCCGCGATGGTTATAATGACCTCTTCCTGCCTCGTGTCATTACATCTTCTGTTTGTAACTCCTCTTCACTTCCATCATTTTTAGTTCTTCTCACCGACTCTTTTGGTTGTTTCCCTCCCTGATGTGCTTCTCGTATATTCACTGTCCTTCTTATCCCCTTCCTACAAGACCTGTCCACTGTCCTGTCTCTTTTTGCCTCTGCTCAGCCATCTGGCTTTTCTTCTGTGGTCTTGGCTGATGCATCTTTAATAATTGCCTTTCATCACTTTTCTCTGCTGTTTCCTTCCATTTTTGCTTTCTGGTCTCTTCTCTTTGTGCTGCAGCTCAGCTTTATTCCTTCACTCCGTCTCACTCCTCATACTAGTACTTCAGTGACAGCATCAGCCTCTGGCCTGCTTTTCTCTGCCTTTCTGTCTCTATCTCCCCATCCTGTTCACTGATCTCCTGTTGACTCCTCATCTCCAGACCCACTCTATCCTTTCAGACTTGAGTGACCAGTCCCCGGTCATCTCTAACTCCTTAAGTACACCAGTGTCTGCAAACCACACATCCTCTGCCACCCAAAGTTCCCTCAGCCAGACAGCCACCACATTCTAAGCACCTCATAAATGTCCTTCACACTCATCTCATCCAGGCTGTGCTGCCTGTTAATTATACAATTTTTCAAATGCTTACTTTTTTTCCTTTATTGTAAAAAAGTAAGTACCAGACAAGTGCCAAATTGAAAGGTGATTAAAACTGAAAAATGATTAATTATCACTTCATTTACCTTACATTTCCTTATTCAGGAACAAAAGTATCCACTATGTTCACCAGCTCCTTTTGACAATGCAGTTTCACAAGGTTTTCTGAAGTGTCTATTAATTATCAGATGCCAGACAGACTCACAAAGATACAGGTCTTTCAGAAGCAGTCAGTTCGCACCTAGTTCTACTGATGTCCTCAAGAAATAGACTAAGAAAGAATTTATATCAGTCCTTAAGCTTCACACATCCAAGAGGTGGAGTGTACTGGATAATCTGTCTTCTTCCAGTCTCATACACTAACTATAAATCAAATGAAAGTAATCTTACACTAATTATAAGTTATATCAAATTACATCCAACGCTGCACAATGAAGTGTGCAAAACAACACAGCACGGACTTGAAATCTGCTATTCTACTAAAAAACAAAAACAGTCATTAATACATGACTGACTGGCAGAATAAAAATCTAAAATAATTATCTGACAATGTGATTTAACTCTGTTTTCAATCATTGAAATCAACTACTCTGTGAGATACCAGAATATGAATTTCATACCCACAAGCACCTGTGCTGCAAACCAAAAGATTCATCTATGAACCTATCAACAAATTTCAAATAAGAACCGACTCGTAGGGCAGATGTTTATCCTGAGATTCAGAAAAGTTATTTTCAGTGGTAAGTAGGGCTTACAACTGGCAATAACCATATCAGATCCAGAAAAAAAGCCTTACTGCTGTGCTCCTAAACAATCTGTAGAATCATCGTGGCGGGCTGTCCTTCCAGCTTACTGCAAATGCAAATGAGGCATTCTGGGGGAGCACATATGATAATGATTCATGCGCTCTCACAGGAAATGCAGTTCATAGAACTACTGCTTAAATCACCACTACCAGCCAAGTAATTAACATGGCCAAACGCTCATATTCACCCATTACTTTCACTGGGATACATCTCATTGCAGGTAAGTGCCAGAGGTGGACGGGGGGGGGGGGGATCTGTCTGTGAGTGACAGCCTGTTTGTGTGTATCAGTCTTAGAGTATTGTGTGTGAGTGTACACGCGTGTATGTATGCATGTGTGTGTGGAGGACAGAGTTGCCATTACTATGGATTCTACTACATTGACAAGAAATGGCTATTTTATAGGAATGTACACTAGACACCAGGAACTGTTAAATATTACTGTACCACACATCACAAGTACACAGCACACATTATTTAGGCACAGAGCATGTACGTGCAATAAGAGGTGTGAAACACTAATGTCTGACATTATTGATTGACAGTAATGATTCGTGAGGGCATGTATAAAAGGCAAAGTCACGGACGATCTGTAACAGTAGGGGCATTTGAAGAATCTGGGATGTGGCCGTGCACATATGTTTGTGTGTGTATGTTTGATGTATGATAGTGAGTGTATGGGGGAATACTTGTACCGATGTGATGCATCTGCCACCGGTAGTGATTCCTGCATCAAAGTGTTTTTGCTAGCACTTGGAGTTATCACTGAACGATTTGAAGACATGCATATCACCCGATAATGAGTTCTTTACTCACTGCAGCTATGTGTCTTCCAATCACCAGTTTTCAGAATTACATTCAAGGGCCCTTTTGTCATAGCCTTACAGCTAGCAGCTGTTTTTTTTTTTTTTTTTTTTTTTTTTTGTGAATCCTGACCTTAGCTTAACAAAAGCAAACAAATAATCTAATCAGCGAATAAACTGTTTTATATCAGCTGAATTTTCAGTTATAGTTCAACTTAAAGTTTATTTTTTCTTTACTCTGCTATATTTCTAACTTATGCTGTGCTCTTTGTTTTGACCCCTCAGTTTAACATGAGTAAAACACGAACAACCACAGTAGTGACACAGAAGCTGATTAGCTTGGTGTGTAGTGGCACACAAATGGAACTGTTAGAAAGAAAGTGTAAGTCTGTAGTTTTGCAGTTTATTACTTTTATTCATAGGTGATTATTAGGCCAGTGACACTAGGGGCCCTTTTTAAGCCTAGCCATGCTTCTCAGGGTGAGAATTAAACCCTGTACCTTGTTTCTGTGAGGTAACTTTCCATATATCCATATCTCTCCTCAAACTAAAATGCAGCATTTCTAAGCAATGCTTAACTACAGTGTGAAATATTACACAGCTACACTTTCATTCCTGATTGGATGAGGCGGCAGGGGTACAGTATCATTTTGATATCTCACCTATTCTAGCCAGGCACAGTGCTACCTAGCTATGTTTTGCACTGACTTTACCACCTGGAACCTAAAGAGAGGAAGAATCTGAATGTAAAAGCCCTCACTAACTGCTCGACCCAGGAAGAGGCTTGATAGTGAAGACCATAGAACTTCACTCTGAGTCCAGGGGCATTCTCCCTCTCACTGAGGATACCTCATAGCAACCAGGTACAGATGTTCTATCCACTTAGCCTACATTTTACATAATTTATGTAATTTGCAGTCCAGTGAAAATTGTTACCCCAGAGTACCACTCAGCACTGTTTTATTCTTTATACCATAGGCAAAGTTTGCCTATGCTCAAACAATATTTGGGATACTTATTTTATTGAAGGTTTTGTAAAGTATGCAGATCACAACTTGGTGGATTTTTATTTCAAGGGCAAAGAAAGTCTATACAAAAGGTTCTGAGGTCAGACTTTACTTACATGTTTCCTCCTACATGTGCACATCCCATGAGCAGTGTGACTAGTTTCCACTGTAAGCTACTTCCCTGGATGCATGCATTGTTCAAGAAATGGGAGTCACCTAGTGTGGCTCTAAGTAACCACCTCCCCTGAATATAAAAATGATCTATTATATATTATTATATTTATCAAGAGGAAGAAGAATGAGGACTGGTCACATTAATCACGTATATGAGCCTGTTATAAGCAGGCACTATAAAACATTTTGCCAAGCAAGACAAGAGCCAATCTTTCATAATGTATTTCAGGAGATGTGAGTCCAGTAAATGTGGGCACACTTTCTCATATTACATGTGATACACGCATTTATAAGGACACATCATACTGGAAAAAGTTCTTTTATAAAGCTTTCATAAATTTGTTTCAAGGAATATGAGCCCCACAAAAGCAAACACAGCCTCACATGTTACATGTGATACAAACTAATAAAGTCTGGTGATAGCCGCATAAAAGCAGGCATTTTTCAATGACCCAAGTGTAAACCCTCTACAGACCACTCTGTTAGATGGACCTGATGAAGCTCAGATGAAAGTCTTATCTTAAATATAGTTTTATACTGGAACTTCATGGTGTGTTGTCATGTTTTGTTTGTTAAAAATACAAACTTTGTAACTAAACATGAGGTTCCATAGGCTACTGAGCTGGTAAACCATCATGGGACTTTCAGGAATATTCAACCTCTAAGCTTTGGGATTGGCTCTTTGTTTTTTTTATCTCCCAGAGTTTCCTCCAATCAGCTCCCTTGGACCCTCCCACCATTGTCTGTAACTGCCTTTAAATAACTGAATTATTGAATGTAATGTAATAAGCTACTTGAAACTGCAACAAGGTGTCTTTCTTCCTCACACAGGGATGGTATCAGACAGACAGTCTCCTAGATCTTCTAGCTAATGTGATTTTATCTGGACTAATCCTTTGTACTCTTGTTTCCTGCTAGTCCTGGCACCCTCTAGGTCACAGGTGGAATACAAGACCTGATTCAAGTGTGTTATCACACCTGTGCTGGGGAGGAAAATGGTTCTTTGCTCAAACTGTGGCCCTGGTGAAAATTGAGGACACTAGTTGTAAGCAAAAACAGAAGGACTGCATCAACCTGATGTCACTGCATGCTGGCTGAGGGCAGGTAGAATTGTCGGTAGGGTATAAAACAAAAAAAGCCTTCCACAGTTGTCAGAACAGCACCATACTGAGCTCCCAAGGTAAGCTTACTGCCCAGTTCCCAAACCATCCACCAGAAGATCCTTGCAGAAAATATCCCCCATCTGTGTGAACCTGATTCAGGAGAAAAGATAGTTAAATGCCAGGGAGCTCTGTGCAACCAAGGAGGGGTAGTGGAACATGATAGACTGCAAACAGTAGTGGAGAGAACCAAAAGGGAAGACTCATAAGGGGTGTGTAAGGCTTTGAAAGGTGGTGCTTGTTTGCAAAATATTACAAATCCATGGAAACAGTAATGAGAACATGAACTGGGGTCCACCTAATTCCTAACAGTTCACTGATGCCTGTTTTATTTATTTTGCTTTGCTAACCATGTATGTGAACTGCTCCAGAGACCATTTTCAACCTTAATTCAAGTAAAGAGTCCTTCGCAACTTAAAAAACAACACCTGCAAACAGATTACCTTCCAGGTTACATGTGAAGCCAACATTTACATTTAGGTTACATTGTAACAACATTTACATTCAGGTTACATTGTAACAACATTTACAGTTCAGAAGCTACTGTACTACTTCTTTAGCATGAATGTTATTCACACAAATCACTGCATCTAATGCAAAGAAACTAGGTCAAATGCAGTTCAATAGCTGTTAAAGTTGTGCTTTTACATGAATGTTATTTATACGCTTAGCTGTAAGTAGACCAAGCTGAAGGGGACTGCTACCCTGGACACAAACTGTCAGAGGGAGTGATTGACAGGTGCCACTGGTATGGGCGTGCAGTATCATAATGACAATAATTAATTTACAGCTTGGCTGAAGCCCCAAAGCTCTTAGCTTGAGTTGAATGTGTGTGTTAGTAATTGCTTGTTGAAACATTGACAAGCAGCTTGACACAGTTGCAGGACTGGAGAAAGATTCTTTTTTTTTGCTCCTTAACTTTCACTACGGGGGGGGTTGCCAGTGTAACACTTTTTACTTAATACTTAGACTGGTTGCATACCTGCCTCTGTTTTATTATGACTGCACACTGCTGACTTTAGCATGATTTTAAGTAGGAAAGACTATGCATCAACTGCTTAGCTCTTACATGGTTCCGTGCAATATTTTGCTTATAATTGCTAGAGAGGTAAGCTTTCAGGAGCTTTTGAAAAAGAGTTAGTTTGCTAGGTTTTTGTCTTTTGTGGAGTATTGCATGCTACATGGACAGTTTTGTAGAAGGCTGTATTTGTTGTTGTCATGGCATGTGGGGATTTTTGTAGCTGAAGGACATCTTGACTTCTAAGGTTATACTGGGGACTTCTAATGAGAAGTATGCGTTTTAAAATTGGGCAGTATCTTTCATTTAACAGCTTGTAGGTTAGACTGTTCAGTAAATCTGTGCTCTAACTTCAGCTGGTAACCATTAGGATTTATGCATGTTTCCTCATTGGTGCTTTCTTATACAATAAATACAAGGATCTGAGTATTTCATTCTTGAGTATGTGAAGGGTGGCAATATTCTGTTGGAAATTTAGCCTGATTAATGGTATGCTATACTCGAGACATGCAATGAGGACATTTCTGGCTATTGATATTCAAGCTTAGTTGCTTTAGAACTTTGTCAACCTGTTGCAAAAAATGTAAGATCTTATCTAACGTAATCTCCAGATACCTTTATATTTCAGTTGAGGGCATATTCCTTCAGGATCCTTAATATTTAGAGGCTGAGCTTTTGTGTGTCTCTTCTGAGTTCCTAATATTATGGCAGCAGACTTTTGGATATTAGCAGATTATCAGAAGTCAGATAATTCTATAGCTGGCCAAAATCCTCTTGTAACTGTTTATTGAATGTATTAGATTATTTATGTACTGTCATAAAAACAATATCATCTATATACCATGAGCAGATGAAATCTGGGCGAATGCAAGGTGGACTGCTGATAAATAGATTGATTAGTATGGGTCTCAGCACTGAGCTCTACGGGACTCTTTTTGTTGTACAACCTGTCCCTGAGATGATATCATTGTTAAGGTATCCTGCAGGGGGCCATTGTTGAGGTAGTTCTGGAACCATTAAAATACATTTTGAGCAGAACCAGCTTTGCCCAAAAGTTGAAGTAGAAAGTGGAGATCTACAGTTTTAAAGGAAAATTTCAAAACCAGGAAAATGATACCTTTGTGCAGTTTGTTTTCCATATTGTTATAGATTTGGAACCTGTCTGGTGAAGGGTGATTTGTCTAATTCTTGGAGTAAGCACCCTCATTGGTTCTTTTGATTTTTAAATTTTTTTTAAGCTTTTAGCTTCTGGTATTTAAGCCCTGAGTTTGAGCAGGTTTCTGCTTTTTGAACCAAGTAGGCTACCAGCCACAACTCTGAGCTGAGATACTAGACAACTAGAGGCGTCTGAGTTTCCCAAAGACCATACGTTGCCTGTTTTTTTTTTTTTTTTTTTTTTTTTGCTTGGTTATACTATGTGTTTTGTGTTCTGCTTATTTAATGTTGTATTTTAATACTATAAACTAAACTGCACTGTTTGTACTGTATTTGTCTGCCTCACTATGCCTGTTAAATTGTAATTTGTTGCTGCAAAGCATCTGTTCTGTTTGTTCTGTTTTCCCACCAGGCAGTGTTTTAAATAACTGATTGTTTGCTGTTAAAACATTTTTAGTATTTCACTGTTGTTATTCTGCTGTTTAGTATTTGCAGCATAGTCCAGATATAGGTTTGCTGCATCTGGGTCTGTTTGTAATGGCTGTTGTATTCTAAGCATATTTTCCAATCTGTCTTTGATTGGAAGAGGCCCTTCTGCACCCTTGTGAGAAAAGTGTGCATTGGAACCTGTCTGGCAAAGGGTGATTGGTCTAGGGCTTGGACTAAGCACCCTCATTGGTTCTTTTGAGTTGTTAAAGTTTTTTTTTAAGTTTTTAGCTTCTGGTATTTAAGCACTGAATTTGAGCAGGTTTCTGTTTGTTTGCACGTCGCACAGCCATGCACACTGCCATGCAATTGTGCATCATAGCCGCATAGATAATTCTGACACTTTTTCCCTTAGATACAGTTGTAGTACATTAGTGTAGTCCTCATCTTTAGTATATCTCCAGTCTAAGAAGTATTGCTAGTGAGTTGTGACCTATTAAACTACCAGCCAAAAACGCTGTCAGAAAGACCTATCTATAGACCACCTCCTAGATTAGTCCTGAAAGCACCCCCTTTGTGATAACAGTTCTTTAAACCTAGCATTATGGGCAGTTGAACTACCCTTGTTTTTCCTGCCAGCCTTGTTGACTTGGGTCTCCTGAGGCAGTGTAGCAACTGCCTCATGTACACTGACAACTCTCTACTAATAACTCACTCTAGTACAGAATGCAAGAGATGAATCTACACCAAGAATCTTGAATTCCTACTCTCTCACACTTAAAACAGTAACACTGAAAAGGTCATCAACTCGCCCACCAATACGCATGCAAATAGTACCACAACTCATACACATAGTACACATCTAACACATAAACCAACATATGCTGAGGTTCTCTCAAAAAACGTACTGAAACACCAGAGACCTCCAAAGCAAAATACTGCTACAACTAACACAGTTCCTACAGCACCCAAGACACATAGCAACACCAATGTCTCACCTACCAAGCTCTTAAGCTGTAACACTCAAAAAACAAATTTTCTTGTCATTGGAGACTCCATACTGAGACGCACCGATGTCCTACTTACCAGGTTAGATAAGGAGAAAGTCATGGTCTCTGCCTGTCCAGTGCCAGGATTCAGCAGATTATGCATGCACTCACGTCTCTTAGCAACAAGTACCATTATGATTCTGTCATAGCTCATGCTGGAGTGAACGACCTGCAGTTTACCTCACTGGAGTATATGAAGAGAGACATGACTGAGCTCTCTGAGTATGTGTCCTAGACAATCATGTCCTTAGACTTCAGCAGCATATTACCCTCACCTAGAATGATCCCACAGTACAAACAAAAAATGATCAATTTCTATAATTGGTTTATTTTTTGGTGTCATTCAAAAGGGATCTAGTTTCTGTCAGCCTGGGATGACATGGTCAACAAACCTTGTTGCTTTGCCAGAGACAATTTGTACCTAGCACCACTAGGCTTTCAGTGGCTGGCTCTTGCATCCCCCATAGTGCCTTTTTTTTTTTTTAGACAAGGTCTCAAAAACAAAATTGCCGATGTGAAAATTGCTAGCCAGTCATAACCAAATAAGGGTTATGTTCCTAAATGCTAGGAGCTTAAAACAAAAACTGCCCACCCTGGAAGCACTTCTATCACTAGAGTATGTAGATGTCTGTGCAGTCACAGAAACCTGGTTTAAGGCCTCAGAGAGTACCCTGGCCTTGCAAGGCTGCAATGCCTTCCACACCTTCAGACCACAAAACTAATGTGTGAAAACTAAAGGAGGCAGTGTTTCTATCTATAATAGAGATAAATTCACCTCCTGACTAGTTAGACTGGACAACCACATGGAATTACTCCCAAGTTCAGATTACTGTGGTAAGAACCCCATTCAAGTCATAGCTGGTTATAGATCCCCCTTGATGAATCATGATGCGCACCTGGCCTACTTGACCAAACTGAAGTCAATCCAA
>NC_056747.1:1273788693-1273816193 GCF_019279795.1 Protopterus annectens
ACATATATAGATAAGTGTAGATCTACAGAAATATAGCTAGACAGACAAACAGACACATAACTGCACAGAAAGATATAGTCGTAGACAGACAGACAAACATGTAATACACAAAATGAGGCTTTATCATTTGCTGTGGTAAATTGTTGAACTGCTCCATTACACACAGAGATAAAGCCTTGACCACAACCCAGATGACCCAAATCAGAGTACAGGCTCAGGTGCTACATCAGCTGGACAAAGGAAAATGTGAGTGAGTGCCCAGTGCAAGCCCACCCATCCTGAGGGAGGGATTGTTGGTTCTGGTTATTGGCAGTACTCACAACCACCAGGCTGAGGCTTGTTGCTGCCACTAGTTTAGCACTACCTGTGAACCTGGGTGTGATCTGCCAAGCTGGTTATGGTAGCCGTCAGTTTCAGCTTGTGTGAAAAAGCATGTGCGCACTAAAGGAGTAAGTAGCAGGCTGTCACGGTGACACAAGTAGCGATGTCAATCACCAAAGATAGGACTAGCAGGCTGTCACAGTGACACAAGTAGCGATGTCAATCACCAAAGATAGGACTAGCAGGCTGTCACAGTGACACAAGTAGCAATGTCAATCACCAAAGATAGGACTAGCAGGCTGTCACAGTGACACAAGTAGCGATGTCAATCACCAAAGATAGGACTAGCAGGCTGTCACAGTGAAACAAGTAGCGATGTCAATCACCAAAGATAGGACTAGCAGGCTGTCACAGTGACACAAGTAGCGATGTCAGTCACCAAAGATAGGACTAGCAGGCTGTCACAGTGACACAAGTAGCGATGTCAATCACCAAAGGTAGCACTATGGTTTCATTGAGAAAAATCCCCGATGTCCACTCAGTGAGGAGTTCAGTACAGGCCCTCCTGATGGCATCATCAGTAACAGCAAGGACTGGGCATATGACCCTTGGAGATTTCAAGAATAACAGAGACCAGAGCAAGCTATTCAGTGGGTAGTTAGACTGTAATAGGCTGATGTTCAGTAGATAGCTTGGGACCAAGCAACCTCCATAACTGCTTGAATGATTCCTCTGTCTGGTCAGATGCTGACCAAGTCAGCAACCACAGGTTATTGATAGGTAGTGAATTGACTGGAGACCGATTAAAGTCAACATGGAGGGGCACAAAAAGCACACTTCTTCTTTTTTCGGCTTTTCCTGGTTAGGGTTCACCACAGTGGATCACCTGTCCTCTCATGATTGGCAGTGGAGTTTTTTATGGTGTTGAGTTGCCAGCCTGGCACCCAACCTTCCACAGAAGGCACACACATGCACACACTCACACCTAGGGCCAATTTTAGAGTGTCCAATCCACCTACAACATGTCTTTGGGAGGAAACTGGAGCACCTGGAGGAAACCCACACAACCACAGGGAGAACATGCAGACACCACACAGAAGGCACCCTAGCTGAGGATCGAACCGGAGAGCCTCTTGCTGTGAGGCAGCAACGCTAACCGCTGCACCACCGAGGCCGCCCATAGGCACAAAAAGCAAACTGAAAGAATAAAATGTTTATTGCTATGTTTATTTTTGTGTTTAATTATTAGTACACTGATCTGCATGGACCGTCTGCAGGCTCAGCTTGGGCAGCAACATAATATATAAAACATGACAGAACAAATGATAATAGCTGAGTACAAACATTTTTACAAGAGGTCCGTGTATCATATCAAGGATTGTACCATGGGATTGTTGAGTAGTATTGCCAAATTATCAATGGCATTAGCAAAGGCAGTTATATACAGAAATGTTGATAAGAAATATATATGATAAAAGGCAGGTCAGTAATTATAATAAGGATATTGTCTGATCCAAGTGCCTTAGGACAATGGGAAATTCCCTGCTCCAAAGCATTTACATTTAGCTTGCTTGCAGAAATGTAATTCTAAATCTTTCCTAAATTTGTAATTAATGAAATGTAGCAAAAAGACATGCAAGTTTTTTTATTAATTTATTTATTTTGTGAGTATTACGCATAACACTTTTGAACAATACTTTTGTATTTATAAGAACAGATATATTAGTGTTATTAGTATTAGTACTATTATTGCTATTAGTATTAATATTCATACTAGTATTAGTATTAGTACTAGTATTAGTACTAGTATTAGTTCCAGTATTACTATTAGTATTAATACTCCTACTAGTATTAGTACTAGTATTAGTTCCAGTATTACTATTAGTATTAATACTCATACTAGTATTAGTACTTGTATTAGTATTAGTACTAGTATTAGTTCTAGTATTACTATTAATATTAGAATTAGTATTCACACAACTTCAGCTCAGTTATACAGATTTATGTTAGGCTGGTAAGAATAATAAGAAATCGAACAAAACCCAAAGGTAATGGTTTGGTTGAATAATAAGTAATCTTTCATACAGTCAGTCATATTACAGTACCCGCTTTATCCTATTCAGGGTGATGGATGAACTGTAATTGCAGCTCTGACATATTGTATCCATTTCTCTAAGGATTAGTGGGTTGTCAGTGAACATGAGGCAATCCCTATATGGTCTCAGGATGCCGTTATCTCCCAAGCTGCTGGCTGAGAAATCATGAAAGTGCCCATCCATGGTGTCTTTTTTAGTTGTACTACAGTGGGGTTGTACAACAGGCTAACTTGGGCGATGTGAGAGTAGGAACTACAGCTAGGCTATATATGACTGAAGTTGTGCAACAGTGATCCACAGACTGCAAACAGTTATGCTTTGCACATCTGAGTACTGGATAAAGTTACAGGAGAAGTTATATAAGGAACATTTACTTTCTACATTGCCTGAGTCTGTACAAGGCACTGCTAAACACCATTGTGAAATGAACAGCAAAATTTATAACCTCTAAGAAGGGTGACTAAACCAACTAAAAAGCTCACTGACCGATGAAAGAATCTCACTTTAATCACTCCTGTGTATTTACAAACTCAGAAAGACCAAGCTACCTTTCTACTGCCACTAACACACTTTAGTAAGCCAAAAGTGAAAAGGTATCCAAAAAACAAACAACTAGCTACAGCAGGTAATTACAAGGTGATTCTAAGCAGACACGCCAGCAATGAGGAATGCACCCTTTAAGGTGATCTCAAAGCACACTGTCAGCAGGTAAACCAAGGAAAAGCAAATAAACTTTACATAGATGAAATGCAGAAAAAATGCAATAAAATTGTCTGTAAACACAACAGCTTTCAGAAATAGCTTAAAAGTGCAACATTTCAATTTCAAATAGTTATCTTAGCCTGGAGGACATCAAATACAAGCCAAACAATCTGAGAACAAAGGTGTAGATGCCAAGTATTTCAGCTCTGAGGAACTGAGCAAACACATTGAGTATATAGACTCAAAGAAAATTGACTAAACCAGCTAAAAAGTCATCTGGCTGATGAAAAAGTATCCCTTTAAGACACCCCATGTGTTTATCAACATGTACAAAAAAGGCCACCTTTCTACTGCTACAGGAATTACAGTCTCAATCTTCTTAAAGTTAAAACACATTTTAGTTCACCAAGATTGAAAAGGTACCAACTAGCTACAAATAATTCTCACTTTAAGCCTCACTGTGTGTTTTTCAGTCTGGATAGACCAGGCTACCTTTTTACGGTCACTAGAATTGCAATCCCAGTCTTCTTAATGTAAAAACACACTTTAGTTAGCTAAATGTGAAACAAATCAAACAACTAGCTACAACAAGCCATTTTCACATTAAACCAACTTGCATGCTTTCCAGCTGAGGCAGACCAGGCTGTCTTTCTAATGAAATGAAGTCCCAGTTTTCTTAATGTAAAATTAGTCAAAAGTGAAAAGGTACCAAAAACAAATCAAACAACTAGCTACAACACATAATTCTCACTTAAGCCTACCTGTGTGTACCCCAACTCAGACAGACCAGGCTATTGTTCTGCTGACACTAGAATTATAGTTCCAGTCTTCTTAATGTAAAAAGCATACTTTAGTTAGCCAAAAGTGAAAAGGTACCAGAAACAAATCAAACAGGCTACAATAATTATCAGGCAATGCAAAGGCAGTCAAGTCAGTAATGAAGAGCACATATTTTAAGGTAATTTCAATGCACACTAATAGTCTAAGGGAAGGGCCTTTCCAGGTTCATCTGCCAGTACCCAGTAAGATGAGCAGAGGAGATAAAACTGGGAAGAGTTTCTAGGGCCAGGTATACAGAAGATGAGACTCGGAGGAGTTTGAAAGGCCAGATATACAGTAGGGGCAGGCAGGTGAAAAGAGCCCAAGTTTGAAAGCATAACAGGAAAAAGGTGAGAGAGGAAAAACAAAACTGATTGAAATGATAAATGCAGTAATTTAAATGTAGTTTAAATGTATTTCTCTGGATGCAAAATGTTTAAATGCTTTGTTTATAAGCTATCAAGGTTCCAAGAGTCCCAGTACTAAAATGGCTGACTGCTCGCATAATGTAAAATACCAGGGGGGCTGGGTTTAATTAACACAATCTCTAGTTACAACTCACACAGCTGGTCAAAGCAGGCTTTTCTTTTAAGTTTAAAACATAACTAAACACAGAATTAGATGAGCAAAGCTGTTAATCTATTTCAGAGCTGAGAAAAATAATAATCAATAGCTTTAGCTTCAGATTCAGAAGAAACACAGACAAACCATGCAAAACTGATTTAAATGGCAAGATAAGTGCAGTATTTTAAATGTAGTTTAAACATACTTCCCTGGGTGCAAATTGTAGTCCATATGCTTTGTTCCAAAGAGTCCCAAGACCTCATCAACCAGTACATAATGTGGAATAGTCAGCAGTCTAAAAAGCCCATCTATTGATTCAGTTGCTTTTTGACTTTGCTAGTATTTTAATAAAATGCCACAATGAAAAATGTAAACTGTCCTTTCATAAGACTGATCAGCCCATTGTTTTGCTTGGTACGTGTGTGTGTGTGTGTGTGTGTGTGTGTGTGTGTGTGTGTGTGTGTGTGTGTGTGTGTGTGTGTGTGTGTGTGTGTGTATGTGTATTTGCACACACACACATGCGTTCAGTAATTCATTTTATCTCTGATCGGTTTAATTCAGTTTATTGTTACTGGGGGGCTACAACTTGTTCTGTCACTCAATAGATAGAAGCCAGTAGAGCTACTCCTGAATGAGGCACTTGTCCATTGCAGGATGTGCACACACACACACACACACACACACACACACACACACACACACACACACACATAGAAACAGACACACACACACACACACGCACACACACACACACACACACACACATACATGTGCACACAGAAACAGACACACACACACACACACACACACACACACACACACACACACACACACACACACACACACACCAAACAAACACATCTGTGGGCAATAAATCAGATAGTAATTGAGCCTTTCTGAATAGTAAAATAGGTTAAAAACCACTCTTATGCTGGGGCACGTGACCTCTGAGCAAGATGTTTATTAGATACTTAAGTCTTAATTTGAAAATGAATAATTGTAATAATAAACATATTATTTGTACAAGTATGACAGCATTTCTCAAACACTATATCAAGTTTTAATTTAAAAGTGAGAAATTATAATAATAAAGACAATTTATTTGTACATGCATGGCAATATTTCTCACTACATTAGAAAAGAATTTTGAGCACTATATTAATGATACAGAATGTACCAGCTCATTGTAATTTAAGAAAATAAGCAAATAATAAAGAAAAAAATAAAACAAGGCTTATATTAGTGACAAACAAACTACAGTCCTCCCCGACATCATGTTTTTTTTTTCAGAAAACTTCATTTAGAGTTCAGGTTGCTTCAAACAGAAGAACTTGTAGCTCTGCTCTGTAACCCTCTTATCACATTTGTGTGGTATCATATGATATAGCTCCTTATTGTACAGAGGTAAGCAACAGTGATGCCTTAATCTAAATACACAATCTTTTTGATGGAACATAACATTCTGACACAAGTACGCATTGTTTTGACCTCAGATGCATTTAAAAAAATCTGAACTAAATCTTACCTTGAACAAGAATTTACTGACATTTTAAAAGTAAAAGGTCAGCCTTTTGTAAAGCCACAGTCTGAATCCCATCTGCTTTAGTGATATTAATTTTCTCTGTATCTCTGTATTTTCCATTCCATATAGCCAGTTAAAAGTTGACTTGCTTTGTGGTATGCCCAGATAAATGCTCAGGTCGAAAGAATGTTGATGCAGATTAGCAGGTATTTAAATCCAGCAGTATGTCAAAAATTAATTAAAGTTTAAGTTGGGGATTGGCATAATAGTTAAAGTGTTTACCTCAAAAATGCAAGGTAAAGGGTTTGAAAGTCAGTGTTGATGGAAACTGGATAGGTTTAAAATGGCCAGCAAGGCCAACTAGCCTGACGCTTAACTATGAACTTAGTTCTTGTAGGAAACTAATGATCTTGGTTTGAACACTTTCTCTTGTGTGCCATTTCACCCTTGGCATGTGTGCCATTTCACCCTTGGCATGTCACTTTCTTATTTGTTCCTTTGTGAAATGGTCTTAAGAATCCCCATGGAACAGCCTAATTATTAACATGCTTACACAATTCAGAACAGTTTTAGACAGCACAACAGTGATAGCTAAAAACATACTGTTAATATAGCAAACATCACACCTAGACAATAGCTAAAAAATAGTGTTAATATAGCAAACCTCACACCTAGACAAAACTAATTCTTCGAATGTTCCAAAATGCCAGATGTTAACTTAAAAGTATTAAAAACTGCATGATGTGTTCTTTGAAAGAGCTGTAGTTCTTTTAAGCATGATACCTACCCTGAAAAATATTGTACCTATCTTAAAAGTTGTGATCTAATAAACCTGCATTTCTTAGATTACTACAGTGCTTCTTTAAGGCTATGTGTAGTTTGTTTGCAAGAATCAAAGATGTACTGCATTTGAACTACATAGAGTTTCAGCTGTGTTATTACTGTAACCAATACTTTAAGAACTAGTGCGCTGATAGATGATCAGCAGTGCAACACACTCACCTTTCCTTCTGCACAGTACACGCCACGTACAGTGTACCTATGCAAAGACTAAAGGGATGGATATGCCCCTTTCTTCATACCTGTGGGTATTTTTGTAGGTCAAAGCAAAAAACCCAAAAAAACTGCTGATTCAGTCTAATCCAAGCTAATACCTGTTTTTTTTTTTTTTTTTTGTATTGCAGTTGCTGTTAGTAACTTGGGTCTTAAAAACCTACTTGTTTCCATCTTAAGGAAGATGGCCAGTTAATCAATAAGTTAAGGAAAATGTCTGTGTGTAGCATTAATGCCGCTAATTTCTAAAATAATAGAAAGGTAAACACTGAACCAAAAATCATTTGTTTTGCTCCTTTAATAATTTTCATTTTGGATAGTTAAAATAGCAGGTAAAAAATATGTTTTGAATTTTCATGAATTTTTGGGAGGCTTATTATATGCTATGATTGTGCACTATAATACAGTTCATTTTTTTTCTTTTTCACTGCTGTGTGCAAAGTGACAGTATGGGTGACCTTACATTCATTCTTCACAGTTATCATTGTTTGTGTATCGTTCGTTCCTGTTTCTATATGGTCATATGTTCCGAACATGCCTGTCAGTGTACCTCACTATAAAGAATGTTCCACATTTTGAGTTTTTAAAATGCACCACATTGTTCCACACTGAAAGTGTCTGTCACACGTTTATTGTTAAGAACATTTTAGTTAATATCCATGGTAAATAATATTGAAACATATAACTTTTATAAGTATCAAATAATAAATTTTAACCATCATGTGCATTTCTCATTTGAAGCTAAATATTGTACCCATTTGTTCCACATTATAAGAGACACAGTGTCCCCCATTCATGGCTATGTTGCCTAAATGGGTTTATTACATATGATATATGCTTAAGTGAGTGTTTTACCATCTTTATTGCATATGACATGGACCTTTGTAAGTGTTTTACGATGTTTATTACATATATGGGTTTTACAATGTTTATTACATAAAATATGTACCTCTTACCTTCAGTCATGAAGGCAAAGCAAGTAGATTTTCCTCAGAAAAACTGAAAGCAGCAGTGAAATATAAAGTACAATGTAGCCTCCGAGTGTGCTTTATGGAAACAGTTGCAAAGGTCAATGTTGGTACCACTGTTTGTCAAGCATTTATGTGAAACTGTGATATGAACATGAGGGTTTCATATTGCAAGTCCCTTATTTTTAAAGAATTTGGATTAACTTGCAGTATCCTTTGTTTTTGTTTCTAATATAAGATAGTGGCAATAACTTCTAGCGTTTAGAACAAAATAATAAAACTGCAAAAGTACATACTTTTAGGATTCTGTAGGATTACAGTTTCATACTTCATGTTATCTCTGCAAAAGGTCCACAATAAAAGTATCATGTTTAACATCTGTTTTTTGTTTAAACAGTTTTGTTTTGTTACTAGGCCCCTCTGTGGCACAACCAACTTTTTGTATCCAAAGTAACTATCTTTTGTTTTTATTTGCTTTTTGTCACATTTTATTTCTTCAAAATATCATTTCTTTCATTCTCTCATACCTGCTTTATCTAATTCAGAGTCACAAGGAGCCTTAAGCATAAAACATAGAAACTAATTCTTGCTAGAAAACCAGTCTATCACAGGATACACTTATGCATGCACACATGCACATGCGCGCACACACACACACACACACACACACACACACACACACACACACACACACACACACACACACACGTGCGCGCGCGCACAGGCGCACACGCATGCGCACACACACGTAATCACATTTGGCATGCACACACACACAAACAAGCACACACACGCACACGCATACATAATCACATTTGGTATGCACACCTATAATTTAGAAAATCACCAGTTTACTTTCAATATGTCTTTAGGATGCTAGAGGAAACTCTATTCACACACACAGGACATGCAATCGGACTCCTTTCAGCACAATGGAATGAATAAAGATCGGTTTAATTATTAACTGGACTTTTTTTCCTCTGGAGAGATAACTTTATTTTTGCTAAGTTTTGCTAATTTAGCTGCAGCCAGGATCCAAATTTCTGAGCAGTTCTCCTTATTCCTAGTCTTTTAGGCATGTTTGTTTGCAGACAGGCTAGCTTGTTTCTCCCAAAGTTAAGGACAGAGTATCTTTTAGGCATGTTTGTTTGCAGACAGGCTAGCTTGTTTCTTCTAAAGTTAAGGACAGAGTATCTTTTAGGCATGTTTGTTTGCAGACAGGCTAGCTTGTTTCTCCCAAAGTTAAGGACAGAGTATCTTTTAGGCATGTTTGTTTGCAGACAGGCTAGCTTGTTTCTCCCAAAGTTAAGGACAGAGTATATTTTAGGCATGTTTGTTTGCAGGCAGGCTAGCTTGTTTCTCCCAAAGTTAAGGACAGAGTATCTTTTAGGCATGTTTGTTTGCAGGCAGGCTAGCTTGTTTCTCCCAAAGATAAGGGCAGAGTATCTTTTAGGCATGTTTGTTTGCAGACAGGCTAGCTTGTTTCTCCCAAAGTTAAGGACAGAGTATGAAGATTGTAACCATAGTCTGTACTCACATGCTGTGTCTCATATGGTATCACGGGTGTCAACATTTCCAGGGGTTGTTCGCACCATTATCAGAGTTATTTATACATTTGTTTCTGCTGTCTAATTGCTTACACACCACTAATCTAGCTTTCTATGCTTCTTTCTCAGGCCCGGAGCTCCAGACATTCCCAGAGCATCCAGTCAGGGCTAGCAGATCAGGCAGCCAAACTCTCCTTTGCTTCAGCAGAATCCTTGGAAACCATGTTGGTGGCAGAGCTGCCCATCGGTTTCAACAGAATGAACCGATTTCGCCAGAGCTTGCCCCTCTCCAGGTCCACCAGCCAAACCAAACTCCGGTCACCAGGTAAGAAACCTCCCCATGTCTAACAAGAGCAGATGGTCAATTGTGTAACATTTTTGTCTAAGTGACCCATAATCTTCATCTTTCTTTTTGAAAAAAACTTCACTATTAGTGTGCATGTGTGTGTGCTTGTTTATATATCCACATATTCTATTTCTCATGTGTAGGTGATGTAACCTATGTGTACACCTTTATCCATGCATCTGTGCATGTGCAGTTTTTCCCTCCTAAGTATATGCATATATGTTTCCATGGTTATAGTATGTAACAGATATTTGAAAATGCCCCACAGTGGTTGGGTAATTCTAAAGTTAGGACATGACAGTATTCAACAAACTATGACAGCACACCTCTAAAACTACAAGAAGCATTGTATAACCTAAAGAATAGTTTCTTAGTTATGTGTGCCTCTCTCTTTTTTCTCCATATCTTTTCTTCATAGTGTCACTGCATATGTAAGAGTGGGTTGCTACTTGTCATGTGACAGCTTTATAATAGTAGTGTAATGTAAAATGAGGTGGTGCTGACAGGTGCCTGGCTGTATGTGTAACATGTGTGTGCATGTATGTGAGTGCATGTGGGCCTGTGTTCATGTCTACATGCCTGCAAACTGATTATATACACGTGTGTGTTTGTGTTTGTGTGTGTGTGTGTGTGTGTGTGTGTGTGTGTGTGTGTGTGTGTGTGTGTGTGTGTGTGTGTGTGTGTGTGTGTGTGTGTGTGTGTGTGTGCATGTGTGCGGTGTGTGTGTGTGCATGTGTTTGAGATAAGTGTATATTCATAGGTTCATAGCTAGGTACTAGGCTATTGGCCCTAGGGCCTATACAAGCCTAGCCAAAAAAGGTACCCTGGCTTTCGCCACCCAAGAAAATTATTTTCTTGTGCCTCTGTCGAGTAGAGCCACAGAGGTGATCCCCGGGGTGAATTTCCTATATAGGTTCATAGGTAGGTACTACAGTATGCATTTGTGCATATGTGTGTTTGCTTGTTTTATGTTGAAACATAACATGGGATCTCATTCAGCAGTTATATAAATGCTTGTTTTGCATGCAACCACAACAGGAGAGTTCATTCAGCATCTACACAATTGCTTGTTTTGTGTGGAATCACAAGAAGGGTTCTCATTCAGCACCTACATGATTGTTTTATCCATTTAACATGCTGCAGACCTGCTTTCTTTCATTCAGGAAAATGACAGCTATCTGACAACTGTAGTAATATTAGTGCAAAATGTGACAATGAGTAATCTATCTGCATTTAGTTCGGAGTTCAGGGAGTCGTGTAAACCACTGTTCCTCATACAGGAGCACATCTGAGGTATATTTAATGGTCATCAGAAAATGCCTTGTGTTTATGTCGTCAGGTGTGAAACAATTTTTGCATACTTAATGGAAGGCTTGCTTTGCTCTATAAGACAACGTTATATGACAATTAAAGGAATTAAATGAATGGAAAACTGACAATGTATATGATAAGACAATGTGAAAGAAAGCACTGCATTTTGCATAAAATTAAAAATACAGATTTTAATACTGTAACATGCCAGAGTTGAAGTAATATAAGTATATATATATATATATATATAGAGAGAGAGAGAGAGAGAGATTTTTTTAAGAACCCCCCCAAAAATAAAATTAAATGAACAATAATACTTACTAAAATTGACACTAGTGCTTAGTAACTATAAAATATGACTGCATGATCTTTACCTCTATCAGAGTTTGTCTTCTGTGCTTCCAAAACAAAGATAAGACAAAGACAGAGAGAAAGAGCCAGAACAAGAAAGATCTTTGTGCAGATGAGCATTGGTGCAGCTCTCGCCAAGTATGGCCATGTTGCAGTCGACGTTGGCCAGGTTGGTTTCTCTTAGACCACAGAGTCAAGGCCAAAGTATGGATCTACTGCAGCCAGCTAAAGCAGGCCTACTGAGGCTGTACTATTTTACTTATATAGAATATGAAAATTTAACTTCTCTCTGAGGGAAAGGATTGCCCCAAGGCAAGTGGCTGTGCTCCCCTGCACTTCTCACAGACTTTAAATAATAACTCCATAGTTCTACATTTTATTGAAAAGAGAAGTTCTGCTTTGATGGAACTGACATTTGAATGACTGGCTGCATAGATGATAACTTCAGAGTTTGACTGTCTCTTAACATTATTTTACTGACATACTGGCTTATACTGAAATTTCCATGCAGTTATTACCTAAGTAACACATTTATATGCAGCACCTATATGTGTCAGAACCACAGTTATGATTTTCCTTCCCTTCTCCGTCCCTGTTTTACATAAAACTCTACAAAACATGTTCCTAAAAAGTGTACATAATACAATAATTATTGGTGATTTCAGTACAAGGGAGATTGGAAAAGATTTTCCTCCTCTGGAGAAAATGCTGCAGTAGTTTACCCTGACCCAAATAATATAGGCCCCTACTGGAACTAATACAAGAACCAGCTCTAGCTCCAAAGTTGACCTAATAATAACCAACATACAAAAGACGTGCCTTCATACTGAAATACTGCCCTATCCTCTGAGTGACCTCTCACCCATTAAATCCACTCGGTCATTCAGAACATATAAAAATGCACCTCAGATAATTGAAGGAAGATATTTCTCTAATAATAAGTTAGCAAATCTCAACCCCCTGTTCAGTGCAATACATTGATTCCCCCTATATATCATGACTGACCCTGCTAGTGGTTTAGACTTTTTCAACTGAAAATTGACCACATTTCAGGGTACATTGTACCACCTTACAAAAAAAGACTAAGGTCAAAGAGCTACCCATGGCTTAGATTGAATATTAAAAACAAAATTAAAGCTAGAAATTTTGTTTGGAAAGACTGGAAGAAGAACCCTTCAATATGGAATTGCACCAACATTTTCTGAGTCTAAGGAAAGAAATAACAACTGCAACCAATACTGCAAAAGTCCTGCTCCTTAGACAAAAACAGGACGCAAACTGGTCTAGACTCAATCTGTTTTGGAAAGAAACTAAACATTTAACAAGGACATTAAATAACTCTTTGGCTACCAAAAATGAGCAAATAACATTGAACTATTCCACCTTTCTGCTGACTATGCCAACTTTCTGCAGTCTGGTAAAACTGATATAACTAAGTCCTTTGCAATAATTTACTCACCAATCAATGAAGAACAAGGACCTTCATCCCCAGATATATATCCACTCACCCCTTATGCAGCAGCTTTTCCCTTCTCTGAAATTTCAATAAAACAGACCAAGTCCCTATTACTTAAACGTAACTATTGTGGATCCAAATCCAGCAAAGCTCATGCCACCTTCCTAAGGCTTGCGACTGAAAGGTCACTAAACCTCTTACTCATATCTTTGACATTATCTTTCTCTTTTCTCAGGTTCTGTCCCACCAGGAGTCAAGAGTGCAGTTATAACCCTACTACCTAACGTCTTTTCTCCTAACAGGCTGAAGGATTCTAGACCTTTTTTAACCCATGCCCTATTACCAAAACATTATAAAAGTTTTTATACAAACCCCTACTCAACCCTATTAATAGCTATGGCCTGTTATGTGATGCACAGCACCAGTAACTTCATTGTCCTGGTAATGGTCACTGAAAAAATGTGTTGCAACCAGAATGAGGGACTTGAGGGTCTCTTTGTTGATATGGCAAGGGCTCTTGAAACAGTCAGCCATAGCCTTCTTTTCAATAAATTCTAAAGTCTCACCTTTGGAGATAACACTTTTTGCTGGTTTTGCAACTCTGTAAGACAGAACCTTCTAAGTCCTACAGTGTCATCTCATCCTTGTGTCCACAGTGACATCTCATCCTTATGTCCCCAGTGATATTTCATCCTCATGTCCATAGTAACATTGCATCCTTGTGTCCACAGTGACATCTCATTCTTGTGTCCACAGTGATATCTCATCCTTATGTCCACAGTGACATCTCATTCTTGTGTCCACAGTGACATCTCATCCTTATGTCCACAGTGACATCTCATCCTTATGTCCACAGTGTCATCTCATCCTTGTGTCCACAGTGACATCTCATCCTTATGTCCACAGTGACATCTCATCCTTATGTCCACACTGACATTGCATCCTTGTGTCCACAGTGACATTGCATCCTTGTGTCCACAGTGACATCTCATTCTTGTGTCCACAGTGACATATCATCCTTATGTCCATAGTGACATTGCATCCTTGTGTCCACAGTAACATCTCATTCTTGTGTCCACAGTGACATTTCATCCTTATGTCCACAGTAACATCTCATTCTTGTGTCCACAGTGATATCTCATCCTTATGTCAACAGTGACATCTCATTCTTGTGTCCACATTGACATCTCATCCTTATGTCCACAGTGACATCTCATTCTTGTGTCCACAGTGACATCTCATTCTTGTGTCCACATTGACATCTCATCCTTATGTCCACAGTGACATCTCATTCTTGTGTCCACAGTGACATCTCATCCTTATGTCCACAGTGTCATCTCATCCTTGTGTCCACAGTGACATCTCATCCTTATGTCCACAGTGACATCTCATCCTTATGTTCATAGTAACATTGCATCCTTGTGTCCACAGTGACATTTCATTCTTGTGTCCACAGTGACATCTAATCCTTATGTCCACAGCGACATCTCATTCTTGTGTCCACAGTGACATTTCATCCTTATGTCCACAGTAACATCTCATTCTTGTGTCCACAGTGATATCTCATCCTTATGTCAACAGTGACATCTCATTCTTGTGTCCACATTGACATCTCATCCTTATGTCCATAGTGACATTGCATTCTTGTGTCCACAGTGACATCTCATTCTTGTGTCCACAGTGACATCTCATTCTTGTGTCCACATTGACATCTCATCCTTATGTCCACAGTGACATCTCATTCTTGTGTCCACAGTGACATCTCATCCTTATGTCCACAGTGTCATCTCATCCTTGTGTCCACAGTGACATCTCATCCTTATGTCCACAGTGACATCTCATCCTTATGTTCATAGTAACATTGCATCCTTGTGTCCACAGTGACATTTCATTCTTGTGTCCACAGTGACATCTAATCCTTATGTCCACAGCGACATCTCATTCTTGTGTCCACAGTGACATCTCATCCTTATGTCCACAGTGACATCTCATTCTTGTGTCCACAGTGACATCTCACCCTTATGTCCACAGTGACATCTCATTCTTGTGTCTACAGTGACATCTCATCCTTATGTCCACAGTGACATCTCATTCTTGTGTCCACAGTGACATCTCATCCTTATGTCCACAGTGACATCTCATTTTTGTGTCTGCAGTGACATCTCATCCTTATGTCTACAGTGACATCTGATCCTTGTGTCCATAATAACATCTCATCCATGTGTCCACAGTGACATCTCATCCTTATGTCCATAGTGACATCACATCCTTGTGTCCACATTGACAGCTCATCCTTGTGTCCATAGTGACATCTCATCCTTGTGTCAGTGACATCTCATCCTTGTGTCCACAGTGACATCGCATCCTTCTGTCCACAGTGACATCTCATCTTTTGTGCCCATAGTGACAGCTCATCCTTGTGACCATAAGGACATCTCATCCTTTATGTCCATAGTGACAGCTCATCCTTGTGACAATAGGGACATCTCATCCTAGTGTCCATAGTAACATCTCATCCTTGTGTCCACAGTGACATCTCATCCTTGTGTACCACAAGGGGCTGTGCTTTGTCCTCCACTCTTCATCCTATTTATCAATGATCCCCCCGAACTACCAAATCTTAACTTAATAATGTCAGTAGATGATATGTTGCCCCTGTAATCCTGTCCAAGCCACTCTGACCCGCAAATCAAGGTACAGGACATATTCAATCAATTATGCACGTCATCCATCTGTAAAAAAAGAAAAAAAAGGAAAGAAGCTGGATAGACTAATTAAGAGACAATTCATTGACCACCTTTGGCATAAAAGAGGGATTAGTATACAGAGACACCTAGTCCCTATGAAAAATCAAAAAGAGAGGTGATGCAGTCAGTCCCTGAAGTTCAGACATTCTCCTGGATGAAGTAAGGGCAACCAATAAAACAGTCTTCTTAATTAACCGTAAGAAAACTAGTGTCACAGGCTTCATCTCAGCCAAGAAATAACCCACTACCCCTGCTATTTCCTTAACAGATCTTAATGGGAACATAATAACTAATGTCACTGAACAGAGGTACCTAGGACTTATACATGACCCTAGTCTCTCCTTCGTTACACATACAGATATTGTAACTAATAAAGTCCTTGTTCAATTAAATGTTAAATGTTGCAGGATCAGTCACCTCCTCTTAGCCACTGTTCACAGGGCCATTGCAAAAAATATTTTAATACCCAAACTGGAATTTGGTCTTCCTTTTCTCGTTATGCATTCATCCCACAATAGTCACAGAGTACAGACTACTGAGTATAAAATCTGCAGATTCATCATATTACCAGACCTCTTATGCACTATTTATTGTATTACCAGACCCTCAATGCACCATTCATCGTATTACCAGACCCTCTGATGCATCATTCATTGTATTACCAGACCCCCGATGCACCATTCATCATATTACCAGACTCCCAATGACCATTCATTGTATTACCAGACCCCTGATGCACTATTCATCGTATTACCAGACCCCCAATGCACCATTCATCATATTACCAGACCCTGAATGCACCATTCATCGTATTACCAGACCCTCTGATGCATCATTCATTGTATTACCAGACCCTCGATGCACCATTCATCATATTACCAGACTCCCAATGACCATTCATTGTATTACCAGACCCCTGATGCACCATGCATCATATTAACAGACACCCGATGCACCATTCTTCATATTACTAGACCCCCGATTGCACCATTCATCACATTACCAGACACCCGATGCACCATTCATCATATTACCAGACCCCTGTGTGTGTGTGTGTGTGTGTGTGTGTGTGTGTGTGTGTGTGTGTGTGTGTGTGTGTAGGTATATATATATATATATATATATATATATATATATATATATATATATAAAAATCGGTTTACTATTGGAATTTCGAATCAGCTTCGGTCGACAATTTAAAATGTTGACCTGAAATGCTGAATTTGAAATTCCAAAAGGTAAATAAAAGTGAAAATAAATACATCGACTACAGTGGTTCGATGTATTCAACATAGCAGGAGGTGACGTCAGTCACCTCCTACTATGCACATTAACATACTGTTGACGTTTTGCCAACATGGAAACTGCAAGTCAACCACATGCCAGTCGACCAATGCAGTTTCTAAGTTTTGATAGTAAACCTATATATCTATATATGTATACATACATATATATATATATATATATATATATATATATATATATATATATATATGTGTGTGTGTGTGTGTGTGTATGTGTTTAAGAGTGTACTTTGACACATTGAAATTACAATTCACCGTACCGCAATTTCCCTGAGTCCATTTTCAAGAAAGTGCATTTATCCGAAAATACACTTGCATAAAAACTGAATCATCAAAACAAAAAATATAACAAAAAAAAAATACAGTAAACACATGTATACAGGGGGCAAGCCCCGCTGCACCACCCACACCCCCGCTAGTTCTATATAGTAACTCCGAGATCACGCTACAGTGGGAAAAAATGAATATTCCCCTATCCTCACTGTACCATGATCTACAACAGCAAGATCCCCTCCCATACACCACTGAGGAAACACTGGACCTACCCCACCACAGGATCCCGGAACTGTCAACCTCAGTTTGCTGAACCGATTTTCATGAAAGTGCATTTTTGGATAAATGCAATTTTGCGAATATGGTCTCGGGGAAATTGTGGTTCGTGAATTGTACTGTAATTTCAGTGTGTCAAAGTAGACCCATATCAAAATGTGTATGTATATGTGTATATATTTATATATATATATATATATATATATATATATATATATATATATATATACATATATATATATATATATATATATATATACACATATGCATATATATAGATACACATATGCATATATATAGATAGATATATACATATATATAAACTACTAGATACCTTTATAGATTCATACTAGGGCAATTGCCCTGAAAGGCTATTGTAAGAATTGCCAAGAATCAAACCCTGTACTTTATGATTATGAGCCAAATACTTTAATCATTACACCAACTGCACCCCCTTGTAAGAGTATTTCATATGTGTAGAGGAGTTTATGTTTATGTATTATTGTACATATGACTGCACAATACTTTACATATATCTTCGCACGCATTTTTTTACTTTGTTTTTCTCTCCATGCACTCTGACTAGATCGTCCTAAACTTACCCTGTCTGCATTAAATTTTACCATTTACTCAATATGTATATGATATTGTTGATTAGTAAGATCCTAATGCGTTTTCTGGTCTTTGAGCTTACATCATGGCTGAAATGGGTCAGTAGATCATCCCTGGTATCTGCTGAACAAACATTAATAAATGAAAAAAGAAAAGAAGAAAGAATGAATGGTACCACCTCAACATTACACCTTACCATAATCACAACAATTACAGCAATGACAGCTTACTGTCAGTTTTACTATTAAAAAATAACATAAATGTGTGATAACATGGCATGCTATAGTAAAAGAAAGAACGAATGATGCTACCTCAACATTATACCTTACCATAATCACGATTACAGCAATGACAGCTTACTGTCAGTTTTACTATTAAAAAATAACATAAATGTGTGATAACACGGCACGCTATAGTAAAAGAAAGAACGAATGGTGCTACCTCAACATTACTCCTTATCATAATCACAACAATTACAGCAATGACAGCTTACTGTCAGTTTTACTATTAACAAATAACATAAATGTGTGATAACGTGGCACGCTTTAGTAAAAGAAAGAAAGAATGGTGCTACCTCAACATTACACCTTACCATAATTGCAACAATTACAACAATGACAGCTTACTGTCAGTTTTACTATTAAAAAATAACATAAATGTGTGATAACATGGCATGCTTTAGTAAAAGAAAGAAAGAATGGTGCTACCTCAACATTACACCTTACCATAATTGCAACAATTACAACAATGACAGCTTACTGTCAGTTTTAGTATTAAAAAATAACATAAATGTGTGATAACGTGGCACGCTATACTAAAAGAAAGAACGAATGGTACTACCTCAACATTACACCTTACCATAATCACGATTACAGCAATGACAGCTTACTGTCAGTTTTACTATTAAAAAATAACGTAAATGTGTGATAACATGGCATGCTATAGTAAAATAAAGAAAGACTGGTACTACCTCAACATTACACCTTACCATAATCACAACAATTACAGCAATGTCAGCTTACTGTCAGTTTTACTATTAAAAAAATGGTACTTAACGTATTATTGCAACCCCACTCTGAATGTGTCATAATTCTTGGCATTATGGAGAAATGAGTGTTTGTGTTTTGGGAGGCGTGGATAATGCACTGACCAGCTATCTGTGACACTGGGTATCACCAGGGAGCATTACTAAGACACAAATTCCTCTACCAGCAGTACGTCCGTTGGCAACATTTTTTTAAAATGAAACCCTCAACACCACCGTGCAAGCAGAACACAGCAAAACCACGTAAATGGAGTAGTTACTCCAAATCACAATTACAGAACTACCTCTGCATATGTAAGCACAGTTGAAAATATGTACTTCGGAAATTACTACAGCTGTGTTTCTGTTGGCCGTATACTCAAAATTCCAGCAAGAAAATACATAGATGTACTCCTTTCAAGCGATGACATTTTTTGAATGGAAGCAATGACCGGCCTTTACAGCACACTCCCTTCCCCAGAAATGTTGTAAAGGTTGAGGGTCCTGACACCAGCCAAAAAAAGGGGTAAAAGGTAATGTCTGCAGACATGAAACATTTAGCAGTAAGCACACAAAATACAGGATGACACTCCCGGGGGCCAGCATGGTATGTACGGGATGGAAAGGGAAAGTTGAAGGAGTGAATTTCTTGGTTTTCTCAACTAAGTTCAAGAACTAGCCAGTACATTTTCTACACATACCACTGGGCTCGTCTCAACTCCGATTTCCAGAACAGTAAAATATCACATCCAGGTTACTAATCTGTCAGAAATCATGACTTTAAGGACAGTAACTTGTTTGTCCATAATGTCAAGATTTATGACAGATTTCTAACCTGGCTGTGAGACAATCAAAATGTGGTTACGATAATACATAAGTACCAAAAAATAACATAAATATGTGATAACATGGCACGCTATAGTAAAAGAAAGAAAAAATTGTACTTTTACTATTAAAAAATAACATAAATGTGTGATAACATGGCATGCTATAGTAACATTAAGAAAGAATGGTACAACCTCAACATTACACCTTACCATAACACAACAATTACAGCAATGACAGCTTACTGTCAGTTTTACTATTAAAAAATAACATAAATGTGTGATAACATGGCACGCTATAGTAAAATAAAGAACGAATGGTGCTACCTCAACATTACACCTTACCATAATCACAACAATTACAGCAATGTCAGCTTACTGTCAGTTTTAGTATTAAAAAATAACATAAATGTGTGATAACATGGCATGCTATAGTAAAAGAAAGAACAAATGGTGCAACCTCAACATTACACCTTACCGTAATCACAACAATTACAGCAATGACTGCTTACTGTCAGTTTTACTATCAAAAAATAACATAAATGTATGATAACACGGCACGCTATAGTAAAAGAAAGAAAGAATTCTGCTACGTCAACATTACACTTTACCATAATCACGATTACAGCAATGACCGCTTACTGTCAGTTTTACTTATAAAAAATAACATAAATGTGTGATAACATGGAACGCTATAGTAAAAGAAAGAAAGAATTGTACTACCTTAACATTACACCTTACCATAGTCACAACAATTACAGCAATGACAGCTTCCTGTCAGTTTTACTATCAAAAAATAACATAAATGTGTGATATCATGGTATGCTATAGTAAAAGAAAGAAAGACTGGTACTACCTCAACATTACACCTTACCATAGTCACAATGATTACAGCAATGACAGCGTACTGTCAGTTTTAATATTAAAAAAATGGTACTTACGTATTATTGCAACCTCATTCTGAATGTGTCATAATTCTTGGCATTATGGACAAACGAGTGTTTGGGTTTGGCAGGCGTGGATAATGCACTGACCAGCTATCTGTGACAGTGGGTATCACCAGGGAGCATTACTAAGACCCAAATTCCTCTTCCAGCAAGACGTCCGTCGGCAACATTTTTATAAAAGGAAGCCCTCAACACAATCGTGCAAGCAGAACACAGCAAAACCACGTAAATGGAGTATTTACTCCAAATCACCATTACAGAACTACCTCTGCATATGTAAGCACAGTTGAAAATATATACTTCGGGAATGACTACAACTGTGTTTCTGTTGGCTGTGTACTCAAAATTCCAGCAAGAAAATACATAGACGTACTCCTTTCAAGCGATGATATTTTCTGAATGGATGCAATGACCAGCCTTTACAGCACATTCCCTTCCGCAGAAATGTTGTAAAGGTTGAGGGTCCTGACACTAGTCAAAAAAAGGGGTAAAAGGTAATGTCTGCAGACATGAAACTTTTAGCAGCAAGCACACAAAATACTGGATGACACTCCCGGGGGCCAGCATGGTATGTACAGCATGGAAAGGGAAAGCTGAAGGAGTGAATTTCTTGGTTTTCTCAACCAAGTTCGGGAAGTAGCCAGTACATTTTCTTCACATACCACTGGGCTCGTCTCAACTCCGATTTCCAGAAAAGTAAAATATCACATCCAGGTTACTAATCTGTCAGAAATCATGACTTTAAGGACAGTAACTTGTTTGTCTATAATGTCAAGATTTATGACAGATTTCTAACCTGGCTGTGAGACAATCAGAATGTGGTTGCGATAATACATAAGTACCAAAAAAAAACATAAATGCGTGATAACATGGCACGATGTAGTAAAAGAAAGAAGGAGTAGTGCTACCTCAACATTACACCTTACCATAATCACAACAATTACAGCAATGACAGCTTACTGTCAGTTTTACTATTAAAAAATAACGTAAATATGTGATAACATGGCACGCTATAGTAAAAGATAGAACGAATGGTACCACCTCAACATTAAACCTTACCATAATCACTACGATTACAGCAATGACAGCTTACTGTCAGTTTTACTATTAAATAATAACATAAATGTGTGATAGCACGGCACGCTATACTAAAAGAAAGAACGAATGGTACTACCTCAACATTACACCTTATTATAATTACAAAGATTACAGCGATGACAGCTTACTGTCAGTTTTACTATTAAAAAATAACGTAAATGTGTGATAACATGGCAAAAGATAGAATGAATGGTACCACCTCAACATTACACCTTACCATAACACAAGAATTACAGCAATGACAGCTTACTGTCAGTTTTACTATTAAATAATAACATAAATGTGTGATAGCACGGCACGCTATACTAAAAGAAAGAACGAATGGTACTACCTCAACATTACACCTTACCATAATCACGATTACAGCAATGACAGCTTACTGTCAGTTTTACTATTAAAAAAATAACATAAATGTGTGATAACATAGCACGCTATACAAAAAGAAAGAATGAATGGTACTACTTCAACATTACACCTTACCATAATCACGATTACAGCAATGACAGCTTACTGTCAGTTTTACTATGAAAAAATAAAGTAAATGTGTGATAACACGGCACGCTATAGTAAAAGAAAGAACGAATGGTGCTACCTCAACATTACACCTTAACATAATCATGATTCCAGCAATGACAGCTTACTGTCAGTTTTACTATTAAAAAATAACATAAATGTGTGATAACGTGGCACGCTATAGTAAACGAAAGAACGAATGGTGCTACCTCAATATTACACCTTACCATAGTCACAACGATTACAGCAATGACAGCGTACTGTCAGTTTTACTATTAAAAAAATGGTACTTGCGTATTATTGCAACCCCATTCTGAATGTGTCATAATTCTTGGCATTATGGATAAACAAGTGTTTGTGTTTTGGCAGGCGTGGGTAATGCACTGACCAGCTATCTGTGACACTGAGTATCACCAGGGAGCATTGCTAAGACCCAAATTCCTCTTCTAGCAGGACGTCTGTTGGCAACATTTTTTTTTAAATCAAACCCTCAACACAACCGTGCAAGCAGAACACAGAAAAGCCACGTATACGAAGTAGTTACTCCAAATCACAATTACAGAACTACCTCTGCATATGTAAGCACAGTTGAAAATATGTACTTCGGGAATGACTGCAACTGTGTTTCTGCCGGCCGTGTACTCAAAATTCCAGCAAGACAATACATAGACGTACTCCTTTCAAGCGATGACATTTTCTGAATGGATGTAATGACCTGCCTTTACAGCACATTCCCTTCCCCAGAAATGTTGTAAAGATTGAGGGTCCTGTTACCAGCCAAAAAAAAGGGGTAAAAGGTAATGTCTGCAGACATGAAACTTTTAGCAGTAAGCACACAAAATATAGGATGACACTCCCGGGGGATGACACTCCAGGGGGCCAGCATGGTATGTAAAAGGTGGAATGGGAAAGCTGATGGAGTAAATTTCTTGATTTTATCAAGCAAGTTCCAGAAGTAACTAGTACATTTTCTTCACATACCACTGGGCTCGTCTCAACTCCAATTTCCAGAACAGTAAAATATCACATCCAGGTTACTAATCTGTCAAAAATCATGACAGATTACTGTCAGTTTTACTATTAAATAATAACATAAATGTGTGATAATATGGCAGGCTATAGTAAAAGAAAGAAGGAGTGGTACCACCTCAACATTACACCTTATTATAATCACAACAATTACAGCAATGACAGCTTACTGTCAGTTTTACTATTAATAAAATAACATAAATGTGTGATAACATGGTACGCTATAGTAAAAGAAAGAATGAATGGTGCTACCTCAACATTACACCTTACCATAATCACAACAATTACAGCAATGGCAGCTTACTGTCAGTTTTACTATTAAAAAATAACACAAATGTGTGATAACATGGCACGCTATAGTAAAATAAAGAAAGAATGGCGCTACCTCAACATTACACCTTACCATAATCACTACGATTACAGCAATGTCAGCCTACTGTCAGTTTTACTATTAGATAATAACATAAATGTGTGATAACATGGCACGCTATAGTAAAAGATAGAAGGAGTGGTACCACCTCAACATTACACCTTACCATAATTGCAACAATTACAACAATGACAGCTTACTATCAGTTTTACTATCAACAAATAACATAAATGTGTGATAACGTGGCGCGCTATAGTAAAAGAAAGAAAGACTGGTACCACCTCAACATTACACCTTACCATAATCACAACAATTACAGCAATGACAGCTTACTGTCAGTTTTCCTTATAAAAAATAACATAAATGTGTGATAACGTGGCACGCTATAGTAAAAGAAGAACGAATGGTGCTACCTCAACATTACACCTTACCGTAATCACAACAATTACAGCAATGACAGCTTACTGTCAGTTTTCCTTATAAAAAATAACATAAATGTGTGATAACGTGGCACGCTATAGTAAAAGAAAGAACGAATGGTGCTACCTCAACATTACACCTTACCGTAATCACAACAATTACAGCAATGACCGCTTACTGTCAGTTTTCCTTATAAAAAATAACATAAATGTGTGATAACGGGAACACTTCACATAATCGAATGACTGAAATCTCGAATTTCATATGGTCGAGACCATATGATCGAGATTTTAGTAAATCGAATGTGTGTAGTGTTCAGAAATAAGAATTTACTTACCTTAATACATTACGTGCACACAGAGACAAGTGTTGTACGCTCTGTGTGTACGCAATGCTTTATTTGTTTTGCGGTGTTGGCAGGAAATGAGAAATCTCCCGTTTTGCACTTCCGCATATAGCGCAAGATGGGAGATTTCCCGTCTCCCCACTGTAGTGCGATCTTGGAGTTGGTATATTTAAGTAGGGGGGTGTGGGGAGCACAGCCTACTATCAGTTTTACTAACAAAAAATAACATAAATGTGTGATAACGTGGCACGCTATAGTAAAATAAAGAAAGAATGATGCTACCTCAACATTACACCTTACCATAATCACGGTTACAGCAATGACCGCTTACTGTCAGTTTTACTATTAAAAAAATAACATAAATGTGTGATAACATGGCATGCTATAGAAAAATAAAGAAAGAATGGTGCTACCTCAACATTACACCTTACCATAATCACGATTACAGCAATGACAGCTTACTTTCAGTTTTACTATCAAAAAATAACATAAATGTGTGATAACATGGCACGCTATAGTAAAAAAAAGAAAGAATGTTACCACCTCAACATTACACCTTACCATAATCACAACAATTACAGCAATGACAGCTTACTGTCAGTTTTACTATTGAAAAATAACATAAATGTGTGATAACATGGCATGCTATAGTAAAATAAAGAAAGAGTGGTACTACCTCAACATTACACCTTACCATAATTGCAACAATTACAACAATGACAGCTTACTGTCAGTTTTACTATTGAAAAATAACATAAATGTGTGATAACATGGCATGCTATAGTAAAAAAAAGAACGAATGGTACCAAGTCAACATTACACCTTACCATAATCACAACAATTACAGCAATGACAGCTTACTGTCAGTTTTACTATTAAAAAATAACATAAATGTGTGATAACATGGCACGCTTTAGTAAAAGAAAGAACGAATGTTACCACCTCAACATTACACCTTACCATAACACAACAATTACAGCAATGACAGCTTACTGTCAGTTTTACTATTAAAAAAAATAACATAAATGTGTGATAACGTGGCACGCTATAGTAAAATAAAGAAAGAATGGTGCTACCTCAACATTACACCTTACCATAATCACGATTACAGCAAAGACAGCTTACTGCAGTTTTACTATTAAAAAAATAACATAAATGTGTGATAACATGGCATGCTATAGTAAAAGATAGAACGAACAGTACCACCTCAACATTACACCTTACCATAATCACAATGATTACTGCAATGACAGCTTACTGTCAGTTTTACTATTAAAAAAATGGTACTTACGTATTATTGCAACCCCATTCTGAATGTGTCATAATTCTTGGCATTATGGACAAATGAATGTTTTTGTTTTGGCAGGCGTGGATCATGCACTGACCAGCTATCTGTGACACTGGGTATCACCAGGGAGCATTACTAAGACCCAAATTCCTCTTGCAGCAGGATGTCCGTCAGCGACATTTTTTAAAATGAAACCCTCAACACAACCGTGCAAGCAGAGCACAGCAAAACCACATAAACGGAGTAGTTACTCCAAATCACAATTACAGAACTACCTCTGCATATGTAAGCACAGTTGAAAATATGTTCTTCGGGAATGAATACAACTGTGTTTCTGTCAGCCGTGTACTTAAAATTCCAGCAAGAAAATACATAGACGTACTCCTTTCAAGCGATGACATTTTCTGAATGGATGCAATGACCCGCCTTTACAGCACATTCCCTTCCCCAGAAATGTTGTAAAGGTTGAGGGTCCTGACACCAGCCAAAAAATGGGGTAAAAGGTAATGTCTGCAGACATGAAACTTTTAGCAGTAAGCACACAAAATACAGGATGACACTCCCATTGGCCAGCATGGTATGTCCAGGATGGAAAGGGATAGCTGATGGAGTGAATTTCTTGGTTTTCTCAACCAAGTTCAAGAACTAGCCAGTACATTTTCTTCACATACCACTGGGCTCATCTCAACTCCAATTTCCAGAACAGTAAAATATCACATCCAGGTTACTAATCTGTCAGAAATCATGACTTTAAGGACAGTAATTTGTTTGCCCATAATGTCAAGATTTATGACAGATTTCTAACCTGGCTGTGAGACAATCAAAATGTGGTTGCGGTAATACGTAAGTACCAAAAAAAAACATAAATGTGTGATAACATGGCACGCTATAGTAAAAGAAAGAAAAAATTGTACTTTTACTATTAAAAAATAACATAAATGTGTGATAACATGGCACGCTATAGTAAAACAAAGACAGGGTGGCACTACCTCAACATTACACCTTACCATAATCACTACGATTACAGCAATGACAGCTTACTGTCAGTTTTACTATTAAAAAATAACGTAAATGTGTGATAACATGGCATGCTATAGTAAAACATAGAACGAATGGTACCACCTCAACATTACACCTTACCGTAATCACAACAATTACAGCAATGACTGCTTACTGTTAGTTTTACTATAAAAAAATAACATAAATGTGTGCTAACATGGCACGCTATAGTAAAACATAGAAAGAATGGTGCTACCTCAACATTACACCTTACCATAGTCACAACGATTACAGCAATGACAGCGTACTGTCAGTTTTACTATTAAAAAAATGGTACTTGCGTATTATTGCAACCCCATTCTGAATGTGTCATA
>NC_056747.1:1273821193-1273838693 GCF_019279795.1 Protopterus annectens
GGACTTGGTAATGTTCTTCACTGTTTGGTAATGTTTCTGACTTTATTCTTAAAACGTGGGATTTTGGATGTACTAAGTAATTCAAGGAGTTTCTTTCTTTTGTAGTGTAGTTTATTTATAGCAGTGGGCCACCAGGGTAGTTTTTGAACTTCCCATGATATGTGGTCTTGGTAGGGGCTACTGGTTCTATTTATTTCTCTAAACGGGTGTGGAATACCTTAGTGATGCTTGCTATAGAAGTGCACTCATAAGTAAATTTTAATATTTTGTCCCGGAGTAGGTAGAATTTGGCTTATTTGTAGTATTTAATTTCAATGGGGGTTTGTGGTAGGGACTTTAAAGAAGAAGGCCACATGTTTATGGTCAGACTTCACAGGAGAAGAAACTACCAGAGGAGTAGTGCAAAAGGCAGCCATATTTGTAAGAATCAGGTCAAGAAAGTTGTGTCCTCTGGTACGTTACTTCTCAAGTGGAAGTTTTGTTTATTATGTCTTGGAATTTTTGGTCATGTCCTAAACTGGATATTGGTGTCCCAGGTTTTAAAAGGTAGTTAAAGTTTCCCCAAATAAAAGACTTGCTAATACAGAAATTGTTTAGAACACTGCAGAATCTTACTGGTCATCTGGGACAAATAAGGTATTCTGTAGCAAGTTGTTAGCTGGTAGTTTATGCCATCCAGAGTGATCTTTAGTTCAATGAGTTCAGTTTGTGAATCCTTTAGGATCTGCCTAGAGGGAATATGTTCCTTGGGAAATATGGGAATTCCACCACAGTTCCACTGGTCTGAAGCCATGAAAAGCAGAACACACTGATATAGAGGAAGTACTCTCTTTACATTTAAACCAAACTTTAGTAATTACACAGACATGAATGTTTTTCCAAATGCCAGAGTGTATCAAAATCAGGCAATTTATTGTTTAGACTTCTGACATTGTGGAAAGCCACTTTAATGCAATCTGATTTTGAGACTGATATGCTATTTATGTTGGCATGCCCGTCAACTGGACCCTGCCTAAAAAAGGCAGTGAGGACAGCAAAGGTTTCAGGCAGTTAGCCAGTAAGTAGAAGCCTTGAAACAACAGGTGCAGGCCATCTTTAGTGAACCAAGCTGGAATATTGAGCGTATCATCTCATGCTGACACATACTGGGCCCACCCCACCCCCCTGACTGCTATTAAACCAATTATTGAATCACTTAAGGTGAAAGAAGGATTCCACTCAGGAATGGTGTCTTACCTGCATTTGTAGCATGTACAGAAAGTTGTCCCTGCACCTCTCCTGTATGGTCTACCTCAAGAAGTATTGTGCATTCTTACTAACCTTTCATCATGCTGTGTATCTATACCCTTTAAACACTTACCCTCTCCCCATTCTTGGGGCTACTTGTTTCATCTTTTTTAATTATTTCCTAACATAGTAACCTATACTTAAAATACTTTTGTATATACCGATTGTCATATTTAAATGTAATTGTTTTCTTTTATTATTACTGGGCTCTCCTCAAGCTTTATAGTATGTTATGTATCCCACCGTCAAATTGTATGTATATATGCCTTTTTATTTACAGCTATGCTACTGTTTTATTTGATGTTAATTAACTCCCCTGGAGCTTTTCTCCCTGGGCCTCAGTTGAAATGGGTATTTATTACTCAGTCGGACTTCCTCAGTAAACAAATGTCAATAAATAAATAAAGTTCTGACATGTCTGACTGCATATACCTCAGGGTTTTATGTCTTAAGGCATTCACTCATGCATGTACCAGTAACATGCCATTGTCATAGTTGTTGAGTTAGGATCCTTAGGTCATTAGGACATTAGGGCCCTTATAATGTCACAGATCCTGGCACCTGAAAGACAACTCACTGAAATCCTTTCCCTGTCTAGCCATGTGAGTGAGAGGTCAGTGTGCCTGATAATAGATTCAACTATCACTCGATAAAACATTTTATTGTTACTGTGATCAAAGTGATAGATTTGGAGTTTTTGCTCAAGGTGATTCTTTGGGAAGTATGCATGAGGCAGATTATTGGACTGATTTTTGCTGAGACTTAATCTTATTTCTTGGAGGCTTTGGGAATGATTCTTTTATTGCCTCATCAAAAGACATTTTGATATGGTGAGAGAAGGATCGTGGTAGAAGTAGGTGAAGTTCAAAGTACAAGGATCCAGCTTTGAGTTTTTCCAATAGTATCAACCAATTGGTTAAAGATAGTTATAGAACTATAGGTTGTATAAAAAGATTTATAAAGTCTAGGAAATCAAACATAATGAAGTCATTGTTTGTCAATTACATTAGACCCAAACTTGAGTATGGAATAACAATATGGAAACCCTATAGGAAAACAAGCATGAATAAACTGGAAAGAGTACAGCGGAAATATACCAAGGGCATGCATGGATGTGAAAATCTAAGTTATTATGAAAGACTAAAATATCGGAACTTGTACAGTGTCTCATAGATATATAAGAGGAGATCTTATTCAGGTATATAGGGCATTTAGAGACAACTACCTCTGGTAATGTTTGGGGTTATCAAACAGTACTAGAGAATCATCAGATAACCTATGTAGAAATTTCTACAGGAATAAAAAGTGTACTGATTGATTCTGACAGAGTAGTTGATGCCTGGAACAGACTACCAAATTACATTAAAGCAAGTACTAGTTTAGATATTTTTAATAACAGCCTGGACATTTATTATGGGAACGACTGTTTTGTTATATTGGCAGGCTAGGAAGGCATTAATGCCCAAGCTTGAAATATTTGTATGCATGTATGTAAGTTTTAAGTGAGAAGGACATCTCCAGATTAATTAGGTATTTACATTTCTCATAGATGGAATTATCAGTGTTGAGAATAAATAAGTTCATAAGGCAGGTTGTATACTGACCTAGGATACCTGGTGCTAAAAGGCTGGCAAAAGACGTCCTGTTCTGATGTCAACAAAGTCCAATATTGATGAATTTATTATTATTATCATCATTATTATTATGTAAGAGGGGGTTCTGTATTTTAATTTAAATTTATTCACAAATTGTTTAAGAATAATGTTCCAGTCAGGATTAGTGAATAGAAGAGGTCATTTAACAAAATGTTACTCTGCTTGGGCTGCTATAACAATGGATACTGTTTTATAATTACTTCTTTTAGCTGGACAGAATAATTTCCTGGAATTGCCTAGCAGCGATTTTCATTTCATAAATCTAATTTCTATTAGGATGAAATACCTCTGTATAATAGTCTGCTCAGTCTTTCTGCAAGCACCACGATTTTTTAATGACTATTTTGAGTAAAGATATTGGTGTACAATTGTCACAAAAGCGGATTGTGCTAAGTAGTTTATAGACTACTGTAATTATGGTCATTTGTTCTGTATAAGTCTTTATTCATGGCTTCTTTAACTAAGAGGTAAAGCTATCCAGTCATAGAGACCTCTTTTCTTTCTGTTTTTACCTTGTTTTTAAAAAATGTGCTCATTATATCTGATCTGTAAGAAGGACTTCAGCAGGGTGTCCTAGTTTAGCTCATGTAGAATTTTCTTTCATTTCTGCACTCAGTGGTGAATGTTCTTCTTGCTGGTGCCTGCTAACATCACATTTTAAACCAAGACAGCAGGTTGAGTCCCTGTACCACTCTGTTTGATTGCTGTCTGCTAACTAAGCACAACTTGCAAGAAAGCAAACAAAACACTCAGCAATATAATGAAGATGAGGTATCTCACTGTACTTCAAGAAGTTGAGACTTACACTCGGTCCCTTTTTTGTTGCTTTCTGGCATTTTAAAATAACACTAGTTTAAAAGTCGAGTGTGTGTGATGCTTCAATTAGAAAGTTTTAGGAATGTCTGAAAAAGAGGCATGTGTAGTCACAGAATACAAAAGCAGCATTAACTGTATATGGTTCCATGCCTGACTGTACAAATGACCGTTAAGAAAAATAGAGCTTCTGATAGCTGGCTTAAGGATATTGCAACAGCCCTGGAAATATTCTGTATGAGCTGAGATTACTTGCTATTATTTTAACAATGTATACCAGGTAATTGGAAGGTGGTGAACATAAAGAATTTTAATGACTGTGTGAAGAGTTTGGTGCCAGTTTGCCTGTGCAGTAAACAAGAAATTTAGAGGCAAAGTGACCGAAACATACAGCCAAATGGTGTACAATGAGCAGCAGTTTGTGAGCCAGAAGGATAAGGCTAGATGATGACATTTAAGATTAATTAGAATTCCAATAGGAGAAAAAACTGTGGATTGGACTGGTGTTTCAAAAAAGTCAACGGAACATTGATCAGGCATGTTGCCTACTTGTGGCTGTGGAAAACCACAAGTGATATTAGGGCAGTGTGTCACCTGGTGTGAGAAGAAGTGCTTTGCCAGATTTGGTAGTCTGGAAAAAAAAAGATTTTTTTGTGAAAGGGCAAGCTGAATGTGCTGACCATGATTTTTCCAAGACTATCCTTGTGTAGGGGTCACAAAATTATAAAGCTTCTGTGTTGCAAAGTTATACAAGAGTGCTATCATAGGATTGCAAAATATAAACTGACTTTTTTCAGCAGTATTAAAAAAGTTTCTTCCAAGTCCACTGTAGATTTTTATCAAGTTACAATAATCTATGGATTGTATTAAGCGTATACTGCAAGTACTGCATTTTTTTTTGCAAGGATTGGATTTTGATGTGTAGAGAGAGCATAGTGCCAGATTTTCAGTTAGGACTCCTTCAACGTCTAATTATTGAATGGTTGTTGACATTGATGAGTTACAAAGTGAGGATGATTTAGAGACTCATTTCTTTGATTTTATATTTGCAAACATGCATTGGGAAGGTTTGCCTAAAAGTTCTAATGGTGCATTTTGACAGGAATTTAGAATGTTCTTTTAGTATATAGTAATGAACTTATGATCATTCAGAATTTCATATTTATCACCATATATGCAGACACGAATAGTATTTAGAGACTCCCTTTATATTACCAATTTTATGTATGTTCACTATTGAATTATATTAAAAAATGCATATTGGACCAGGTACTCTTAAATATGGGAGAAAACTGAACTACCGCCAGTGTTATGTCCTCTCTGGTAAGATCAGACCACAAAGCAGTCTCCTTTGAAATAAGAATCGGTTCTGTAACCCCAGCAAACTCAGGGTAAGGATAACCATAAGGTCTTCTTTAGCTATGATCAAAACCGCAAAGACAGGATACAACGGTGTGCCGAGCTGTTGGTGAATGTAGCCACACTCGTGGAACTGGGAAATATAGCAATTGTTCTGGCTAACAAATTCAGCTCCATCTTTGCTCACCTCCCATCCCCAGCTACAGCTCAGGAAATATCACATAATATGACCCCTCCAACTATCTGTAGGGAGCAGGTATTAGATGCACTCTCTAAGGCAAAGAATATAGCTTGAATGGGCCCCAATGACATCCTGGATACCCTCTAAGTATTCATTTATTTATTTATTTAACATTTGTTTACAGGGAAAGTCCGACTTGGAACAAAGCCAATTTTCTGTAGAGGCCTGTGGAGAAAAGCTCCAGACGTATGTCTTTGTAATGTGAGAAGAAACTGGAGCACGTGGAGGAAACCCACACAAATGCAGGGATGACATACAGACTCAGCACAGAAGGCACCTCAGCCGAGAATCGAACTGGAGAACCTATTGCTGTGAGGTAGCAATGCAACTGCTGCACCACTGCATTTTAGTAGCCTAAAATATAACCTGTCAGGGCCACTGGCATCATTATTACCACATAGCCTCTGCACAGGCTATGTGCCACATGAATGAGTACTGCAACAGTCATTCCTCTGCACAAGGGCAGACCATCAATGGATCCCAGGAACTAAAGACCCTATAGTCTGACTTGTTTCAGATAGAAAAGCCATGTAAATAATTACTTGGAAATGATTAACAGTGATATAGAAAACCTTCAGAAGCTGGACCCAACCCAGTTTGGTTTAGTAAAAGGCAGGTCATGCCTACTGAACCTGGTAGACTTCATTGGGAAGGTCACAAAGCAATGGAGGAGGGCAAAATGGCACATACTGTCTACCTTGACATAGCTAAGGCATTTGATATAATACTGCTACTCAGGCATCATAAACAAACTCATGGAATTAGGTATAAAGCTGCTTCCATGGTGTAATGGTTAGCACTCTGGACTTTGAGTCTCGTGATCTGAGTCCTCCTATAAAGCCATGTGTAACTCATTGGATAGCCAGCTGGCTGAAGTTAGGATTGGAGAGACGGCCTCCACAAAGAGGCCAGTCACCAGTGGAGTCCCCCAGGGCTCTGTGCTATGTCTCTTCCCCTTTGACACCTACTGCTTTTAAGTCTATACCAATGTCAAGGGCCTTTGGCTTACCAAGTATGCAGATAACTGCAAGCTAAGAGCAGTCATAAAGATCCACTAAGATACTAACATCTTATAGGAAGACATGTGACTGGTGCCAAAGCCACAGCTTAAAACTCAATACCAAGAAATGCATAACAGTGCATTCTGGGAAGTCGGCCACCAAGGAAGCATACCTTATAGATAAAAGACCCCTAAAAGTAGACACAGTAGTCAGGGATTTGTGGACTCAAATAGATATTAACCTATCTTTTGACCAATATGTGCCTAAGGTGGTAAGAGAACCATTCTGTGTCACTCAGCCTTTAAGTAATGGCATGACATCCAGGTCCAGGGAAGTCATTGAACATTCACAGAGGTGCCTCACAAAAATAATACAGGGCATGAAGACAATGTCCTATGCAGACTGCCTCAAACCCCTGTCTCCACACTTTGTTCCCTACAGACTGCTGAGGGGTGATTTATGCCTGGTATACAAGGCATCCTTGGGTCCCACTCTGATGGACCTTTTGCATATCCACAAAATGAGCAGCAGAAGTACTAGATGTAAGGATGTAACCTTTGCTTGGGACTTAAATAGGACATGTTGGTGGGACGGATATGTCTCAGAAAATCACCATCCTCTGGAATAGGCTTCCCATTCATATGAAGCAGAGCCCTTCCCTATCCCAATTCAAGCACAAGTTGGACCAGTGAATGGCAAATCAGAAAGTCACCCTGGTCTGACACCTATGATGGACAGAGGCAGCAGTCAAATCATACCCCATCTAACACACATCTCTTAAAATAACCTTTAAGGCAAAAATAACTCATGAGCTATGTTCATGTTGTAAGGCTATGCTTATAAAGGCCACAGTGGCCATTAGCCTATTTTACACTTCTGAATCTAGACAGAGTGTAAACAGCAATGCTGTAGGATACACATTTAGAAGGAAATGAGCATGTAACTTTGACAAAGAAAGGATTTCAGGATGATTCAGCAGAATATCAGGGACAAAGGAAACGGGGAGTTTGTTTGTCTTTTTGGCTTTTCCCAGTTAGAGGTTGCCACAGTGGAACTCCGGTCCACTAATGATTGGCAGTCGATTTTTATGGTGCCGAGTTGCCAGCCTGATGCCCAACCTTCAGCAAAGGCATGCCCATTCACACATGTCTTTCGGAGGCCACTCAACCGCGGGGAGGACATGCAGACTCCACACAGAAGGCACTTCAGCCGAGAATCGAACAAGAGAACCTCTTGCTGTGAGGCAACAACGCTACCACTGTACATGATATTAATTGTTAGAGGAGCTCCAATAGTGATCGAAGAGGATAAAAAAGATAATAATAGTAGATTTGTGGTAGTCGGGGGCTAATGACAAGGGAGGAAGATTCCACCGGCATGTATTTATATTCCTGCAAAAATTGCTGTTACGAAGCTTAAGCAAATTTTGGGAGAAATAATCAGTTTTCAGCAGGGAATACTACATATATGTTGGACTAAAACTTGATTTGCAATAGTGAGGATGTATTGGGAGACCTAGAAGGGAAAATATAAGAAAAGAAGGAAGATTTCTGTATGAAAATATTTGGTATGGAAGACATGAATTAGTAGCAGGAACTGTGACAGCATTTGCACATTATTGCCAAGGTACAATAACTGGATAAGACACACAGACTTCACATGAGCATTAGCATTTGATTTAAAGTTTTGACACATATCCAATAACCATTTCAAATCATGCACCAACAAAAACAAAGATAAAAATGCAGGGTGATGAATTAAAAGTGAGACACTAGCGCTTTCCCATCTACATGTAAAAAGAGAGGAATGTAAGGAATGAGAAGTGGAAATTATTAAAAAGTTATTAGAGAAGACAGAAATTTTTTTCAGAATTGATAGCTAGTGGGTGGGATAAAATGAAAGTGGAGTTTAAAAATAAGGCAAAAATAACAGAGAAAGAGATATGATTAAGCAGTAACAAGAGTCATTTAGAGGGGCTGCCAAAGGTAAAAGTATTGCGGAATCAGGGGAATCTCACAAAATAAAAAGAGATTCAACTGCAGAATGCTAAAAATAAAATGAGAGTATTTAGATAATATGTGAGTTTAGAAAGATTGCTGTTAAGCAACTGTTTTTATAACAACTCCAGAGCACAAAAATGTTTAGCACAACTTAGGCAACAAAAAGTAGAAAGAGTCATTGTCAAACTTAGGGAAACTATAACAAGGAAAATAACCAGAGATCCTATAGAGGTATTAGAGATATTTTGGAAATGTTATGAAAATTTGTATAAAGCAGAGGAATGTGGGAAACAGCACAAATGGAAATATTTATGGCGGTCTTAATTTTGCAAAGGTTAGAGGCTGGTATGGCTGAACATCCAATATTTAAGACAGAATATGAGATAAAGATGGAAATCAATCTATACAGAAGTTGCCAGGAACAGATGGTATTTTTGTGGAAGGTAGGAAGGAAAAAGTAATAAAGCTCTGGAAGATTTTAACAGTATTTTAAAAGGATAACCACTGTGGTAACTGTCTTACCCAAAGGTAGTAAAGACTCATCAGACCCAGTTTCATATAGACCCATTACAATTCTAAACCGTGATTATAAAGTGTTTAAGTCTATACTAGCTAAAAAAATTGCAAAGGTGCTGCCAAAAATGATAGATCTGGATTCATGTGAATTTGTGGAGGAGAGGCAAACCTTAGACAACATTAACAAAATAATGATGATCCAGAGGGAAGCAGGATACAACAAAAAACAACTGTTGTTGGTAGGTAATGATGCAGAGAAAGCAGTCACTAGATTTTATGGGCTGCGCAATGGAAGTATTTGCATTCCCTGATACAGTAATATGTTTAATTAGGAGGATATATGAAGGATCAGAGGAAAGAATTAAAAGCTGGAGGGTTCCTCTCTGATAAGTTATGCCTGAACTGGGTGGGGCTGTCTTTTTTTCCCTTTATTATTTGCTTTATATTTAAAGCCATTGGCAAAGGAACTAAAGGACTCAGAAATTAAAGGGTATAATTGGTTTGGTAATCAAGGAAAGTTGGCTTTATTTGCAGATGATATTATTTTGCACCTATAAATCCAGAAAAGGATATCACAGTATTATATGTTTATAGGTTCATAGTTAAATACTAGGTTAGCTGCCCTTGTGAGCTATTTTAACCCTAGTCACTTTCCCTTTTTGTGCTCAAATTAACCTATCCCTTTTGGTTAGAGATTGGCCTTACCCATGCCTTGGTTGATAATTATATATTACCCCTAATGAGAATTGCTGGGATCATACCATAGATAATTTGAGGGGATCCAAACATGAGATAAATCATTTAGGAGCTGCCTCCATCCATTAATAGTACAGCGGAAAGTCCTTGGGTACATTTTCTGGTTCCCATCCATTGATCTAAGTTTTGCATGAATATGGACAATGATTAATTTTGTTTAAAGTGGGGAGTGTGCTCCAGAGCAGCGGTATACTCTGAGAAATATATTTGTCCCTTTAATCTATTCTGTTGATGTCCCAGAACAGGTTTAGATCCCTAGACCAATAATTGCTAATGCCATTGGACTTGCTGATGTGCAGCAAATCCATCAGTACTAGGTGTGACAGTCCCTACTCTGGACCAGTAATCAAGAAGCCTCAACCCTCACCACTGACGCCAATGAGGAACGGCCACTAGGAGCAAAAATGATACATACGGTATTTCCAGATGCAGCTCACTGGAACAAGCACAGTTTCCCTTAATTGCACACAGGAAGCACACTCCAGACCTGAGGCTGGACTTTCTATCTCTCCCCAGGCCCCAAACAAGACACCACACTAACCACTTTGGAGCTCTGTGTCTCTATTCCCAGTAGCTGACACACACACACTTGGATATTTGATCTTCATACACACACACACACACACACACACACACACACACACACACACACACACACACACACACACACTCCTAGGAATGGCTGACACAGATTTACCAGCTGTGCCCCCTCTGCCCAGACTATAGAGTACTTATGTTGCCACCAGTCAGCTGCTCTAAGGCTCTTATAAGGGTACTCAATTATACTGAGTAAAATTAATGCTAGATTAATACCACTACAAATGGAAGAGTTTGACCAATGCAGCAAGGCTTTCAGGAGTGGCCACAGTGTCACTAAAATAAGTATACACACTCTTACGATGTTAATAGTATTCTCTAAAAGACTAGCCACAGTGAAAGGTATAGAAATATTTAATAATAAACAATAAATAATAAAATAAAATAAGAGAATACTGAATATCTGGTTACAATATACACCAGAGTTTCAACCACAGGATATATAAAAAATAACACAGTTGGATAGATTCACACTGATGCAGAAAAACTTAACTAATCTGACTATACTTTCCTGACTAACTAAAGAATTACTGTTCCCTGGTTACTTACTAAAGCAAAGCAAGATGAAGTGTGTTGAGTTGCTTACTACTGCAATGCAAGATGAGGTGTGAGGTTGTGTGAGATATCTATGAGAGATCTTTGCTGTCAGGTTTTGGAAGACCACATGCTGCTGTGAGAGTTCCATCATATTTCTCACTAATATCTAATTCCCTTTTCATAACATCTATGTAGATATATGTTTTCACATATATACTGTATGACTATTGTAATCCACAAAAAAAAAAAAAAAATTTTATTACACTTTTTGGTTTTTGCTCCTATTATAATACCTGTAATAACTTGTATTATCTACTTCTTTTATAAATTATAACCTTGTATTGCCTATATCTGTTTAAACTTGTAATAACCAATGGAGCTTTTCTCCCCGGGCCTCTACTGAAAATGGACATATATCCAGCTAGACTAGCCCAGTCAACAAAAGTAAAATAAAATAAAATAAATAAAATAAATCTAAATAATAATTGCAGTGCTGGTTATAGAATGACATCACATCTGGTCATCTGGTCACCTGACTCTGGTACAGTACACACGCAGAGCTTTGCTACGATCTGTTGCAGCATCTGAAAGTTGTAAAACAATTTCAAAAGCTTCAACCCTTCCAGGATAGCAATTAGTTCAACCCTAAGGACAATACAGTAGGATTCCTAGTCCTGGTTTTCCCAAACATTTTTGTCTCCGGCTGAAATCAGAACTGTAAGATAAAATCTTTATGACCTAAACCAATCCATTTAATTTCTAAATTATTTTTCAAAATTCGCTGGGCTGAGATTAACCTCTTCCCTCCCAGAATTTTCTGTTACAACATTACATTTAATCAGTTATCATAATACTGTCCGACATACCTGAATATCTCTTTTTCTGTCCTGCAGGCACCACTGTTGATGCATTTTAACACAAGCAACTTGAGAATTACATTTTAACACAAGCATCTGTACAAATCAGTGTGATAGTCAAATGACATAAAATTATTTACAAAATTTCAGCTAACTATACTGGCATATGTTACACATGTACTGCCCTACTGTACCTGGCACAGATCCCCTACCTCATATCATCACACTAGGTCAGAGGATACCTTGTATGCCAGTCACAGGTCACCTCTTAACAGTCTATATGAAGTATAATGACAGGACTTTGAGTCCATCCATGTAGGACATGTTGTTTAAGTCTGGTATCGTTTTAGTAAGGTATCTCTATGGGCGTTCTAATTATTGCATGTGTCTGGACAGATACATGCCAAAGGGGGCATTATACTCAATGAATGGCTTAATAAGGGCTGGGTAAAAGGGGTGCAATGACATCTGTAGCTGTAGACACAATCCCTTTGTTTATAATATGTGCAATATAGAAGGACTTTCTTGCAACAATGGACACATGTTAGTCAAAGTTAGGTCACTGTCTATATAAGTTCCCAAAATCCCTAACAGCTGGGTCAAGTCTTAGGGGCATATTGTCAATGAGGTAGTTCCCTGGGATAGATGACCTCCCAAAGGATATGATAATGCATTTTTGGTGTTTAGTTTCAGTCCATGATTTTGGCACCAATCATTTATTTGGGACAAACCTTCCTGCAGGGTAGCTAAGTCATGTGGAGATTCAATGACTGCTCCTAACTTGCAGTCATCTGCAAACTTAGTCAGCCAGATCACTTCAGTATTGGCTTTTACTTGAGAAAAGTGGATGCCAAACAATAGGATATTGTGGAACATTTTGAGACAGTAAGACTTTTCGGGATGTAAAATTAATGAAGACAAAACAAAGTCTACAGTTGTAAATAATGTACCCTCACACAAATTGGTTCAGCAATGCCCATAGTTATGTGGATATGATAAGATGAAGTATTTAGGTGTTTTGTTTAACAAGGCTTCTGTAAGGATATGCTAGAAGAGACTAAACAAAAAATAATAAAATCTGAGAAACTGGAAGCCCTTGTTTATGGATATAGATTGTAAGATACAAGCAGTGAAAATGTTTTTAGTCGCTTTATTTTATATACTGGTCAGACATACTTTTATCAACTGAAGGAAAAGCTGTGGACAACAATTAAAGTTGAAGGAATTTATCTGGCAGAGGAAGAGTCCAAGAGTTAAGTTGGATAAGCTGATCCTTTCACCGGAACAAGATGATTTAGGATTACCTAATTTGAACGGATATTTTAGAGCTACACAGTTAAGGCTCCTATATGTAACACAAGCAGAAGGTTATAATTCAGAATTGAAATGGATGATGACAAAGTGGGGTGAAGTTCACGAAATAAGGAAAAGGTGGAATTTTGGATGCAGATCCTTAAGGAAAATAATAACAGCCATTAATGAATATGAATATTATTTTATATTCATAAAGTATCAGAAACTATTCTAAGAACTAAGCCAACATAAAAATGGAGAAAGGAGAGTTTGCCAATAGGGATGACTGCAGGTAGGGATACAGAAAATAGGTGAGAGGGGACTGAAATTTATCAGAGAACACTGGCAAAAGAACCAACCAAGGTATTGGGAGAAAACAGAGAGGAAAAGGTAACAGAGTCAGATGAGGCCAAGAAGATGTTTGGACTGCACGTTAGAGACTGCCTTCCCTACCAGGGATTGATATCTGAGTATAGGCAAAGCAAAAGGGATAGGGTAATCCAAAGTGAAAAACCTGCTGTAGTAGAGTTTTTAGTTGAATCTAGAACAAAAGCTGCTGTTAAAAAAGGGATAATTAGTAGGGCCATATAAACTATTGCATGATAACTATAAGAACCAATCAGAGGCAGTTAGAAAAAATTGTGAAGCGAGACTGAAAAGGTAATTTACAAGTGAACCATGGCAGGACATGTGTATCACTCCCAAGTATGCAACAAAGTTAGGATTTTGCTTAGAAGTATTTGCATAGTTGTATGTACACCCCAAGCAGACTTCAAAGAATTTTTCCTCAGGCAGATAACAAAACGTTGGAGATGTGATGGGGAAGAAAGAGGTAACTGGAAACAATAGTTTTAAGAGTATAATGAGCTGGAAGATTTTTCAAATTCTGTGCAGGGTCATCATCATCTTTCAGCTTTTCCTGTTAGGGGTCGCCACAGCGGATCATCTCTTTCCATTTCTTCCTATCCTCTGCATCTTGCAATGTCACACCAACCGCCTCCATGTCCTCTCTCACCACGTCCATAAACTTTATCTTAGGCCTTCCTCTTTTCCTCTTACATGGCAGCTCCATCCTTAGCATCTTTTTCCCAATATACCCATCATCCCTCCTCAGCACATGTCCAAACCAACGCAATCTCATCTCTCTTGCTTTGTCTCCAAACTGTCCAACATGAGCTGACCCTCTAATATACTGATTCCTAATCCTATCCATCCTAGTCACACCCAGTGCAAATCTTAACATCTTTAACTCTGCCACATCCAGCTCTGACTCCTCCCTTTTTGTCAATGCCACTGTCTCCAACCCATATAACATAGCTGGTCTCACTACCCTCTTGTAGACCTTCCCTTTCACTCTTACTGGTACCCGTCTGTCACAAATCACTCCTGACACTCTTCTCCACCCATTCCACCCTGCCTGTACTCTCTTCTTCACCTCTCTTCCACATTCACCATTACTCTGAACTGTTGATCCCAAGTACTTAAACTCGTCCACCTTTACCAACTCTACTCCCTGCATCCTCACCATTCCTCTACCCTCCCTTTCATTTACACACATATATTCTGTCTTAGCTCTGCTGACCTTCATTCTTCTGCTCTCTAGAGCATATCTCCACCTCTCCAGAGTCTCCTCAACCTGATTCCTACTCTCACTACAGATCACAATGTCATCTGCAAACATCATAGTCCAGGAGGCCTCCTGTCTGATCTCATCTGTCAACCTGTCCATCACCACTGCAAATAAGAAAGGACTCAGAGTTGATCCTTGATGTAATCCCACCTCCACCTTAAACAGATCTGTCACTCCCACTGCGGTCCTCACCACTGTCACACTACCCTCGTACATATCCTGTACTACTCTTACATACTTCTCTGCCACTCCCGACTTCCTCATACAATACCACAACTCTTCTCTAGGCACCCTATCATATGCTTTCTTCAAGTCTGCAAAGACACAATGCAACTCCTTCTGACCTTCTCTGTATTTCTCCAATAACACTCTCAGAGCAAACATTGCATCTGTAGTGCTCTTGCCTGGCATGAAACCATACTGCTGATCACTAATCATCACCTCCCTTCTTAACCTAGCTTCTACTACTCTTTCCCATAACTTCAAGCTGCGACTGATCAATTTTATCCCTCTGTAGTTACTGCAGCTCTGCACATCACCCTTATTCTTAAAGATAGGTACCAAAACACTTTTTCTCCACTCCTCAGGCATCCTCTGACTTTCCAAAATTTCATTAAACAATCTAGTTAAAAATTCCACTGCCATTTCTCCTAAGCACCTCCATGCTTCCATTGGGATGTCATCTGGGCCAACAGCCTTTCCATTCTTCATCCTCTTCATAGCTGTCCTTACTTCCTCCTTGCTAATCTGTTTCACTTCCTGATTCACTATCCCCACATCATCCAACCTTCTCTCTCTCTCATTCTCTTCATTCATCAGCCTCTCAAAGTACTCTTTCCATCTACTCAACACACTCTCCTCGCTTGTGAGTACCTTTCCCTCACTATCCTTTATCAACCTTACTTGCTGCACATCTTTCCCAGCTCTGTCCCTCTGTCTAGCCAATTGGTACAGGTCCTTTTCTCCCTCTTTAGTGTCCAATCTCTCATACAACTCTCCATATGCCTTATCCTTAGCTTTTGCCACCTCTCTCTTTGCCATACGTCTCATCTCCTTATACTCATGTCTACTTTCTTCATCTCTTTGACAATCCCACTTCTTCTTCACCAGCCTCTTCCTCTGTATACTCTCCTGTACTTCCTCATTCCACCACCAGGTCTCCTTGTCCGCCTTCCTCTGTCCAGATGCCACACCAAGCACCTTTCTAGCAGTCTCCCTTACTAGTTCTGCTGTAGTTACCCAGCTATTCGGTAACTCTCCACTGCCTCCCAGTGCCTGTCTTAACTCTTCCCTAAACTACTCTGTTAAAAATATTGGGTGAGCAAATGGCTGTAACTAAGGAAGTGATTCTTTTGAGCTGGGATACAGGATCTGAGTTGCCTAGACACAGTAAGGCCTTGTTAAGTTTAATTCCATTGGCTATCAAAAAAGCAATTACTAGAAGATGGAAATCAAAGTCTAAACCAACAGTATTTAAAGTACTGAAAATTATAAAATAGATAAAAGAACCGGAAGAGGGGTCTGTAGAAAAGGAAAAGTGCAAATTATACAGATGTTACTGGAAATTGTGGAAACAATGCATGCAGAATAATGCTGAGGTGGAGAAGATGTGAGGCCTAAGGGAATGCAGGAAGTGAGAAAATGATATAATGTTGGACTGACGATACTCAATATGTGATGTATAATGCATGTTAAAGGAAAATGCTAATATGGTTTGTTTTCCTCACTAAAGTATGTCTGCCTTTGTTTAAGTGATAATTTAGTAAAGGTGTTTAAAAAAGATTTGAAAAAATATATATGGTCAATTTAAATAGTACTGTATTTGTAGATATTTCATTTTTATACTGTTGGCTTGATTCAGTGTGAAATAGTTTTCTGGATGATCTTGAAAAGAATCCATGTGTTTACATTTGCTTTGATGATCAGAAGGGTATTTATGCTAGATGTTTGGATGGCGTTAATATAGAAAGTCGCATTCTCAAGTGACTATTACTTATTGATGATTTACTTAGGTCACCCTTTCCAGTCAGAAGACTTCATACAAATGGGGAAATTCAATCTAACTGGTAAATACATTTACAGTGTGGTGTGATGATGAAGGCAAATGAGACAGAGAATGTATTTGGCCTTTCACTGGGGGAGACTTGGTGAATGGTGCATTTTAATGTGTTCGGCCATTCACTGGGCCTGACTTGGTGAATGGTGCATTTTAATGTGTTCAGCCTTTCACTGGGGGTGACTTGGTGAATGGTGCATTTTAATGTGTTCGGCCTTTCACTGGGGGTGACTTGGTTAATGGTGCATTTTAATGTGTTCGGCCTTTCACTGGGGGGGACTTGGTGAATGGTGCATTTTAATGTGTTCAGCCTTTGACTGCGGGTGACTTGGTGAATGGTGCATTTTAATGTGTTTGGCCTTTCACTGGGGGTGACTTGGTGAATGGTGCATTTTAATGTGTTCAGCCTTTCACTGGGGGTGACTTGGTGAATGGTGCATTTTAATGTGTTCAGCCTTTCACTGGGGGTGACTTGGTGAATGGTGCATTTTAATGTGTTTGGCCTTTCACTGGGGGTGACTTGGTGAATGGTGCATTTTAATGTGTTCGGCCATTCACTGGGGGTGACTTGGTGAATGGTGCATTTTAACGTGTTCAGCCTTTCACTGGAGGTGACTTGGTGAATGGTGCATTTTAATGTGTTCAGCTTTTCACTGGGGGTGACTTGGTGAATGGTGCATTTTAATGTGTTCGGCCTTTCACTAGGGGTGACTTGGTGAATGGTGCATTTTAATGTGTTTGGCTTTTCACTGGGGGTGACTTAGTGAATGGTGCATTTTAATGTGTTTTGCTTTTCACTGGGGGTGACTTGGTGAATGGTGCATTTTAATGTGTTCGGCCTTTCACTGGGGGTGACTTGGTGAATGGTGCATTTTAATGTGTTCGGCCATTCACTGGGGGTG
>NC_056747.1:1273843693-1273946193 GCF_019279795.1 Protopterus annectens
GATTTATGGTCTGACCTTACCAGAGGGGACACAACACTGGGAGGAGAAGGGCAATGGTCACCCAGGATCCCTACTGAAATGCTGACTGCCAACAAGCCAAAAAAGAAGAAAGAAACCACAAGAGAAGAGTGAATTTCAAAGATTGTTCTCCTTCTTTAAACTTCTTTTTTGCCATACATTGGAGAAAAAGGAGTATCTTGAGAAATGGTTACCTCAGACTTAGTATATGTAAGTGCATTTTTTCGGCCATTCAGTCTCTGTGTTTCAAAACTTGATCTAGTTCATCCCAGCCATTCAAATGATTACTGTTCACCCATATTTTTCAGTACCAGATCCAGTATGTTTACATCCCTAGTGCATGTATGGACTTACTGGTCCAGGGTGTTTGTGTTTACATAATCTAAGAATCTCTGGGCTGAGTGAGCCATCCTTTGAATGAGACATTAAACCAAAGTCCCATCTGCCTGAGTTGGTGGTAGCTCAGGTGGATGTAAAACATCCCATGGTACTTATTGAAAAGAGTGGGGGTCTTTTATTATATACAAAAATAACTCTTATTTACAAAATATTTACAAATTTACAAATATTTACACATGTACAGATATATAAATATACAATACTGTTTATGCATATTCATAATTTCCTTTGAAATCTTGCTAAATTTTCATCCATATTAGACCCTCAGTCATTTTTCCATAACCACCATCTGATTTTACTTAATATTGTTGTTAAAAATCCATTTACCATTAAACATAATTTCATTTATCCTTTCATTCTGTATTACCCATATAACATAAAATAACTTTGTATCTATTCTTTTAACATATTCTGTATTTCTGTTCTTATAATATCCATATTTAATCATAGCCATGTTTATTTTATCCACTTCTATTATATCTTCAAAAATTGTTTACATAGTGTTCCCCATAACTTTTTTACCCTTTTGCATTTTAAAAACACATGTTCTGTAGTTTCTTCTTCTTGACAATCCAACATGTTATATCACTTTTTTATATGGCATATTTCATTTTACTGGCAATTTATCTATTACCAGTATCCACAAAAAATATTGACATTATATTTTCCTGTTTATTTATTTATTTGTTTAACATTTGTTTACTGGGAAACTCTGAATTTGAACGAGTCAATTTTCAGTGGAGGCCTGGGTAGAAACTCTCCTCTGCTTGTTACACCATTTACTACTTTTTTATAGCTTTAATTTGTTTCATCTGTTAGCTTTGCCATTGGTTTTACATAGTAATGTTTTATCATTACATTCTTATACCATACTTTTCTATTTTTTCTATATCATCAATTTTTATTTTTCACAAAAATACTTTTTCTTGGTAACATTTTATTTCCTCATTTATACACCTTTTTCCTCTATCAGTCATTTTTACCATATCCCAAATTTTATCATACTTAATATCTATACAGTTTTACTGCTAATCTCTCATCTTTTTCATTTATCCATTTTAACACTTTGTACAAATTTAATAAAGCAGCGTATATCACTGGGATAATTAACCCCAAACTGCCTTAATCTAGAACCCCATGTAAATGAAAAAAATAATATCTACAATAATTCCTTTTCAAATAATGTTGGCAACAAAAATATACTTAAGTATGCTATTTTTCCATCATTACTGAATTTATCAAATAAGCCTTTTTTAATGATAATCTATATGTTCTGCAGAAAAGACGTGTTTGTTTTATTTCTTCCATTGTTTTTCCCATTGAATTCTACTTACATCTTTATTCCCAAATTTTATACCTAATGCCAGTATTTAATTCACTGTAATATATATATATATATATATATATATATATATATATATATATATATATATATATATATATATATATACCCCTAGTATTTACTATATCACCTAACCCTTTATTATTTTCTTTATTTAAAGCCATCCCTATCATCTCTAGACTCTCATTTGTGCAAATTATTACTTATTTTATTGAAATTTTGCTTTTGCAATAATTGTAATGTCATCTGCATATATTAACAGAACTGGAATTCTTAATCCTTCAGGAGTTATATACCTTACTTCCTTCATGTTGTAATTTATTTCACATTATCAATTTATAACTAATACAAAGCATATTCAACTCATTGATAATTCCTGTCTTACACCACTCTTCATATATACTCTTGGCTTAACCAGCCATTTACAAGTATGTTTACTTTAGTATTACTATACACTGACATACATAATTTCCTAACTTTCTCTTTTATATTATATTCTTTCATTACTACCCATAAGATTTCATGTCCAGTTGTGTCAAATGCTGTACTGAGGTCTCCTATCATGATTTTTGCTTCTTCTTTTCCATTCATACTGTCATCCATAATTTTCTAACTATCATTAATAATTCTTGACAACCCTTCCTCTTTATACTATATATGCTACTATCCATAAATATTTTCTATTTTAGTTTCAAATCTATTTTGTATTATTTTCATACTAATCATTATTATTTAGTACTACTGGTCTCCAGTTTTTAATTGTCTTCTGTCTTCCATTTTCCATATAATTTTAAGTATTCTAATATATAATTCTTTATACATAAAACCTTCATTTAACCATTCATTCAAAATCTTTAAAAATATATTCTTTTCGACAGTCCCTTAAATTTTTATACATTCATACCCTATTTCATCTGGTCCTGCTGCTGAATCTATGTTTACTTGTCCTAATACTTTATGTACCTCATATAAAGAAATCTCCTTTTCCAACTCTTTATTCAGTTTTTCTGTTAACCTTTTTACTTTCCATGTTTTTTTTCCATTGCCTTCTTTTTTTCTTTAAACATTTCTTGTATGTATTGTATTACACTTTTCATAATCATTTCCTGAGTTCTTTCAATTTCTTATTTTACATTTTTTTATTTTTCTCATTACACTACCATCTTCTTTTACTAACCTGCTTAAGTAACTCAGTACTTCTTCTCTTTTTCCTTGTGAAAGTATCCTTGCTTATATAACATTTTTTGTATTTTTCTTGATTTCTTTTATAGAATTGTTTTTCTTTGGCAAAGTACTTTCTATCATTATGTTCTAACTCTTCCAATGGATCATTATATGTTATTTTATATTTTTCTTTCTCTGCTTTCCTCACATCATATTGCCACTGTAAAAAAACATTATTTTATATTTTTCCTTAAATATCATCCATCATTCAGATCAAATTTTTTATAAAATATTCTCATAGTAATAAGATCTTTCCATAATTGTATTACTAATCTTCTTCCTTCTTCATTCCATCCTTTTTCATTTATCCTTTTTATTCCTTTGCCTATTTTTATATATTCCTTGTTCTCCTTTATCTCTAGCCATATTGCAAGATGATCAGAAATTCCTGTTTCAAATACCTCCCCTTCGCCTACAAATAAACCTTTTGATACTATAAAATAATCTATTTCAGTGCTATAAATATCCCCTTTTGTAAGTCCACGGATTTCTGTCCCAAAGTTTTAACTTACCACACCTTATATCCAACATTTTTATGTCATTTCCTTTCTTTTTATGCTTGCCTCTTAAATCACAGTTAAAGTCTTCTGTTATTATATTCATATTTATCACTAAATAGTCAAAAATCTGATGAAATAAACTTTCTTTTCTTTACAATTAGTATAAGCATATAATTTTATAATTATATATATTTGTTGTTTCCATTTTAAATCTACAATGGTTCATATTCCCATTTTGCTAAAGTTGCATCTTTACTGTATTTCTACAGAATACAGCTGTTCCAGAAAATCTCTCATTTCCCAAATTCCACATTATCTTTCCTCCCCATAGTATCTCTATTTGCAGTCTTTCTTCATTTGTTAAAAATATTGTGTCTTATAATATAATTACATCTACGTCACATGTATTACACAATTCAAAAATTCCTATTCTTATTATTATATTCTTAATACTATTAACATTTACAGAAAGCACTCTAAAATTTTCGTCTTCCCTTTAATTCATAAGTTCGTAGTTAATTACAATGCTAGCTTTCCTAACAGGCCATTCTAAGTTTAACCAATTTCCTTCCCAAAGGTGAGAATCAAAGCACTGTACCTTGTGTCTGTGAGTCAAACACCTTAATCATTATACCAAGTCGCACTCTTTAGCTACGTGTTCTTTTTCATCTGTTTTCTTTCTCTTTGCTTTTCTACTTATCTCTTTAAATTTTCTTTTCCTGTCTCTTACCCTTTTACCAATAGAATTCTTTGTTCCCTTTTGCTAGTTCCCAGTTTATGTCTTCTTTGTCACTTATTTCAGGACCTTCTTCAATGTCCTCGGTATTATTTTTTTCTCATATAACTTTTCTTCTGGTTCTAGTACTTCAAAAAATCCTTCTCTTTGTTCATTTTCTCCTCTTACTTTTTCCTTAATTTTTTTCATTTTGCAATCCATCCATAAATGCCCAATCTTGTTACATCTATAACGTTCCAATTCACATTTTTTGCATCATGTCCCATTTCCCCACAAATATAACATTTTCTTTTGTCACACTTACTTATCAGATGTCCTTCTTTTCCACATAAGCATGTTTTTGGTTGTCTGCAGTATTTTACAACACCCCTATTCCCCTCCAAATTTATCATCCTTTCCTCTCTTTCTATTTTTAACGCAATATTACAATCTGCGCCACCAGTCCATAAACCATGTTTGTGATAAAATGTGCAATGCCCAGTACTTCTTTAAATAAAGCCATCAAATATCCTTTCAAAGTCTCTCTTTCTATCTCTGTTCAGAATTGTACAGGATTCTTCTTTTTTTCTTTCCCTGTTAAATGCTTTTATCACATAAAGATCCCATGTGTTACAATCTTTCTTTTTTTCATATTATCCAATAAAAATGTCCATTGAAAAAACATATAATGTCAAAAATGCCTCATTGTTTATAATAATAAATGCTCTTACATCATGTGCTTTTATACCCAAATGAGCTATTAAATTCTGCAGCACTTCATACCTGTCCATTTCTTTGTCTTCTTTAATTTGAATCCTTACCATTTACTTTTATTTTCTATTTTCTTCTGCCTTCTTTTATGCTACTCCACTTTTGCCTTCTTTTACTTTCTCTGCACATGTTTGATTTTCCATCTCACACTAATTTTCAGGATTGTCTCTGCAGCCTCCTTTTGTATTTTCTCCACAATGCCCCTCCAAGGAAACATCTCCTTCATTTTCTGGCTCACTCTGCACCAGCAATTCTTTAAGTAAATCATCCTGCAACCCTTCCAACTGGATGGTTGTAATTATACATCCCTCATTTGCTGACTCATCACCATCAAACAGGTTTCTTTTAAATATTTCCTCAGAATCCTGCAGACATTCTCCGATCTCAATATTTGCTTTCTCCCTCATTTCTTTTACCAGTCCATCATTTCTTTTTCTCCATCTGCCTCCCTATTTCTCCGGGCTGCCTCTGTGCCTGGAATGGAAACAGGTAGCGCTCATGCAAAATGGGTCCCACTCACAGCGATGACAAATACGGGAAATTCCCCAATGCCCTGGCAAATTTTCCTCTAGTAGTATGGTGACTAATGAAGATTTTGAGGCTCCTACTCAATCACACACCCTCCATCAATATTCTTCTTCCAAATGGGTCCTGCAGATACTATCAAAAAAGCATTAAAATTTAAAGTCTGCTACAACTACCCGTGACAATCTACCCGGTGAATATCTTAAAATAACAACTGAAACTATTCATTGCATATACAGTTTCAATTCTGATAAATTGAGCCATATTTAAAAATAAAGTCCCCTCTCTATGGAAAACAGTCATTGTTTAACTGTACAAGGGTGGAATCAGTACAGATCATTCAAACAATATGCCAATTGCCATTTTATCTTCCCTATCAAAATATTTTAAAAAAATGTATTCATGAGCAACTTATAAACTATCTACCAGATAATGAGCTTCTGTCTTCAGCTCAACATGGCTTCCATTCTCATCACAGCACAAACTACTGCTTTTTGAATTTTGTTAATATTATCAACACCCACAGAAGTGCTGGAGGCCTAGTCTCCACCATCTTTCTAGACTTATCAAAAGCTTTGGATACTGTCTCCAACCAGAAATATAAACTCTAATCCTTGGGGCTCACCAACATTTTACTGCAATGGCTCCATAGCTATCTCTCAAAAAGAGCACAAGCAATGAAATGGGGAAAGGATTTATCCACCTTCTTGCCAGTAAGTATTGGTGCCCCACAAGGATCCCTACCAGGCCCCATACTTTTCAAGATATTCATCAATTACCTCTCTACTGGTACAAAAAATGCTAACCAGGTTCAATACATTGATGACTCATTGTTAATCTGCTCTTCCAAATCTCATTGTAAACTTCAAGACCTTATGCGACAATAATTCTCATCAATAGAAAAATGGCTAAAAAATTCACAGCTACTAATAAAATAAAACAAATACTTTTCTTCACCACACAACATATCTCCCAAAACAGCACTATTCACTATAGTCCCCGACAACAATACTATAATAAAATAAGTAAACCACACAAAATCTTAGATGACCAATTGAAATTCAGCCACCATGTAGCACATGTGTTTAAAAAAATCATCAAAAACTAGGTACATTACACAGTAAAAACGTACCTCACTGACATAGCCAGAAGATGGATAGCCTCTACTTTCTTGCCATCTCTACTGTATGCTGCCCCAGCCTTCACTACAAATCTCACAATTATCCAAACTTGAGCAATGTTACAATAAAATAGCCAAATTTGCAGTAAGCTGTAATAGTAGAATACTCCACTGACTAGGACTCAGACAATTAAATTGGTTAGAACTACCACATCACCTAGCTATTTCTAAGATAACTACAATACACAGACTTCTCTATAAGCCAGAAAATAGCCCAGCCCTTAACAACTTAATACTGTACTTCACTAACAGCATTTTAGACTCTAGACAAAATTCAGCTCCCTACTGAAATGTCGGCACTCAAAATGCAGAGTACTGACAACCTGAAAAAAAAAGAACAAAATTCTAGGAAAAAAAGCAAATCTTGAAGAACTCTCTTCTCCTTTAAACTTCTTTTTTGTGTGAGGGGCAAATCCCTCCTGTACCTCCTGATGTAGGGGCAAAACTCCATGCCCTCTAACTTATATATAGCAACTCTGAGATTGCCATACCTCAAAGAAAAGGGAATATCCAGAGGAATGGCCATCTCGGACTTAGTATATGTTAGTCCACTTTTCAGCCATTAATTCTCTGTGTTTCAGGACTTGGTCTAGAGAATCCCAACATTTCAAATGGTTACCATTAGTTTAAGGGTATGCACACTTAACACTTATGCAACCAGCTTATTGTGCGTTTTTTTATTTTTTATATTTTTTCCCCTAACAGATTTGTTTGTTTTCAATAGAATTGTACAGGTTATAGGTCACATTAAAGGTGGGAAAAGTTTTGAAATGCTTTATTCTGGTCTCATTTTTTTATATAACAAAAACCTGGCATTTAAACAGGGGTGTGTACAGTTTTTATATCCACTGTATATTTTTGTTCTGTTTCTCAAACAATTTTTGTTTTTTTGATAAATCACTGAGAATTAGTCTGTAAAACCCGACATTAGAGCTTCATACTTTGTATTGTCAGAAAACATACAGTATATTGATGCAAAAACTGTTGTTCTGTTAACATTTCAAGTGAATTTGGGTAGTATTTAAAAATTGTTTCTGATTTTGTGTCTTTGCCCACCCCCACCCCCAGTTATTGTTGCTTTGCCCAGAATTCTTAAGTAAAGAAGTTGAGAGGTATGGCATGATGTAGGTTCTTAAAAGCAAGGGTAAATGCAATGTCTGGACAGCTAAACATAGCCAGTCATTGGGCAGGGACAACTAAGCATAGCCAGTCATCAGGTATGGACAGGTAGGCATAGCCAGTCATCAGGTATTTCAGGTTTGGACAGCTAAGCATAGCCATTCATCAGGTATGGACAGGTAGGCATAGCCAGTCATCAGGTATTTCAGGTTTGGACAGCTAAGCATAGCCAGTCATCAGGTATGGACAGGTAGGCATAGCCAGTCATCAGGTATGGACAGGTAGGCATAGCCAGTCATCAGGTATTTCAAGTTTGGACAGCTAAGCATAGCCAGTCATCAGGTATGGACAGGTAGGCATAGCCAGTCATCAGGTATGGACAGGTAGGCATAGCCAGTCATCAGGTATTTCAGGTTTGGACAGCTAAGCATAGCCAATCATCAGGTATGGACAGGTAGGCATAGCCAATCATCAGGTATTTCAGGTTTGGACAGCTAAGCATAGCCAGTCATCAGGTATGGACAGGTAGGCATAGCTAGTCATCAGGTATTTCAAGTTTGGACAGCTAAGCATAGCCAGTCATCAGGTATGGACAGGTAGGCATAGCTAGTCATCAGGTATTTCAAGTTTGGACAGCTAAGCATAGCCAGTCATCAGGTATGGACAGGTAGGCATAGCCAGTCATCAGGTATGTTTTTGGAAGATGGAAGGAAACAGGAGTATACAGTAAAAACAAATGACACAGAGGGAGAATATATACATTCAGGACAATGACTGGAGGCCAGAATTGACCCCTAGACTTTGATCACTAATTGCTGATTACTGATGTAAGGTCTGCAACCATTTCAATACAAGTTATGTTAACACTCTGCAATTACTTTCATTATTAGATCAAACTGTTTAGTTACAAGTGCGACTTGTTTGTAAGTGCCTTGCTTTCCTTTTAACATAAAGCCTCGCTCTTAATTTCTGACAGTATTTTTATTACTTACATCAGCGAGGTCCATTTCTGTTAATATGTTGTTAAAAAAGTAATCAGAAAATATTTTGGTTGGAACTTCTTGAAGTATTATACTTATAATAATCTAAGACTGTTGCCAAGAGTAAATTTCACAGAGAGCTGTAGGAGAATTGTCGATTTGTAATCATCTTCCTCTCCTTTGTTAACATTACTGTGTCATAACCATTTAACGCCTAGACTGGAGTTCAGACATTGTTAACATTACTGTGTCATAACCATTTAACGCCTAGACTGGAGTTCAGACATTGTTAATATTACTGTGTCATAACCATTTAACGCCTAGACTGGAGTTCAGACATTCATAAAGCCTTCTGTCAATTAAACTCTTTCATAAATCTGTTTAATTTATTATTCTTTAACTGATGAATAATACTTTCATTAAACACAGTAAAGCATTAAGTATTTAATGTAATAAAAACTATTAAACAAAAGCAATTATACTTCAAGCTAGTACTATTCTGGTTAAAAATCAAGGAATGTATTGGAACTAGTTAGCATACGTCCTTCTGCTTCTAAAGTATTCATTCAAATTGAGTAAATAATATATTAAAAGTCTAAACATATAAGCAATGCATTACAAGTCATCAGGCACACATCCACATTTTTCAATAGCTGCAAATTTAGGGGGTCATTTTTGCCCCCACATCTAATGATCACTAAGCCTCCTCACAATTACTCATGCATATTCGCTCTCTGAGGTAGTCATCATCCAGACGGCATGAGGCTTCATTGGGTACTTGCTAGCATTATACCAATGAGTGTTTTTTTTTCTCTTTTTATTGCCTAACCTCACCTGTCGTTATAACATGAGCGCTTGTATTATTCTAAAGACCACCTATGCTCCTTTATCTACACATACATGGAACCCCACATTCACCATCGGGGGCTGGATTCAGAGACTTGGTCAGCTACACCCATGTTTTCCCAGCACCATCTCCCAGCATGTTGACAGGCCACTGTTCTTCACCAAGGTCCTGTCATCAGTGCAGTGACATGAGCCTTGTCTGGTCCATTGTTCCTCACAAGATGAGTCCGCACATCCTCTCTGCTTGTGCAGTCATGTGCCTGAGTCGCTAGTCAAACTAGGTTGTGTGTATCATTGTCGGAATGTTACCTCTACACCACTGTGGATTTTTATTGGTATGTTTTTATTAATCCTTGAAGTGGCACAACATTTCGGCGTCTAGCAGTGTTTCATTTTTGTTTTCTTTATTTAATTAATTATTTTCCTTTGTGTACCTGGATAAATCTGATCGAATATTACCTCTTGTGAGCGGTGGCCTGGGGAGAAAAACTCCACATAGACATGAAAGATGGTTGAGAACTGGCAAATTCATTATTTATTTATTTAGTTTTATTTACTGGGTTAGAGCACGGCTCAGATTTGACCATTTTCAGGCTCAGCTTCGGTTAAATATATAGTAACAACAGTAAGGTAACATTAAAGGTATAAATAAATTGTACGGACTAGTGATGTAACATAAGACAGATGTAAACAAATAAATATGCTTACAAGAAGGTTTAAAAACAGTAGGAGTATGCACTGCGTATTACAAGTATTATAGGTGAGGTGAAAGTGGTCCAGCCAAAAGAACGGACATAGTATATACAAATACAGAGGGAAATTTTAGCAGTGAAGAGAGCAGAACTTGTAGAATACTAAGGGCTACAAGAGAAGCGCTAATGACAGGAGAAGGCAGTATTAGTTATATAGTAGGGAATAGATATGGCAGCTGAAGAAGCAGTGGGTATGAGTCTGAGACCACACCCTATCACCTGATACCACTCCATCACAAATAGCTGAAAACTTTAACAAGCACTTCATAAAATCAATATTAGACCTATTAACTAACACCCCTAATGCTGGACCCCCCCCTTCAATCTATTTGGACACCAAACATAGACCATCAGCTACTTCTAACCCTGTTATTAATAACCCCCTTACTCAATAAAATGTCATACGAACCCCATTTTCATTTCAGCCCGTACTCACAGACACCATTAAGAAACTGCTATAAAAACTAAAACCCTGCTCCACCTCAGCTGATAATCTTCCACCACACTACCTTAAACGGGTCTAGATTGAATCAGCAAACACTTAAAAAAGTGAACACTGATTCATTGACCCTATTTAAGTGAAAGCTTACAATCCCAAACACTCGGAACAGCGTTTTTTTTCCCAGGGAAAAAATCGCTGTTCCACAAAAAAAAAGAAAACAAATCTTAAAACAGTATATAATGTGGGTTGCTTCACCCCCACACCCCCCTACTTAAATATACCAACTCCGAGATCATACCACAGTGGAGGAAATGGCAAACTCCCGAAACCAGCCCAGAGATTTTTTTTCCCCTGGGAAAAAAAATCGCTGTTCCGGGTGTTTGGGATTGTAAGCTTTTGCTTACATAGGGTTCAATGAATCAGCGTTCGCTGATTCAATATAGACCCCCTCAAACTGGCTGCTAACCCAATCGCCTTCCTAATCAGTATCCTTAAAAATAGGCCTTTATCCAAATCAGAAGTACCTGTCATATGGAAACAATCTCACATCACCCCCATCCATAAAGGAGGCAACTCTTTTGAGCCATCCAATTTCCTTCCTATTTCCATCTTGTCACCCATATCCAAATTTCTTGAGAGAGATATCCATCAGCAAGTCATGCAATATCTATTACAAAACAATCTTCTAACCAAAACCCAACACGGCTTCCGACCTAGCCACAGCACAGCTACAGCCCTGTTATCTTTTACAGATACTGTGAACAAGGCCAGAGATGCAGGTTGCTATACAGCCTCAGTATTCCTTGATCTCTCCAAGACCTTTGACACAGTGTCTCACCCCTTACTTTTGAACACACTGTCTTACTTAGGATTCTCACAAAACACAGTAAAATGGTTTCACAGCTACCTCAAGGATCGTAAACAAGCAATAAAATGGTCCAATGAACTCTCACCCTTTCTCCACAACCCTATTGGAGTCCCTCAAGGCTCCATCCTAGGACCCATACTCTTTAATATTGCCACAAACAATCTTCACACTGCCTCTCACCCTGGGACCCTCATTTAATATGCTGATGATTCCACCAAAATCTGTACTGCTCAATCACTACCACAACAACTTTCAAAAACTCAACAGTTCTTTACTGCAGTTGAATCCTGGCTAAGAAATCCCCAACTCTTTCTTAATCCAAAGAAGGCTAAACTAGTACTCTTTCACCCTAAAACACCTCCCCTGCCACTGATCATTTCAACATCCTTGCATCTGACAACACTGTCATAGAAACAGGGCAGGAAACCAAACGTAGGATTTATCATTGACAATAAACTTTCATTCGACCCCCATATACAGCAAAATATAAAGAGAACTTATAAAAAACTGGGACTCTTATATAGAAACAAACATTTCTTTACTGCAGCAACCAAAACTACCCTTGCAAAAGCATTTTTACTTCCCTCCCTCCTTTACGGTGCTCCTATCCTAACTAACTTACAAACTTCTAACCTAACCAAGATGGAACAGTGCTATAATAAAGTTCAAAGCTTGCCACAAACTCTAAATATCACCCTACTGTAAACTGCTGCTAGAACTAAACTGGCTTGAACTCACCAACCAAATTGCCTTTATTCAGCACAACCTTATTTTCAAGCCTACTGCCTGCTCTGCACTTGCCAGTCTAGTTACACCTTACACACCAAATCGATCCCTACAATCAGAAGACAAAACTCTCTTAGCTATCTCAAAACCCACAAGAAAACCTGGTCACTCTCTGTATTCATACTCTGTCTCTATACTTTGGAATTCACTACCTCTAGCTACCAGGTCTATGCCTGGCCTAACCCATTTCGAAGCCTCTTCAAACAATTATCTCAAAAATACATGGCTCTGCTCCTGCATAAAGCCTGCCTAATGCTCAGGTCTTCCTCTTCTTCCAGACTAGCCTCATCATCCTCTTCTGTCACATTTCACTCCCTCATAGTCTGCAAGATCCTAAGGCTCTTATAAAGTCTTCTCTGTTTCTATACCATATCCTTAAGCTACTGCTCAGACTGTAATGCCTCTATTCTACTTAATTCTCTCACTATCTTTCTGCATCACTAACTTTCTGGCGATTATTTTCCTAACTGAAACCAACATTATATTACAAGTACTGTAAGACGTTGTCCTGTTCGATTCTCAGCTAAAGCGTCGTCTGTGTGGAGACATGCGTGAATGGGCGTACCTTCATTGAAGGTTGTGCGTCAGCTGGCAACTCGGTACATAAAAATCTACTGCCAATCATTAGCAGACTGGAGTTCCGCTGTGGTGACCCCTAACCGGGAAAAGCCGAAAGAAGATGGAGATGGACTGTTAACAGTCAATGTCATATATTGCACTACCTACATACTAGTTTTGGACATTATCTACTCATAGGCTATGTATATGGTAAGAATGACTATTATTGTCTATAATGTTTTAACGCTATAGAATTGTTTAGATGTGTAGTATATATTGTAATATCTTGTAGCATAGTTTATGTTCTTTCGACTTATTTTTGTATAGTATTTCTAATGTCATTTGTATTGTATTGGATTATACTGTATTTATATTGTATTGTATGTGGAGCTTTTCTTCCCAGGCCTCTGCGGAAAACGGGTTTGGTAGACCCAGTCAGATCACCCTGGTAAACAAATGTCAACTAAATAAATAAATAAATAATATGTTGGGGAGCTTAGAAGATTAAGCAGCCAAGGTTTTCTGGGATGACTTTAATAATGCAGGTATGGGAGTTAGGTGACATGGCCTGTGTTCTGACATGTGCACTTATGTTGTTCAGTTCGGTATTGCTTCAGCTGAGGTCTGAACTCTTTATAGTGTCTGATTTCAGTACGATCAAGTGTCAGTGATTGTCACACTTTGGGGGCAAGAACAGACAAGTTGCTTGTATATTTTACAATAACATTCTTATATGTATGATATATATATATATATATATATATATATATATATATATATATATATATGGGTCCGCCTGACAACGTCGACAGCTCAGAACGCTGACACCGAGAACACCGACGCCAGAAGATCGACAACTGAGAAGACCGACGCTGAGAACACCGACATGGGAAAAGGCTGTGTAAGTATGCGGTAGTGACGGACGTTAGGGTGCGAGTAAGGTAAGTGTGCGATATTGATGGTCTGTAGGGATAGGGGTGGGTTAAGTGAGTTAGGGTTAGGGGCCGGGTCAGGTAAGTGTCGGTATTGATAGTCTTTGGGTTAGGGGGTTAAGTGAGTTAGGGTTAGGCGGTTAGGTAAGTGTGCGGTATTGATAGTCTTTGGGTTAGGGGCAGGTTAAGTGAGTTAGGGTTAGGGCGCGGGTTAGGTAAGTGTGCGATAGTGATGGACCTTATGGTTAGGGTTTGGGTTAAGGTTGTAGATAGTTGTGTATGTGAGGTTTAGTGTGGGTTTGTAAGGATTTTGGTGTGCTTGTGTTGTGTGTGTGCTTTTGGACAGGAGATTTGTTTTGTTTGTTGATTGTCGTTATTATGGTGTGTTGGGCATGTGAGGTTTCGTGTTTGTGAACTGTCGGTTATGTGGTGTCAGTGATTTCGTTGTCGGGCATGTGAGGTTTCGTGTTTGTGAACTGTCGGTTATGTGGTGTCGGTAAACTGGTTGTCGATGTTGTGGCTTGTCGACCTTGTGAACTGTCGGTTATGTGGTGTCGGTAAACTGGTTGTCGATGTTGTGGCTTGTCGACCTTGTCAGGTAGACCCATATATATATATATATATATATATATATATATATATATATATATATATATATATATATATATATATATATATATATGTGTGTGTGTGTGTGTGTGTGTGTGCGTGCGTGTGTGTGTTATTATAAAAGCTATTTAAAAACATTAAAGTGATATCTGTCGCTGTATGCATATTTATGCCAAGTGCTTATCTGCAGGACACCCTAAGTATGTAAGGATGAAAGACAAAAGGAATAGAAGTACGTGGAGTAATGGATAATGAAATAAATGAATTAAACATAATAAAAGGTAACAGGAAATAAAAATTATTTTGGATTTAAGCAAAACTGCAGTTTAAAATATATTAAAAGAAAGCACTACATGAATTTTATAATTTTTTATAAAAAAAGTATACAAAAACAGAAGAGGAGTGTGCCTGAACAAGAAAAAGAAAATAATGTGAAATCTAAATTGATATACAAAATAAAACTAAAAAACAATCTTGAAGAAGCATGAAATGAATGGCTTTTTAAGTAGTTCCAGTGGTGATAGTGATCAAGGTTGGGTACATTTGAAATATAACTAAATTTCATGGTGTATCTGATGGAAATGACGTGGAACTTTATATGCTGTGCAGCACTTTTGAAGCCTGAATACCTTTTTAACACGAATTGTAAATGCATTCATTAACGAAGTCTGATAGCCAGTTTTGATGATGCAGGGTTCTTGTTCCGCATGTTTGGTGTAGGGAAGCTGTCAGAGAAATGGCACAGGGTAACCAATAGACAGCTGTTTGACCTCAGCATGTAGACTCTGGGACCTGCTCATTGCAATCTTCTCCTAATGGAAACCTACGCTACGGCAGGATGTTGCATGGCACTAGGGTGCCCTGGAGGATGCAGATAACCTGCAGTATATCTGCAACATTTTATTAATATCATCTGGAGGTTTGTGGCTTAATAGGTAAAGCCCCCCATGGCAATGTCCTCTAACAATGATACTCTTAAACCCTCCTTGGCCACACTAGTAGGGGCATCAGCCCTCTGGTGAAAGATGGAATAGAATGTATTGATGTGTATCAGAATGGTCTCTAAACATGCAGGCACAGTGGATGAGTGTCTAGCCTGCATGAGATGTTTAATCAGATTGATTTCTAGAAGGAATGTGTAGTATATCACATGCAGAGCTCTCCAGAAAGGCATTATCATATTTAAAATTGGTTATGCCATATGCTGAAGGAGTATATAAGGTATTAGGAGTCGCACTGGGAGTGAGGAAGGATACTGAAGTCAGTCAGTAGCTGAGCTGATCCCCAGTAGAACAAATGTGTTGATATAACAAGTATGAAATGCAACATAACTGCATTTTTTGGGGTTACAACTCTTTTAAGAGAGTAGAACAGTGAATCAGGAGGATTTATGTGAAGTGCACACGTGTTTGAAAGTGACATGTTTGAACGAGGCCACGCTGCATGAGGAAAGTCGTATTTCTTCCAAGATGCTGAAACCTACCTGTTTCAAGTAAGGAAATTCAGGAGGTTGCCCCCCCCCCCAATTTAAAACAATATATACATTTTGTATAAATGTCACCAAAATGGCGTTCTAATTCCGTTCATACTGTCACCCCTAACTAGCGCTTAAATGACTAAGTGTTTTATGATACATTAATGTGGGCCCTGCATGAGTCCCCTTATAAAGTAGTAGCTAAGGATGTTTTTCAGACTGCAGTAACATAAACAGCAGCTGAACAGTATAGTCTTTTAGTGCTTACCTAACCTCATAAGTGTGAAAAGTAGTCAGTGATTGCCTTCATGGTTACAGTAGAAATGAAAGGCAGTTGAAGATACAGGATGTTTTGATTACAGCTTATTTAAATACTTGGAGTCCTATTTTCCCATATATGGATTTTGACAGTTTACTGTTTAACAAATAGCATTTACAAAGTAATCATTTAGAAACATTAGCAGACAAAGATCATTTGACCCCATTTGGTTTTCCCTTTTCACTGCCTACTGAATAAGCTGATGATTCATAGGTTCATAGGTTCATACTAGGCTATCTGCCCTGGGGCATTTATAAGCCTAGCCCGATTGTGTTTGGCTTATGCCACCCCTTGATTTGAGTATACTGTGCCCTTTTTAAAGTTTAGTTTACTGTGCCTCTATCTAATAGTGACACGGAAGTAATCTGCAGGATAAACCTATGATCCCCCATCCACTCATCAAGATTCTTCTTGAAGAGAGTCAGTGAGGTGCTCTGCCTAACATTAATTGGAATTCTATTCCAGAGCAAAGGGAGCCTCTGGGTTATGAATCTGTCCCACCAGCATGTTCTATTTATTTCTGTGCTGACGTTCAAGTCCCTCGAGCGTGGCTCTAAGGGATTTAGATTTACTGAGGTGGAGCATGTCCATTAATTCTGGGTTGGACATAGCTTTATATGTCAGGCATAGATCGCCTTGAAGTAGGCGGTATGCAACTGAGTAGAGCTGGAGTTTTTTTAACCGAGCAGCATATGGCATCTGTTTGAGTCCCTTGATCCTCCTGGTGAGGTACTTTTGGGGTCTTTCTAATTGCTGCAGGTGTCAGGTAAGGTACATCCCAAAGGGGCATTGTATTCTATGATGGGCCTGATGAGGGATGAATAAAGGGGCATGATTACCTCTCTTGATCTAGATGTGAATCCTTTCATGATGAGGTGGGCTATGTAGAAGGTCTTTCTAACCACTTTGGCAATGTGGTTGTCAAAGGAGAGATTGCTATCAACTTGGGTCCCCAGATCCCTAATTACTTTCTCTGTACTTAATGGGTTACCACCTATGTGGTAATTTGTGGGCACATTGTTTTTGCCAAAGGGTATGACTATACACTTTTTGGCATTTAGCTTTAGACCATGGCTCTGGCACCAGTTATCCATCTCTGCGAGACCTTTTTGAAGGATGTTTGTGTCAGCTGGAGAGTCAGTTATGGCGCCCAGTTTGCAGTCATCTGCGAACTTGGTGAGCCATAGTCCTCCCACATTGGCCTGTACCTCAGAAAAGTAAATACCGAACAAGAGAGGTCCCAGGACAAAACCTTGTGGGATGCCACTTGTGACCGGTTTCGAGTCTGACATGGCTCCAGCAACTCTGACTGTGGGTTCTGTCTTTGAGCCAGTTTGCGACCCATCTTGTGACATAGGGGGTTTATATTTAGGCTGGATAGCTTATCTATGATGCCGGAGTGGGGTATTGTGTCAAATGCCTTTGCGAGGTCCAGAGAGGCTGTGTGAACTACCTTCCTTTCATCTATGGCCTTGGTGACTGTTTCGCAGAAATCGACCAGGTTCAAAAGGCAGGATCTGCCCTTTACAAAGTCAAATTGGGTAGGATCTAGTGTCTGTAGGTCCCCAATGTATTTATTTATGAGTTCCATGATGATCCTCTCCATAGCCGTGCAGACTAGGCTAGTCAGGCTTATGGGGCGATAGTTTCCAGGGTCCGCAGAGGCGCCACCTTTGTGGAGTGGGACCACTGCTGCTGTACGCCATTCTTTGGGCACATATCCTGTAGTGAGGCTGAGATTGTACAGCAGTTTTACTTGAGGGATTAGTACTTCTTGGAGTTCATGTAGGACGCAACCCGGGATGCCATCTGGTCCCATGGAAGCAGTGTTTTTTGCTTTGGAGAGGGCGACCTTCACCTGAGCATCAGAGATGTTTGGGAGGCTGCACTCTGCCGGGATAGATACTTGCTCTTTTGGGGGGGGGTGGAGAAGTTTGCACTGAACCTGTCTGCCAGGATATTGGCGATGTCTGTGGGTTCAGTGTATTTTTTGTCACTTAGAATCAACTCAGAACAAGTCTGGGAGTTGCATCCCAGGTTCCTAACATAACTGAAAAAAGCCTTATGATTGTCTTTAGTGTCCTGTGCAATTTTTCTCTCGAAACTGGCCTTGGAGGATTTTATGAGGGATCGTAATTTTTTGCTAGTACTGATAAGAGATGCCTTCCCTTTTAGGGATTTTGCTCTATCATGTAGTAGCTTCCTCCTTCTGTTGTACAGTTTATTTATGGCTGGGGTCCACCAGACTGGACGCCTGCCTTTGGATGATTGGGTCTTGGTTTTGTTTGGGATAGCATGATCCATGCATTCCTGGAGATGTTAATAGAATGCGTTTATATAGGATTCTGCAGTTTGGGACGTAGTTTCCACTGGCTCTGGGGCCTTGAAGGATTCCACTTAGGTTTTGAGAAGTGCGAAGTTCGCTTTTGAGAAGTTTTTCACTGTGGATTTCTGGGCTGGGGGTGGGGTCGGGATGTGGACATCCAGTGAAATTAATTTATGGTCTGATCTTACCAATGAGGGATATACTTCTGGTGTGGAGCATAGGGTCCCCATGTTGGTGATGATCAGGTCTAGTATGTTTTCCCCTCTTGTGGGAGTGGTGACTAGTTGTTCCATAGCATTTCAGTTTATAAATTCTAGGAACCTTTGGGCTAAGATGCTGGGGCTTGAGTAATGCTCCCAGTCTATGTTTGGGTAGTTGAAGTCGCCCAATATAATGGTGTTCGGAGAGATCTTCATGTTCTCCAATGTTTTCAGGAAAGCCGAGTCGGATTCCTGACTTTGAGAGGGTGGTCTGTAGGATGCTATAAACTGAAAAGCAGTCTTGTCCATTGTCAGTTGTACATGGATGGTCTCCGATACTTCGTGCAATGCCACTAACCTGGAGGTGTGGATATCCTTGATAAATATGGAAACTCCCCCTCCTTTTGTGGTTCGGTCCGGGTTTTGTGGCCAAAAAGCATGATATGAGGTATAGCCTGGTAGTGCTGGGGTGCTGTCTGGAGCCTTGAACCAGGTTTCTGTCACTGCACAGATATCGATGTTCTCCATACTGAGGAGAGCTTTGAGTGCATGCATCTTGAGGTTAAGATTTCTGGCGTTTAGCAGCATTACCCTTAGTTTCTTGTTCCTTGTGTTGTCTATGGAGGTGGGTTTGACTTTTGAGCCTTGCCTAAAAAAGGCACTATGGGGGTGGCAAGAGCCTTTGCCAATATCCGAAAGCCCAGGGGTGACAGGTGCAAGCCGTCCCTAGTGAAGCAACGTGGCTTGTCGAGCATGTCATCCCAGGCTGACAGACACTGGATCCCCTTTGAATGACACCAAAATTTTAGCCAATTGTTAAAATCGATCATTTTGTCTTCATACTGTGGCATCATTCTAGGTGAGGGTAAGATGCTGCTCAAGGTCAGGGTCATACTGACCTGGGCTACATGATCAGAGAGCTCCTCTATGTCTCTTTTCATGTAGTCAAGGGAGGTACGTCTCAGGTCATTCACGCCAGCATGTACAATGACTGAGTCATATTTGTATTTGCTTTGGAGTGACCTGAGTGCTTGCGTTATGTGGCGGATCCTAGCGCCCGACAGGCAGCTCACTGTGACCTTCTCTTTATTCAGCCTGGTGAGCGGGACGTCAGTGTGTCTGACAATAGAGTCACCTATTACAAGAGTATCAGGTGTGTTATTCAGCCTTAAGGGCTGTGACTGCTTGGCACACTGACTTTGTGTGCTATGTGTTGTACGTGTTTTGTTTTGGGGTAGCGTTTGCTTGGATGTCTGCTTTGGAGGTCTCTGTTGCTTAGGTAGATTTTTATTTAGAGCCTCCGAGTATGTTTTTGTGTTTTTATGTGTTTGGTTCGCTGTTGTGGTGGAACTATGTGATACTGGAATTGTGTTGTGTGAGGTTACCTTCTCCTCCTGACTGGTTACACCAGTTTTGAGATGAGAGAGCTCAGCCTTCAGTTTGGCTATATGGTTGCATCTCTCACATATATTTGAACCTGTTTGGAGGAGGAGAGGGTTGTCTGTGTACATGAGACAGTTGTAACATTGCCTCAAAATTCCCAGATTCCCCAGCTGGACTGGAGAGGAAACCGTTGACTGACCTTTGGACATGCTAGAGTAATATAGGGAACTGAATTAAAACGTACCAGTGAGGGGCCTTAGAATGAGAATATGGTGTTTAATTTGAGAGATAGAGCAGTTCTAAGGGAAAAAGTGAAGAGCAGACTTTGTGGAGCCAGGAATAGTTTAAACCCAATTAGGTGGCGCTGCCCGATGTTGCGCTATGTGCAAAAACGCACAAAACCGCGCAAAAGAGGGTTTTAAGAGAGGGAGATCAAGGAGTTAGGAATTGACCCAAAATGGGCAATAAAACTACAGTTTCAAGGCAGTAACCACTCCCACAGGGGCAGGCAGGCTGCTCTATGTTTATCACTGCCACTGATGAACACAGAGACTTCCCTTTAGCCCAAGCAAACAATGGCCTCCAAGAAACTTACAAACAGTTCAGAACAGCAAATCTGTAACTGAACTTTTTTAAATCTCAGAAAAGTGGGAAAAAAGCAAGATTTTTTTTTTTTTTTTTTTTAAGGAAAGCAGAGGTTCACAAGTATCAACAAGTTAGAACAGTGCAGTAAATGACTCCACACTTGAGTGCTAGGCCAGAGACAGATAAAATGCAAGTTTTAAGAAAAAAACAATTTTAAAAATAAGTGCAGGCAGGAAATTCAGTAATCAGCTCTAGGTTGTGTTCTAAATACAGTTACCAATACAGAAATCAAGTTTAACAAGCCAGAAAATGCTCAAAAGTAGGCGGCAATGCAGAAAAACTTAACAAAGAATCTGAAGCAAAATACTTAAAATCTCAAAAGTGGCTCCTTTCTTCTCTCAGCGTTTTCTCCTCTTGGTGGGTGCTTCACCAATAGCCAACAAGTCCAAAAAGACGCCAAAACCATGAGGCAATCGGGTTTTAAGAGAGGGAGATCAAGGAGTTAGGAATTGACCCAAAATGGCCAATAAAACTACAGTTTCAAGGCAGTAACCACTCCCACAGGGGCAGGCAGGCTGCTCGATGTTTATCACTGCCACTGATGAACACAGAGACTTCCCTTTAGCCCAAGCAAACAATGGCCTCCAAGAAACTTACAAACAGTTCAGAACAGCAAATCTGTAACTGAACTTTTTTAAATCTCAGAAAAGTGGGAAAAAGCAAGATTTTTTGTTTTTTTTTTTTTTTAAGGAAAGCAGAGGTTCACAAGTATCAACAAGTTAGAACAGTGCAGTAAATGACCCCACACTTGAGTGCTAGGCCAGAGACAGATAAAATGCAAGTTTTAAGAAAAAAACGATTTTAAAAATAAGTGCAGGCAGGAAATTCAGTAATCAGCTCTAGGTTGTGTTCTAAATACAGTTACCAACACATAAATCAAGTTTAACAAGCCAGAAAATGCTCAAAAGTAGGCATGTATGTATATGTAGCATACAGTACTTTTTCCTAATCCCTTATAATATTTGTCTTATTAACCTCCAGTACATTCTAGAATTCAATCACTATTTTAGACATACTGTCTGTTAAGGAATGCTGCTCCACTCAGCCACCACCTTATTTGTTAAATAATGCTTCCTTGTGTCTTATATGAGCAGTTCACCTTGTCATTTGGGTTTGTAACATATTCTTGTGCAATTCTCTTTTAAATGCTGGTATGTACTACGACTGTGAGGATTTCCTTAAGATACTTAAAATCTATGTAGTGCCTGGAGCACAGTGATTACACTCTAATACTGAAAAATGACTATCTAGTTAAGCACTACTCTAGAGGAAAACCCTATATTAACAGTGCTTAGAAAGGTGCTTAACAATTATTAAACACCTTTCTAACAGCTATTAATATTGGATGCTGCGCTAACCAGTAAAGACTTAACTGTGCCAGCCAACAAACGGCAGCAGGAAAAGTAAAAATAGCTTTGTTTGTGTTTGCTGTGTATGGCTGTCAACTCTCCCTCATCTCATATTTTTGTCCTCTGCCTAGCAAATGTGTTTGATTTTATGCTAAAACACTGAGAATTGCATTCGTTCAAAAATGCTAGAAATAGAATATCGCAATTCTTATTTTTAAAAACCACATATTAATCTAAGTCTTGCTCTATTAATATTTAAGTGAATTGAAGTAGTATATAAAAACTCTGTTCTTGAGCCTTAGTCCCATCCACTAACGGTAAAGCCGATATGTGTTCTGCTATTGCCTGTTTGACTATGCTCACTAAGGGCTATATTGGCTTAATATTTTTTCTTTTTTCTCTAATTAGTAGTACATGGAACAGATAAAACTTCATGCACTACAAAGAATTATGATCAAATCTCTGATCATAACCTTTAATTATGTGTTCTTGACACGGATGCCAAGCATTCCCTGGCATCCGTGTCTCAAACACATAATAACGTGGTTCCAATTCACGGCGCAGACTGTACGCAGTTCATTATTATTCTTGCCCAAGTTCCCTTTCTGTTGCAAAGTCTGCCGACCTGCACAGAATGCTGCGGCTGGGACCTTACTGTATGCTTGTACAGAGTGACAGCCGTTTGCTATAATGCTTTCTTATCGACATTCCAGTAGGCTTCACGTCTTTCTTGATGTTTACCATGCTACTTACTTACCTCTAGGCCAGCTGGTACGAGTACCTCAGGGCTTTTTGCACTTTCATTGTTGTAGCTGTTTGCCTTTTTCACACCAAATTCAAGATGAGTTACCAAAGAACATTATTCCAGAGATGCCCACTGAAATTCCAGTAAATATAATTATAATACTCAGAGGTATCAAATGAAAGTGCAAATTATGGAGCATGCATACTAAGTCTGAAATTACAGCACCTTAGAACATTGTCCCTAGTCTAAATTACAGATGTCGCAGAGTTAGTATATTGAAATAGCTAGCGGGGTATGGGGTGGACAGCCCTTATGTTGGGGGAGTGGAGAGGAGAAGCCCTCTGCTAAAATGTTTTAAAGGTTCAGGAGTGAATTTTGAAGTTATTTGTTGCAGTTGCAGTTGCACTTTAATTGTTGATGTGCTGGAACTTGCCGTGCATCTTGGACATTTGATATGCAGCTTTAGTCCTGCCAAGTCTCTTGTTATTCCTTTGGTATTATCTTGTGTAGCAATTCTTTTCCATAACTTTATGTCATTAGCTAAATAAAGGAACTGTTTGCTTTGCAGATTTTCTGTAGTGTCACATATAAAGGTAGCACAGTGGCCTCACAGCAAGAGGTTCCCCTGTTCAATACTTGGCTGGAGTGCCTTCTGTGCAGAGTCTGCATGTCCTCTCTGTGTTTATGTAGGTTTCCTGTGGGTGCTCTGGTTTCCTTCCACATTCCAAAGACATGCAATAGGTGGAATGGACATTCTAAATTGGCCATAGGTGTGAGTGTGTGTTTGAGTGTGATGGATAGAAGAAATACAGCAGCAGTGCTAGCCACCAGGTGTTGTAAATCTTGGTTCTAGATGACTGGCACTATTAAAGTGACACCCTGACCTCCATGTTTAAAAAATGGAAAAAAAGGGTAGTGGATGGATGGACTTATAAAAGCATTGAAAAGAATTGTCCCCTCCACCCCCCAGTGGTACCCATACATCATTACAAACATAAGCACAATGAAATATACTAATTATTGTAAAACACAGTGCCTTAGATTTTAACAGACTGAGTACCTGAGCCTTCCCTTCTTGTATGTCAGAACATATGAGAGTATAATGCAAAGTGTTAGTACAAATAGTAGAAGCAGAAAAAAAAGTTTCCTTCAGATTTAATTAAAATAAAAAAAAACAGTGAAGCATTTGTTTATGTGTTAAGTTCCCTTTCAACATGGAACAAACAATCTTTAAAAAATGCTCAAAATGTGGACGTAAGATCCCTCCTGGTGATCTTCATGATCCCTTTGTGGTTTGCCTTGAGGTCTCTCATCTGTCTGTTCCTTTTGAGATCTGTTCTTCCATTGGTCCCAGAGTTATTAATATTTTAAGTGAATTAAAGCAGTATTTAAAAACTTTCCCTGTTTTTGATCCTTTGTCCCACCCACTAATGTCAAATCCGATATGTGTTCTGCTACTGTCTGCTTGACAGAATAAACTGATTATTAAAGGCCTCCTTATGCCAGATCATTAGCCTCAAAAGTTAAAAAAAAGTTAGAAAAACAGATAAAAACTAAAGATTCACACCCAAAAAAGAGATCAGCTGAATCTTCATCTCTGACTTCGGCTCCTTAAGTTCCTAGACATAAGGAGAATGGGGCACTTATCCCCCACCCATACTCCTACACCAGATCCAGAAATACTTTATACTATCACCATCCAAGACTATCCCAAAAGCAGACTAGTGACAACTTGGAATGTTTTCCTTCTGGACCTTCCTCTGCCATGTTTGTGAGAGCCTTCAAGTCTTATAGGAGTATATCTGAAGTGGACTTGGATCACCTTATGCAGAAATTTCTCAAGACCCAGACTGAAATGGGGCTCATTCCATCCCCTTCAGCTCCAAAGGTGGATGATCCCATCCAGCTTACCCCTATCTAGGTTTCCCCACCAGTCCGACTCTTGGCTTTGGTTTCTTCAGAACTGCTGTACTCCAGAAACAGATGTAGCATGCTTCTTCACCTGTGGGATCTTAGGATCTGCCTCATTCAATTCAGGCTTAACTAGATCCACAGATCCAGAGGTCAATGCCTTCTGAGCCACAGATGCAAAGACCCTGGTGGTACCAGAGACATTGGCCTTCAACTCCTCAGTTCCAATCCCTTCATTGGGCCAGCTTCCTTTTCAGCTTCTGGAATCCCTGCACAGGGGAAAATGGATCTGTCTGCAGGAGCTGGTTCTTTGGATCCATTGGAGGTTGGCATGGTCTTCCAGATATTGGGGAGGATGATTTCTTCTCAAAAGAGAGTGGAGTCACAGCTTCCACCAGTCTCAGTTCTACCCATTGACCCTCTTTCAGTCTCAGTTTGAGCTCCTCTGACATCCACAGGTCAGAATCATTAACTTGACCTCAAATCATCTTCCAAAGAACAGAGGCAATCTCTGAGGATTTATGAGTCTCATCTCCCAATCTACTGAGAAAGAGGGCATATAAGAAGAAGCACATCAACACCCCCTCAGAATCTCTGGTTTCAGATATCAACGTAGAGGACAGACTTCCCTGCAGTCCCCTCTGGGGGATGCTTCCTTTAGTTACATTCTGGAAGTGATGCACTAGAGATTATCCTAACCAGTAGACCCCCCTCCCCCTTCAGGATGAGGAGGTATTATTTGAGAAACATGGAACAACACCATCTATGTCCTGGGTAATCCCCCTAAATGACAAGCTGATTAATTTGCTAGTAAGGAGATTGTGGCAGGAGCCCAACACATGCAAAACAATTTCCAGGAAGCCAGACAAGATTTTACTCCATCCAAAAGAACCGTTTTAGTCAAAAGCACCACCTGTGGGCTCCATCATTGTGGTGACCGCCACAAAATGAGAGTTGTCTGAGGACTCTGTTTCTATCCAACCTCCTATTAAAGAGCAGAGAATGATGGATAGATTCAGGAAGTGGGTATAGGCCTTGGGTATATTTGCTCTCTGTGCACTGAACTACATCACTCATATGAATAGATTACACAGAAATTTCACTCAAGAAGCCTTATCCACTCTGAAGAATCTGATGACAGCAGAGTCACAGAAGCAATTACAAAAAGCCATGCTTCATCTTATAAGCAAAGTAATGGCATCTAGGTCCAAGGAGGTCCTTGTTTCCCTGTATTCATCCCTCATCAGATGCATTATTGAGTAAAACGCTTCCTTTGGTATGTTCCTATCCAGGCAAATGCAGCAGCTGGATTGTCCACTGGAACTTCAGGACTGCCTTTCTTGGGGCATGGCCTTCATTCAGACTGACAATATGACATGATGGTTATCTGGTATATCAACAAACAAGGGACAACCAGGTCCTACCCTTTATGTTGCAAAGTCATAAGACTGTGGCAATGGGTGATGGCTTCTCATCATTTTCTCATAACAACACACATTCCCAAGGCATTGAGTGGACTGGTGGACAGGCTCAGCAGAATTCTATTAGTGTTGTTTGAGTGGTCACAAGTGGTCCTTCAGTCCAGCAATTGCCAAAAAGACATTTATTCTTTGGGGCATTCTCTGCTGGGATCTCTTTACCATCTAGCACAACACTATATGAGGCAGCTTCTTTGCCATGATCCCTGCATTGGACCCCCCCCCCCCCCAAGGATGCTCTGTGTCAGCATTGGCCACTGAGGTTATTTTATGCATATCCAGTCCTTCTCCTAATACCCACATTCTTGCAGAAGTCAAGGTGTAACGTGAATGTCTTCCTTATAGCCCCGTATTGGCCCAGACAGATATGGTTCCCTCTACTAAAGCCTCACCTAAGAGAACCTTCTTAACTCCAAATCCAATTCCAGCTCTCATAACTCACCCCTCTTGGGAGCCTCAGCTTGACTTTTCCAATCTGAAACTAACCACATGGTTTCTCAAATTCTGCTGATGGTGAAAGATAATTCCCTTCCCCAGTATGTTGTCAGTATGTTCTATCAGCTTCTAAGAAACCTAACACCCATAAAATTGATCATTGTAAATGGTGGAGATTTTCTATTTGGCTGGTACTCAAAATGTTGGCCCCCCTTCAGCCTCTATTCCAAATGTTTTGTGTTTTCTTTCTTCCTTCTTTCACTCCAGGTACAGTTTTTCTACCAAGAAGGCTCAACTGGCAGTGATTTCATATTTTCACACTGGTTTTCAGAATCATTCCTTCGTTTCCCATAAATTATGCAAAGTCTTCCTCCAAGGTATCTTCCTTTTACGTGCAACAGTCACAGATCCAGTTCCTCCATAAGACCCAAATTTTATTTTGGAAGCCATAAAAAGCTTCCTTTTCAGACTTCCATAGCAGTAACAACAGAGCTCTAGTTTCTGTTGTAGAAAAACATTTTTCTAGTAGTACCTCAGCTAGAAGAATTTCAGAGCTACAAACTCTGTCTTCAGTCTCCACTTATCTTACCTTTCACAAAGATAGGGTAACTTTGAGAACTAACCCTTCTTTCATCTCCAAGGTTGCTTCAGTGTATAACATCTCTCAACTCATTAATTTGCCAGGTTTCTTCCCAAACTATCAAAACAAAAGGGCATACTTGTTGCATACATTAGACATTCACAGACAGGAATGTGTTTACCTGTAAAGAACTGCTTCCATCCAAAAAGAAGAGCAACTATTCATTTTATCTGCGCAGAATAAATTGGGCAAAAAGGTATCCAAAATCTTTCTGTTCAGATGGTTGTCCAATTGTATTTCCTTTGTTTATGAATCATACAACAAACCATTATCACGCAAACCCAGAGCTAGTTCGGCTAGAGCCATGGCTACTTCTACTGTCTTCTTTAGAGCCCATTCGTTGAGCAATACATGCAAAGCAGCAACTTGGTCATTCATGTATACCTCATCAAGCACTACAAAATGGATCACATTTCTAGAGCTACAACTTCCACTGGTGTTTCTATTCTGAAAGGTCTATTATCATGATACCACCCAGGAGCTCAGAAGCTTGGGATTCTGACCCACACATCAGATTGGATAGACTGAATAAATAGGATACGAAGTTATGTACTTACCATAATGATAGATCCTTTCATTTCAGTCCATCCGATATGACAGCCCACCCTCTTCCCCACTTCCATGTTATAAGCCCTGAAAGATTAAGATTTCATAGGGCATTGGTCCTAGGAAATAGAGATTGATAGTCCCCGTTCTTCAGGTGTAAAACAAGATGTGAGGTAGATAGGAAAACAGAGACATTATGGGAAGGAAGAATTCTTAAAGGGGCTCAAGGATGACTTATACTATGTGTGCCCAAGCAGATCTGAGCAGTGGGTCGAGGACCCACACATATTGGATGGACTGTAATGAAAGGATCTATCATTACAGTGAGTACATAACTTTCATTTTGTTTCATTTTTTAGACCTTAGTCTAAAAAGTCTTTTAGCCTTAGATTGTGTAATAGCTGTATGACTCTTTTGCTAGATCTTTTTCTCTGTTAGTTTTAGTAACAGCTGGTAGACCCTAACTACAGTATTAAAACACCAAAGCAGTAAATAAAATGAAGCTGGTTCACCACAGCGAAAGGTCTTTATTAAAATAAAGTAAATAAAACTTAAATAAAAACAACCATAAACTTTCCAAAACAGGATAAGCGCTTTCGGCAAGCTGTCTTCTTCAGATCCATAAAATGCATTGTTTAATGAAGGCAATTTAAAAAGGGGGCTTGACCAGTCAGAATCTCTTTCTCAGCTAGCGCCTTTTTAGCACCAGCCAAGTCATATGAGTAACCAAAGTCAGAGAGAAACCACTGGTATCTCTGTTCAAAACACAGCTGACACTACTACCCAGAGAGTTAAGAGGTGTGGCATTCTCTCACAGGCTAAATTCACAGAGAATCAGCAAAACAACTATACGAATATCAACAATAGAAAATAAAGTAGTTCAGCTTTCAGCTGATAAACATAAGGATTCCAACACAGCCGATACCACTCAGGCAAATGATGGCAAAAGCACGCAATCTTGTTTAACAAGTAACTTGACTGGGACTCGACCTAAAGATGCGGCAGTACATCTGCCTGTTTTTTTCAGATCTTCCCATCCTAAGGAAACAGAGAAACCAACAAAGAAAAAATTGATCTATAAGCAGAGACAGAAAGAGATGAAAGGTGTCCAATTAAATATGCCTTTTGTAATATTTTTTGATGAAAATCAGCCCTCGCTCGTTGTGAATTTGTCACAACATGTATTAAGTGAAGCTGAATATATGATCCTTAATAGAGGCTTATCCTTCATCCCTGCACTGCGTTCAAGGCTTAATGAATTTACCTTAGATATTGAATGTTTTGCCAGGAATATAGTTTTGAAGAATATGTTTAAAGACATTGACAAGGAAGAACAACAAAAATCTAATACCATCTTTAAAAAGTCGAGTACACTGGTTCCGTTATTACACCCAGTACTGGAAACTTTTGTAAGAGTTTGTGAAAACAAAGTAGCAAATATGGACAATAACAAGAAGATTAAAGGCTTTTATAATTTAGACAAATTTGAGAAACAGGCATTGAGAGAAATTATGGACAATGATGATATAGTTATAAGACCAGGGGATAAAGGAGGGGCGGTGATAGTACTGGACAAACCTCAGTATGACAATAGAACGCTAGCACTCTTAAGTGATGAGAATACTTATAAGATATGAACTAGAAAGAATAATAAAAAAGGTAGATATCGATTTATATGACCTTCTGATCACACAGAACATCACTCAAGATCTATTTGAATATTTTCAAGTACCTAACCCTGCAATACCCATCATTAAAGGCTTACCAAAAGTTCATAAAGATATTATAGACCCACCGATGCATCCTATTGTATCTGGCAACAGATGGATCACAGAGCCCATATCTGTTTATGAGGAAAATAAGTTAAAAAATCAGTTTATAAAGCAACTTCTGTATTAAGAGATACTGAGGATTATCTCTTTTTATCTAAAGAATACCTGTTGGTAACAATGGATGCGAAGAGTTTATTCACAGTTTTACCAAATGAGTATGGAATCAAAGATGTATGCAAATTTCTGACAATAGAAAAGATTTATGATACGAGTCAGACAGCACATCTTTCTTCTTTGCTTGGTTTCGTGTTGGAAAATAATGTCTTGTTATATGAGAACAAATATTTTTTGCAGAAATGTGGCCTAGCAATGGGCACTCCTTGTGCCAACTCTTACTCTAATATTGTTATGGTACAATGGGAAACAGAATATGTTCTCAAATATGAGCTTATGGAAACAGTATCTGCTGGTTTATAAAAGGTTTGTGGATGGCATATTTCTTCTATGGAAAGGTAATAAAGGACAACTTTTGTTATTTGTAGAATACCTGAAGAACACACCTTTTCTCGATTTTGATCTTCACGGTTCTTACAACAGAACAGACGTCTTTTTTGTCGTTTACATTGATGAATGACAACACATCTTTTCTTGATTTTGATCTTCACGGTTCTTACAACAGAACAGACGTCTTTGACGTTACATTGATAAATGATGAAGATGGTAAAAACCCTGCTGGAAAAATCGCCTTTTGCATCGAAATAGTATGCATCCAAGGCACATATGTCCACAGGTCATCAAAGGTCAGTTTCTTCGAAGTTCTAGACTGAGTACCAGTATGAATGATTCTGAAACTATATCAATATGAGGGAGAGTTTGAGAAATTAGAGAAAACCAGTGAGTGTTAATTTTTTACTGTTGCGGTAAGTCATTAAAACTAATTTTAGTTTTTTTCTGCAGTAAAGTTGTGTCATTTTACTTTTGGGGATTGGGTGATATTTAAAGTGCTTTCTACTGTGTTTCATTGGGGGGGGTTATTTTTTACAACTTACCTGTTTTACTGACTACTGTTACCAGTTTCTACCAGCAATCAAGCATCTTTGCCATGAAGCAACCTACCTGTTCCCCGGTTCTTCCTTCTTTCAGTCACAAGAAGATGAAAATTGTTAAACAGCCTTTCCTACCACAACAGGCTGCTAAAGCACCTCAGCTGCAGGTGGGTAACTCTGCTATGGTCAAAATTGACTCCTCGGACCAGTCATCTTTTTCCTTGGGACCCACTAGTGTAGTCCCTACAGCCACCATGGAACAGAGATTAGACACATCCTATGCAGCTGTTGGAGTGTCCTTGCTGGGCAATGGGGACCAGTCTTGATTGGTCTGGGAAGAAAGGGCACAGGATGCCATTCTGTCTACACAGAAAGCTGTTCCCATCCCTAGGATGGTGATTGCTGACAATTCTGGTTCGGTTTCTTCAGAAATTCCTGGAAAAAAGATAAATATATGTATATATATAAACACGTCTTCTCCTGTCTCAGTCAGAGATTAAAATGGCTCAGAAAAAAAAGGAAACACTCAGAAAGACCATTCACTGTAGTTTGAAGCACATGCCTCCTCCCTACCTGCAGCAGCACAAAAAAGTTGCTTTCTGTACTGTCACTCAGAAATGCCAGTATAGAAAGAATGCAGGAATGGCACTGAGAATGCACCCTCAAACAGGATGCACCCCAGAGCACATGCCACCTTCACCCCACCCTTGCTTTCACGCAGTCATCTAATGGGTTTAACTCAGGGTTTAGTACAGGCTCTTGACCATGCCTGTATGCCTATTTCTGGTAAAATAAAAAAGGATTCTTCATAGAAATATCATAACAATTTTACAAAAAATTAAAAAAAATATTATTATAATATTCAACAGACATCCACTACAATCAGATCAATTATTTAAACTAAAATACTGTGCTATTGAAATTAAAAATTTTTTTTATTTTTTTTATTATTATATACAACAATAAAAGTGTGATTTTTTCTTGTTTGTTCTCATTCTAATTGTGCTTTCCATATGACACATTATATTCATAAACATTTTTTAAATTCATTGATTTGAGGTACAGGTGTGTTGAATAATATAAGAGACTTAGAAATAATGAAATTATGTCTCCAGACAATGGAAGATGTAGTTCTATAAGCAGATTCAAATATATATGTTTATCTTGTTGAGTTGGTGGGTCCCCCCCAATAAGGTGAAATAATTCCAGTATGAATCTATCATTGTAAAAGTTTCTTGTCTGATATTTTTTTTATATATATATGAAAGTTTACTTAGAAACTTTATGCTGTAAATTATTTTATTATCAATCAATCAATTTTTTTTGGAATAGTTATTTTAACTGTTAGAGACATCTATTCTATCAATGAGATGTTGTCTATCTATCTGAACCTACTCTAACCAACCAGCAAAAGTAGATCAAAGATCAAATTAAGAAATCTAGATTTTTAACTTTATTATCAGATTCAGATATACCAGTATACTTTTTATTATATATAGCTAAATGAGCTCTGCTAAGTAGATGACATCGATAACTAATAATAATATTTAATGGGTAACCATATGTTTAGATCTATTAATAAAGTAATAACTTTTATAATAGAAGAGATAATATATAACTAAAGTCTAATGAAGCCCGTCTGATCTATGTCTCTAATGCGGGGATAATTGTCTTAAACATTCTTCTTTTTCCTTAGAGAAAAGATACAATTGAGTTATGATCAGATATAGGACATGAAATGATTTTGGAATTAATTAAATCTGTTACCATCTGGTTAGAAATAAGAAGACCCTATCTATTTTTTGAATAAGTTTATCTGTTGAAAAAAGAAAACTATATACATATAACAATGAACAAGTGAAAATAATGTACTAGTTATATTTAACTGAGGTTAACAGTTTTCAATTCAATTATCTCTCAAGACAAAAAACACATTTTGGTAAAAAGCATCATATATAAACTAAAAAAACTTTTTTTTTTTTTTTTTTTTTTTTTTTTTTTTTTTTTTTTTTTTTTTTTTAAAAACTAGATATATATATTATATAATGTAATATATAACACTTGTTTTAATAACATTTAAATAATCTTAATAAGAGAAAAGAAAAATAGAAAAATTTAGTTTCACATTTCATTAAAACTTTCATTTATATAATATGATTCAGACATTACATGCATTACATTGCATCTATTTTCATATTTCTATCAACAGCTTCCAAAAAAATTTTGAATTGTTTGTATATGAGCATTTACTTTCATTTTCTGAGGAGAACCAGAAACCTGAAAATGATTGTGAAGAGACAAATTACATGTTGTCTTCAAAGATTTCTGATTCACATTCTGTGAAGAGCATGGCTTTGGTCAGTACTTTTGAAGGATTCTCTTTCTCTGAAACAGTGTCCAGAATGAATCATTTGTTTCAGTGGGAAAACAGTGATGTATCTCAGTCCCTCAAGAAGTATTATGATTTGTTACAAATGGAATTTCCCAAACCTACTCCTAGTTCTCCTGTTCTTTCTTTTTTGGAGGATGTTTTTGTCACAGCCTCCAACTTCTCTGACAGCTGATGTGCTCCCCACAAAAAAAGCAGATAGACTGTATAAAGTGCCTCAGTAGTTTAAGTTTTCATGCACTCATTCCAGATCAGACCCAGCAGTTATTGCTTTAGCCAGTCCTGTCACTGCTAAATATTTGGTTAATACTAATTACTGTCCTTCTGACAAGGACGGAAGACTTTTCATAAACTTGGTAAAAAGTGTATTCTTCTGCAATATTGTTTTTAGTATTATCTGCTGTCAAGCTCATGCTGACGTTTAGGCTTACCTCTTGTAGGAATATGAGAAATATTTTGTCATCTGTTTCCTCTTGTGGGGAGAAATCAACTGTGTGACTTGGTTTGTTCTGTGTCTGAAGGGACTATCCACTGTTTGAAATGTGTATATGATTCTGCTGCCGCCACCTTCATGGCTGCTGCCATTGGGACTGCTATGAGGATTCTTGCCTGGCTGCATTTTCAAAACCTCCAAGAGGATGTCAAAAATGAAATTTTGAATCCTCCCTCTGATAAAAAACTATTTTTTTTACCTTCTACTGCTGGGTGTATTAAAAAGTGTGCTGAGAGAAGACAGCTAATTCAAGAGATTTCTCAGACTTTTCAGCCATCCTACTGCATCCTACTAGGGATTCAATGCTCTGTCTACAAATTTATTTAAAAAGCAAACAAACATTCCCAGCAATCTGCTGGTAAACAGATATTTAAAAAGCAATGGGAGGGATGTTCCAAAAAGAAAGCAGTAACCCCACAGAGCAAATGACACCCTAATAAATCTGAATGACTATATGATATGAAGGGCACCCCCCAGCAGTCTGTTAACTCTTCAAAAGGTCTGAACCTGCATTTCTCGCTTTGAAAAAAGATGTTTCCAGACAGATGGGTGCTGAGAGTAATCCGGCAAGGATACAGATGGCAATGGAAGTCTCTGCTTTTTAGGGGATTCCTCCTCATCCACTGCGGCAGTCTTCTTTTCCCTTTTGTCATTCAGCATGGGACAGAATATATCCCTCTTCCTCAATTAGGTGAAGAGTTTTATTCAAGGATGTGGGTGACAAAGAAAGATGATTCTGTTTCTTTCCTAAACCTGCTCGCAATACTTCCCATGTTCAAAATGCTGTCTCGTTACAACTTGTTACCCCTTATTTCCTATTTGAGTTTTCTAGTGATTGTTTCTCTCGAGTTTCTGCCAGACACCTTAATTCAAAGGGCTCCTTTTTACACAGGAAAAAATAGGTCTGTATATATGTTTCTGAGTTTTTTCCCCCCAGACTACCATCTCAGCAAGAGAATGCCTCAAGATTCTGGGTCTCGTGATGTCTGTAATACTCGTGATGCCTTTTGCAAGACTCCACATGAGAAAAATACACTGTTGCCTAAAATATGTAAGGTCCCACCATCAACATGCCCTGACATTTCAGATTTCAGTTTTGAGGTTTGTGAAAAGGGAGAATCTGTGGTGGAGACAGCAGATTTCTTGGAATCCAGGTCTCCATTTTCCCTTCCTACTCCAGAACAGTCAGTCAATACAGACATCTAAGTCATTTCTTGGGTTGCAATGTCTGTGGAAATGAAAATGCAGGGTTGTTAGAACAAAAAAGACAAAGCAAACCACATAAACACAAAAGAGATGTTAGCTCTTATAAATGTTTGTATTTCTCACAATGATCTGTGGTCCCCAGGACCTCTACAAACAAGGGTGAACCAGATCATAACCTCTGTGCAGACTAGCTATGGTATCCTTGCCTGGGATATTGCTTTTCAGCACAATTTTATTGTACAAGCATGTTATATACTGCCAGAGCAAATTTATGTGAGATAGAAGCTGAGCAGGCACTCACATATGGAAAATGAATCAGAGGGTCTTCCAGGAATTGATCCAACTGTTAGGAAAAACACAGATAGTTCTTTTTGCCTCTAGTCACAACAAACGGTCAGCAAAATTCTACTCCAGGACTCCATGCAAGAAGGCCTGGAAGACAGATGCCTTTTCCTTTCCTTAAACAGGAATATTTCTGTATGCATTTCCACCCTTTCCACTGATATCCAGGGTACTTCTGAGTTTTCAGGAAAAATCCCCCAAGATCATTGTGGTGACTCCCTTCTGGCCCAGGCAACCATGGTTTTCCCTTCTTTTGGAAATGGCCAGGGGCAATTACCACAAGCTTCCTCACAGCTAGATCTACTTACACAAGAAAAGGGGTGTTTAATACAGCCCAACCCCAAACAACTACAACTGACTGCCTATGTGATAGAATTTGAATACCTTTTAGGCACATTTTTTTCTGAGGATACACAGCAGGTATTAAGGGAGGCAAGTAAGACTGCTACTAGAAAATCATATATTAATAAATGAAAAATGATTTTCTAGTTGGTGCCATGAAAGGAATGGGTGTCCATTCAGTGCTAGTGTTTAACTGGTTCTATATTATTTATGTGAGTTACTATCCTATGGCATGCCCTACTCCTCAATCATTTTATTTTTATTTTATTTTACATTTCTTGACTGGGCTAGTTCAGCTGGATATATGTCCATTTTCAGTGGAGGCCCGGGGAGAAAAGCTCCGCAAATTACAACAACATAAAAGGTCAAGACAAAGACAATAACAGTATAATTTGGTACATAAGAAGTTTTAACAATTATAGTACAAGCCTAAGATCATATATTTTATATTTCAGTAGGAAAAAGGAAAAAGTTATCTAAGAAGAGATGAATAAAACTAATACATTTGCATTAGAAATGATGTAGTACAAATCTTTATAACATATTACAAAATTAGATACACCTAGTAATTTATGATAAGAGATACTAAGGTCTCACAAAAACCTAAGAAAGAAAAACACTAGAGATCAATAGATAGAGTATAGAAGATCCGCAAACAAGGATGGATTTCTAGTGTTATTTAACACATAGGTTGTGATACTATATGAAGGTGTTTGATCATTCCACAGTATATACTTATATACATGAGAAAAAAATCCTAAGGAAGGTTTGTTTTTTGGTCATTTTAGTATGTCTAATGCAGTCTAATGTCACAATGTTTTCAAAAGAGGCATTGCATACCCAGCCTCCTAGAAACAGGTGGCTTCTCCTCAGGAATCTTCATTTTGTGTTACAAACATTACTGTTGCTCCATTTAAACCAGCTCACCAGGCTGAGTTGATGCCGTTGGCATGGAAAACAGTCTTAATAATTGCTCTGACCTCTGCAAGAAAAATATCTGAGTTGCAAATGCTCATGGCGGGTCAGCCTTATCTCATTTTCTACAAAGATGGGGTTTCCCTAAGAACTAAGCCTTCATTTATGCCTAAAGCAGTGTCTGGGTTTACATTTAGCCAATATATCCATCTGCCTGTCTTCTTTTAGTACCTAAAAATGAGGAAAAAGGGATACTCCATACCTTGGATGTCCTTAGCTTGGGTATTATCTTCACAGAACAAAACTTTTCAGAACTTCTGACAAGTTGTCAGTTGTTTCGAAGGCATGAGAAAAGAACAACCTGCTTCAAAACAGACTATTTCAAAATGGTTATATTTTTGTTATACCAACCACAACAAAACTATTTCAGGCAGAGTCAAAACTCATACTGACAGAGCTTTGGCTTCATCTGTGGATTTTTGGAACGGGCCGGAATCTAGAAGTATTCTACAAACAGCATCTTGGTCCTCTGAGCACACTTACAAAGCACTATAATGATTTCTTCTCCAAGTCCGGAATGGGTTTGCTAAGATCATTCTCCAGGGTCTCCTGGACCCCATCCTTTTTCTCCCAGCCATGTTAAGTTATGGTAGTCTACCCATATACCTTAGGCTACTGCACCTGTGATAAATATCAAGGACATAATATGGTTGTATAAGTAAACTTACTATAAGATGTTTGAGTGATGACTGCTGCTGTATCCACTCTGTCCACCCCCCCCTTATTTTTATTGACTGAAGGAGTTTAGAGCTATAGACAGATTACAGAAGTAGATGTATGCTTTGAGCACTTTTCAGCTAACAGCCCTGAACCACTCCACCCACATAAATCAGTCTCAGTGGGAACTGGTACAACAAGCACTGACCACTGTAAGAAGACTCCCAACATTAGACTCTGGGAAGAAACTGGAGACTTTGCTGAGCATATTTCTTAACATAACCAACCTGTCATGTGACTCAGGCACAGTCCAGTTGATGGAGTGGCTGGGAGTGCAGGAGCAGGCATTGCAATGACACTTCAAGCCTGGCTATGCCTATGGAGTTTTGTGGACAACTTTAAGACATCTTTTGCAATTGCCCCCTATGATAGCTCATCCTTGTTCAGTCCCTCCATGAAAGCGAGGATACAGTGATATGAGCAGGGTGGCAAGATGCTTTCTGCCATTGCAGTGAATTCTAAAATCCCAAAGAGATCTTAGAGCAGGAACTATAAGGATTCAGAATCACTTTAGTTTAGGAAATCCAAATGTCAGCCATTTGATTCAACTTCTACCAGGGTTGGTCGAGGCAGAGGAAGACCCTATAATGGACACAGTCCCAGAGGCTGAGGAAATCCACAGAACCAAGGGTACCGTGGTCCCTTTTCCAACATGAAACCTAACTGGCCCTGAAAGGCTGCATAGCTACTCCCCTCTGGAGACAGTCAGTGGCCTTTTATCTCTCTACTGTCCTGTATTGATGACCATCACAGAGGAAGAATGGTTAAAGAGGATAATATGCAGAGGCTATACAATTCCATTTGCCATGCACCACTGGAATTAAAGCTGCTGCTCTCCGATGTACCACTCATGGATAAGAAGGGGGAAAGAGGTATTTTATCTCTGATTCAGAAAATAAACATTCAAGAGGTTCCATTAGTCCAGAATCGGTCAGGATTCTACTCCTGGTTCTTTTTGGTTTTAAAGAAAAACAAGGACTTCATGCCATTTTGAACTTTATTCACTGGCTGATTACCTGAAGACCTACTTCAGGATGGTGATGGTACAATCAGTTTTATCTTGCCAACAGGAAATTACTGGATGTGCTCTGTTGAACTCCAAGAAGTCTATCTCCACATCAAAATAGCCAGTGCATCTCAGAGATTTTGACACATCCAGTAGGGAGACAGTCACTTTCAGTTCCAAGCCCAGCTCTTTGGTCTCATCACAGTGCCACAGGTGTTTATGAAGTATATAGCAGTCATAGGAGTGCACTTACGGCATGAAGGAATCTAGATGACTGGCTCCTAACTACTCCAGTGATGGAATCATTAATCAAAGCCAGGAACTGCTTTCTCCAGCTCTGGCTATCCTTGAGGAGTTCCATAAAATACCAGAAGCTGTTTATTCAACCTACTCAGATGATTCATCAGATATCATCTAGACACTACCACATTAACAGTATCGCTTTCTTTGGTAAGAAGACAAGTGTTGACAAAAAAAAATCCAAGCTGTCTTCTTGACACCTCTCTCACATCTGCTTTGGTACTCAAGGTTATGGGATTAATGGAGTTATCTAGTCTAATGATACAGTTTGCTTGGTTTAGAATGAGAATTTTGCAATGGCTTCTAAAGGTTCCATGGACTCAGCTTTACCAACCCCTGTCCACCCCGATCATCATAACCAATCTTTGCAAGCAACAGTTATGGTGGTGGTTAAGTTCCCCCTTTGTACATTCCGGGAGACAGTTTATTTTATAACTACCAGAAGAGGTGGTTACCATAGACACCTCCTCCCCCTCCTGGGGAGGCATTACATGGTCCAATGATTATGAAGTCAAGAAGAAGCCACCTGGAGATGTGGGCAGTTCTTCTAGTTTTGTAGGAACTTCAGGACTGCCTTTGTCTGAGAGTGATTTCTATCTAAACTGGCATTAAGACAGTTGTTTGGTACATCAGCAATCAAGGGGGGAACCAGGTCATATCCCCTGTGCCAGGAAGTGATGAGGGTGTGGCAATGGGCAATAGCTTTGAGTCACTTTCTAGTAACACCACACATCCCCAGATCTCTTAATTACCTTCAGGACAGGCTAAGCAGATCAGTCCTCATGCCTCATGAGTTCTCTCTCAATCCAGCAGCAGCTCTGCAGATCTTCAGCCGCTGGAGCTAGTCTTGCTATGATCTATTTGCTTCCCCACTCAACACTAATTTTTTACCCTGTTCCCTCCAGAAGGTCACCCCCAAACAGACGCCCTGGTCTTGTAGTGGCCTCCTGGGCTGCTGTATGCTTAACACACCCCATCCCCATGTATCCCTGATTCCCAAGTTTTTATAGAAAGCAGTCAGGTGCAAAGCAGCTGTGATTATCATTCTCACCTTTTAGCTCAGGCAAATCCGGTTTCTCTTCTCAAGCCTCATATCAGGACCACCCCACCCCCATCACATGGATTGTAGATTCCAGACAGGATCTTCTTTTCCAACCATCCAGGAAGCCTTACCTAGATCTTTACAACCTCAAATAACCACTTGTTTTTTTTCCAGTTTCTATGATGACCAATAATCCATCCCTTTTTTCTGATGTACCTAGAATCCTCTCTGCTTCTCGGCAGGATCCCACCTGCAAGTTGTACTGCAGGAAGTGGAAATGTTTGTTATCTAGGTGTCCACCCATGACATTGACGCTTTCTTTTTTTTTTTGCTTCCATTCCTGATATCCTTTGTTTCTTGGCTACTTTGCTCAAGTCAGACTCCATCTTTTCCACTGTAAAGGTTCAGTTAGCAGCCATTTCTAACTTTTAAAGTGGTCACAAGACCATGCTGACTGGCTTCTCACAGCAAAGCATTCCTGAAGGGTGTCTTCCTTCTCTGGTCTCCAGTTAGAGAGCGAGTCTCTGCATGAGACCTGAACTTTGTGAACGCTTAGATTTTTGTCATGGAAAGCCTTGTTCTTAGTAACTATCACTTCTGCCAGAGGAGTTTCAAAACTACAGGTTCTGTCTTCATCACAACCCTGTTTCATTTTCCACAAGTAAAGAGTATCCCTCCGTGCCAATCCATCCTTCCACCCAAAAGTGGTTTGTGAGGTGAACGTGAACCAAATGATTCAGTTGCCATGCCAACAAGGGTGAATATATCCCACATACTTTGGGTATTCATAGAATTAACACTCTACCTTCACAGAACAAAGTCCTTCACTTTCTTGTTAATGTGAATGTGCCTGTGTTTCAAATGAAAATTTAATAATGATATTTAAAAGAAAAAGACTTAGATAATTCACTGAGAGATGCATATGTGTGCAGGTCACAAAAAATATATGCATTAAGTAGAGACTGTGAAAAAGAAGCATGTCAGAATTGTAAAACAACACCAGACTGAGCCTGGTTTGCTTAAAGTGGTGCTTGCTTATATGCCTAAAATGTTTTTGATATAAAAGAAGTGAGAAGAAAAATATATGCTGTTCTATCTGCATAAAAGAAGAAATACATCAGGCCCTTTGGCAGAGAGGCAGGATATCTATTTGTACTGTCAGTGACCGGAGCTCATGAATGGACTGCAGCTGCCAGTTGGCTGATCTGCATGGACAGTATGAAGTGGCAGATTGCAATCTTTTCTATCCCAAGGGGATGGTTTTGGGAGACCTAATACCTATCTCTGGTGGAGACCAGGAGCCCCACAGGTCATGAGTTCAAACTGGCTCCCTATTGAAATGCCAGTCCTCAAAATATTCAGTGCCGGCAAGCCAAAAAAGAAAAAAATGAAAATCCAGAAGAGAGACTCGAAGATTGCCCTTCTCCTTTAATGTTCTTTTTTTGTAGGGGGACAACCCCTCTACACACACACACAAAACTTAAATACAGCAACTCTGAGATTGCTGTACCTCCGAGAAAAGGAAGTCTTCTTCTTCTTTCGGCTTTTCCCGGTTAGGGGTCGCCACAGCGGATCATCTGTCCGCTCATGATTGGTAGTGGAGTTTTTACAGTGTCGAGTTGCCAGCCCGGTGCCCAACCTTCCACAGAAGACACACACACACACACACACACACACACACACACACACACACACACACACACACACACACACATGCAGACTCACACCTAGGGCCAATTTAGAGTGTCCAATCCACCTACTGCATGTCTTTGAGATGTGGGAGTAAACCGGAGCATCTGGAAGAAACCCACGTGACCACAGTATTCTGACAAATCTTTGTCTCAGACTTGGTATGTGTAAGTCCATTCTTTCAGCTATTCAGTCTCCATGTTTTGAGACTCACTGTAGCAGGTCCCAATATTTTAAATGGTTAGCCACAAATTATATGGGGTGACAGCATATCTCTGATGTCACTGCATCAACCACTCCCTAAAGCTGGGGATTTGGCCACTATAAGGATATGATGGCCCTCATCTCCATGCACTAAATCTTCTCCAATGGCTCCCCTGCTCCCCCAGGACTACACATGAGTTATCATCAAGATCAACTTTCCAAAGAGTCAGGGAGCCACCTGCCAAAAGATTTTGGGATACCCTTACAGAGCAATAAGGGGATTTGGGGGTTAGGCAGATGTGGAATCCAAGAGAACAGGCAGAGGAGTGTACAGTGCCAGGAAAGGAGGAAAAAAAATAGATAGATGCAGAATGTTTAAAATGTTAAAGGGACTGTTTGAAGAAAAGATTAGCAGAAAGGAAAGATGTACATGGATTCACAGAAAATATTAATGGTGATGAAGATGGTAAACAGGTGCCTTTTTGTTAATTAAATTTTAAGGCAGATGTCTTTAAGCAAATAATGGCATACGAGCAAAACTATAGCTCAGATGCCAGGGACTTAGAGATCATGGGCTTAGACTATTCTCCTTTGGACATTTTTCAAAAAATGAACGCAAGTTGCTTAGCAAAGAGCTATAAGGTGCTTGGATGCATATTTTGTCCCCAGTACTCCTTCCTTGCCTTTGCTATTAATATTATAATCCGGCTGCTACCACTTTGGGTAGGAGACACTTGGGCTGAAAAACAGTTTTCTTTTGCATGTCAGCCACTTTGTCTGTACATTTTATTTTATTAATTTAACATTTGCTTACTGTGAAAGTCTGACTGGGACAGAGCCCATTTTTAGCAGAAGCCTGGGGAGAAATGCTCCAGATGCATGTCTTTGGAATTGTAGAATGGTGACCTAAGGAATCTTAGCTCTCAATAAAATTAATGTCCCAGTGGCTTTTTTTAAAGCTGCATATACCCCCAAATTATAATGTACACTACATCTCTATATCCCCTAGAATAAGGTCTTTGATCATTACTTTATGAGAAGTATTTCAGTGTTTTACCTTGTATTACAGCAATGGTTGTAGACATATAGCCTGGGTTATTGAAGTAAACTGTGTAACAGTGAAACAGGCAGCACTATGCATCTTGGCTTGATTTAGTGTTACTGCAAAACTGTGTTAAAAGTAGTTTACAAATGAAACAGCTGCACTTAAAAAAATGGTGAAACAGCTAAATGAGCGTTTAGTGCTTTTGTTCTTTATTATTGATAAGAACTTCATCAGAACATGATACTTGTGGTGTGATTTAAGTTTAGGAATGAGATTAATTATTTATTTATTTTTATCTTACATTTGTTAACCGGGGGTGTCTGAGCCGAAAAGGCCCCTTTTAGCAGAGGCCTGGGGAGAAAAGCACCACATAGAAAAATTACAGCTACATTTAGTTATTTAGACATGATCAGTATACAGACAAATTACAAAAGACATGTTGTTACAGTGTTATGCAGCACATCAACAGTTACAGTGGAGAGAACAATCAAAAAAAATATTAATTTAAAAATAAAGGTAGTTAATAGATTTGTGGTGTACAGCTGAAATTTGGAACATAGGTAGAATACATACATAGTACACAGGTACAGTACATAGCCAATAGATTAGCCAGTGTTTGTAAGTAAGATTGAAGACTATTATCAAGTACTCTAGGTTTAGTATGTGTACATTATCCACTTTCACTAGCCTGGGGAGCAATCATGGCACTGCCAACTTTGCTTGAGATGTTGCCTGATGAGGTCTTTAAAGGAGGCTTTGGATGATGTGTTTTGAATGCTAGTGGGGACAGAGTTCCATTTTGTAGCCACTGAACTACTATATAGTGCATCTCCAAAGCTATTGTAGCTGTTGGTGACTTATAGTAGTAGTTTGCTTGATGATCTAAGAGGCCTTTTGGCTGAGTGATGTTGTACTAGGTTTTTGAGGGCAGGACACTTGTTGGGGAGGTAATAGATAGAATGACAGAGGCAGAGCTGATTGTAGGTTAGGAGGTTGGGCAATTCAAGCCAGTGGAACTATCTCAAAGCAGTACAGTGATAAGTTATGTATTAGCAATTTGCAGCAAAGCGGGCAATTCTGTTATAGCAGGCTTCCATTTTGCTTAGTTCAGTTTTGTTGAGATTAGTCAGAGATTAGGGTGGATAGTAGCATTTGTGGAGTAGATAGTGAATGGACTGTTACCAGTGTTTTTGTTAGAACTGGTTATAATCATAAGCTGAGATTTCTTTGGCTTGAGGATAAGTTGGGCTTTGGTGAGGTAGTTTGCAACATCAGAGAATGCTAGTTGAGTAATTTGCAGGAGGGTGGGAATGTTTTTTTGCAGCACAGATTAAGGTAGTGTCATCTGCATACTGAATGATAGATGCATGCTGTGTGGAGGTATGGAGGTCATTTGTGAAGATTGTGAATAGTAGTGGTCCTAAGATAGAGTCCTGTGGGACTCCTATAGTTATGGGCAGCTGAGGGGAGAGAGAGAATTTTCCCATTTCGCAGCTTGGTACCTGTCAGTTAAGTAGCTTTGGAACCAGATAAGAGTGGAATTTGATAGGTGATATTGGTTTAGTTTGTTTAGCAGGATTTGGTACGAGACTGTGGCAAATGCTTTGGATATATCCAAAAAAAGAGTTGACACCTGCAGGCCTTCATTTTTGAGAGGGTTTACAGTGTCTGAAGCAGAGGAGGGCTGTAGTGGTACTATGGGCAGGTCTGAAACCATGCTGAGTAGGTGACAGGATGTTGCTGTCTAGGAGATATTTTAGCATCTGGGTATGGATGCATTTTTCTAGGATTTTGGCCAGGGGGGAGAGTAAAGCAATGGGTCTGTAGTTATTAAGTTCAATGGAGGTCCCACCTTTATGTATGGGTGTAACATAGGATATTTTCCAGAGTTTGGGCACATAGTTTTCAACAATTGATCTGTTTATGAGAGTGGAGACTGGGATAGCAATAGCATCTGCTGTAAGTTTCAAGAAATAGCTGGGGAGTAGGTCGGCTGCTGTTGATGAGGTTTTTAGTTTGGAGAGCATGCTTTTGATTGAAGTGGTGCAAACTGTTTTGAGGGTAAAGCTTGTATTAGTGTTATTTGTGTTGGGGGGGTAGTGAGGAAGGAACTGTCCTGTGATACTAAGGATAGAACTGAGTTCACAAAGTGGGAGTTGAATTGTGTTTCGATGGGAACTTTAGTGTCAGGGGTGGTTGGTTTGGGGGTAGCCTTTTGGGAGGATTTTAGTTGCTGGTTTACATTTTTCCAAAATTTTTGGAGGTTGTGTTGGTATTTAGTTTGTAATGTCGTGTAGTAGGATTTTTTTGTCCAGCCTAATTCATTTTTTTGCACGGTTGCGCAGTTCTTGGTACTTAGTTAGGCTTTGTGTTTCTTTGTTTTTTTGATAGTAAAGCCAGGCAGTGTCTCTGGACCTGAGGCTTTATTTGGTTTTTTTACTGAGCTAGGGTTTTGTAGAGGTTCTAACCTTTATTTTGCGCAATGGAGCGACAGTGTGTAGGTGTTGTAGAAATGTTTTGTTGAAATATGCTACAGCCTGGTCAAGTGGGAGGATTTTTACGGGGTCCAGTCACAGTTACAGAGTAAAGTATTGAGGACCTCAGGAGATAATTTTTTTGTGTTTCTAGTGGATATATAGTTAGTGGTTTTGCATATGCTTGTTCTACTATGTATAAAGTATATTATGTTGTGGTCACTTAAGGTGTCTGGGAGACTGCCTGTGTGGGGGTACAATGTGGGGTTGTTAGTTAGGACCCAGTCAAGGATGGATTCCCTTTTAGATTTTTTTTATCACATCTACCTGGAATTTGGACTAGCTGCTGGTAGCCATGGAGATTTATTAGATTACTTGGTGGTTCTGATATGCAGGTGAACCAATCTTGGTTGAAATCCCCCAGAATAAGGGTTTCTTGTGAGTATGTGGAAGAACACCAGGATAAGAAGTCTTCAAGGCTAGCAGGTGTATTACCAGGTGGAATATAGATCACAATTGTGGTGATGACCTTTTTAGAGTGAAGTTGAAGTTGTGAGATAAGTATGTCCCAATAATTGGGGGAGGGGTAGGAGTTTGGTAATTGATGTACAGTTAAGTTGGACTTATACAGTAGGGCAGTTCCACCCCCTTTACGAAGTGGTCTGTCTTGTCTAATGATATTGTAGCCGGTAGGGAGAATTTCTGAGTGAGCTATGTTTTTATTTAGCCAAGTTTCTGTTAAAGCAACTATGTCTGGGGAGTAGTGTGCTATTGTGGCCTGGAGTTCAGGTATTTTATTTTTGATACTTCTAATATTAATATTTAGCATTAAAAGATGGTTGGTTTTGCTGCTGTTGTTGATTTGCCCTGGGATGAAGATAGTGGGGGTGTTATGTTCTGACATTTGTGTTGGAGCAGTTTGTGTTGGACAGGATGGATTTGGGCCTGGGTTGGGGTGGATATCCCCACTTATGGTGATCCTGGAGTTAAAATGGTTATACAGATGTTGGAGTTTGGTGAGGAGTGTGAGAAAGTATTGTGTTTTTTTTTTGGAGTAGGAATGAGAGGATGTGTGTTTAGTTCTGAATTGGTCCATTATGTAGTTCTTTAACAGTTGTGGGCAGATATTATTATAATGCGCGGTGTCTGTATATGAGAGTGCATAATGTTGTGCTGTGCGACTAAGTTTAGGGATATTGCTAGAGTGATAACATTTGGTGTTATAAAGAATTATGAGAAGACAGACAAGACATCACAATTCTATAACATAATGTAAAGTCAGAGACTTTCTAGCACATCGCAATTATATAACATAACAATGTAAAGTCAGAGGTAGAAAATTTGCCAACAGACTAACAGGCAGTACGTGTCATTCTTTTACCTGGACCTCCTCTTTCTTACACCTCTTGGTTCATTTCAGTCTTTGGTTTGATGCCTTCATTTTAGTTTGACTTTTTTGTACTGTTTCCTTATAAAAAAAACTTGTTTCTCTGTGCATTCCTATTTGAATCAGATCTACATTCTATCACTTTTAGCCAGAGGCATCCTGAGCTATGTAGAAACAGCTCCTCAACTGCTTTATACAACAGTGCAGTGAGGCACTCTTAAATCTTATATCACTGCCTTACGTTGAAGGTTGCAAGAATTGTTACGATGCCAGGCTGTTTTGATAATCAGTCTAGCAAGTGGAGAAAGCCAATATGCAAGGTCCATATTTGATAACACTTGAACTAAAAATTTGACTGTAGGTTAGAGATTGCCTTCTCTAAAAAGGATTGATATCTGAGTATAGGCAAAGAGAAAGAACTAGGGGGCTCCTGAATGAAAGACCAGCACTGGTAGACTTTTAATAGACTCTAGAACTGACGCTACCATTAAAAAAGGAATAATTAGTAAAGCATATAAAATATTGCAAGATAATTATAAGAATCAATCAGAGGAGCTTAGAAAGGATTGGGAAGAGAGATTGGATAAACAATTCACAAAGAGACAATGGGAGAATCTATGTATATCTCCCAAATATGCAACAAAGTCTAGAAGATTTAGGATCTTTGCCTGGAAGTGTTTACACAGGTATTTTTATACCCCAAGTAGACTCCAATGAATGTTTCTTCAGGTGGACAGCAAATGTTGGATGTGTGACGGGCAAGAAAGAGGTGGCTGGCAACATATTTTTTGGGAGTGTAATGAGCTGGCAGACTTTAGGGATTCCCTGCAGACCACTCTGTTGGAGGTGCTGGGTAAGCAGATTGGACTAACTGGGGAGATGATTTTTTTGAGTTATGATACAGAATCAGAATTGCCTAGACATAGTAAAGCCTTGCTGAGTCTAATTATCGTGGCTGCTAAAATAAGCAATTACTAGAAAATGGAAATCTAAGTCTAAACCAACTTTACTAGAAGTAGTGAATATAGTAATAGAGATAAAACAACTGGAACTAGGATCTTTAGAAAAGGGAAGGAGCAAACTACATTGGAAAAATGGGAATTGTGGGAACAATATATGCAGAGCAGGAATGATGTTTAAGAGGCAGGATTTGAATGAGCCATATAATGCTTAACTGACAATGATTAGATGGTTTATAAGTGATGTATAATGTTTGCAACTACAGTTGTTTCAATGGTGTCTGTGATGTATACTGTTTGCTACTAAAGTGGTGTCGGGTTGTTTGTTTTTCATTTATATAAATGTAAGATTGCCTATGTCATATGTAAAAATTTAATAAGGATTGTTGGGGGAAAAACACTTTACCTAAAAATAAAAATAAATTACAAAATAGTTATTTTATTTTATTTTATTTGTTTTTTACCAGGAGGGACATGAACCACCCCTGATTATGTATTAAATGTATCTTTCAGTCTGGGGTATAAAATGGGATAACTATAATGTACTGTTGTGTTACAGTAAATGTGCTAGTGAATTATTATAAATTGAACACTAAGAACTTGTTGGGATGGTTACTTAAGAATTCTATGTGATTTATTTATTTATTTACATTTGCTTTCTGGGTAATGTCCAACAAGTAAGTAACAGCAAAACAGCAGAGGACAAATACAACAATAAAACACATACATTAATCAAAACAGAACTATAATATGCAGGTGAGTATATAAATCATGATAACAAGAACAATATATATATATATATATATATATATATTTTTTTTTTTTTAACATGGATGTGAGGTTAGAAGAAGAGAAACAGACAGGCAAGTAATAACTTGTCACATAGGAGAGAAACCGACAGACAAATAAAAACGTGTTGTCACATAGGAGAGTGTAGATTGGTATGTATTCAAAGTAGATCTAGTTAGAGAAAAGAGTGGGTGTAATTAGCCTGGAGCTCTGCAGGAACATAGCCAATGATTAGTGAGATGCTCTTTTAGGAGTAGTTTGAATTTCTGACTGTTTGGATTTTGTAGGATGTTTTGCGATAATAAGTTTCAGGTTTTGGATATTTTATTAGAGTAGAAAGAGTCTTCATAGTAGTTACTGGATTTAGTTACCTTTAGAATTAGTTTATCAGATGATCTAAGGGACTTGAGGTTTGTATTCGGTTGCACTAGGTCAATGAGAGCAGGGCAGTTGTTAGGTTTATGGATGATACTGTGGGTAATGATTAGTTGGTTGAGAGATAATGAGTCTATATTAGTTCGCCGAAATTTTATTTTGATGAGCACCTATTCATCGACTCCTATTCAGCAAAAATCGCTTCAGTGATTCACTGAATTTACCAAGTGCAAAGACGTAGTTGGCCAGCTACAGAACTTTGCCCTTTTCTCCACTGTAGTGCAATCCCAGAGTTGGTATACATAGTTAGGGGGGGTGAAGCCCCCCACATTGGGCGTGTGGAGGGTGAAGCACCCAACTTGAGTGGGTTCTATTCACTTAGATGTTGGTACGTTGTGCTGTGGGCAAGTATTTCCTTGCCCTTGGTTAATTCAGCAAACCGTTGTGATTTTCTCTGAGTAGGGGTTGATGAAGAGGCGTTCACTGAAATAAAATTTCAGTGAACTAATATAGACCCGAAATAATAGGTTGGGTAATTCAATCCATTTGAGTTGGCGAAGCGCGGAACAGTGATGAGATCTATGGGGTGGGTTTACGGCAAACTTGGTTATTTTGTTATAGCAGGCCTCTTGGTTATTAAGGTCGAACTTGTGCAGGTTGGTAAAGACTTGGGAGCAATAAAGGAGGGTGGAGAATAGGTAGGATCTGGCTGTGGATAGTTCGGCATTGTTTGTTAGGTATGGTTTGGCCCTGTAGAGTGAGCTGAGCTTGCTGAGGACTTTTTTAATAGTTAGAGATGTATGTTTGTCGAATTTTAAACAGTTATCTATTGTTATGCTTAGAAGCTTTGTTTGATTGACTGATTCACTTTTTGTACCATTAGAGGAGTAGATAGTGAGAGGAGGTTGGTTGTTTTTAGCATTTTTATTACAGAAAACCATTAGCTTAGTTTTGTTTGAGTTGAATAAGGGTTGATGGTTGGTGAGGTAGTTCTCCATGTCCTGGAGAGATTTTTGTGTTTTTGTATTGTAGTTCTTGAGGAGGGTGGCAGGGCAGATGAGTGGCATAATCAGCACATTGAATGGTAGAGGTTAACTGAGTGACTTTACTGAGGTTGTTGGTAAATATGATGAAGAGGAGGGGTCTGAGGATGGAGCCTTGGGGACTCCAACAATGATGGATAGAAGGGTGGAGAGCTTGTTTTCCCATTTGGTAGATTGCTGTCAATTAGAAAGCCAGCTGTTAAACCAGGTCAGGGATGTTGAGCTGAGGTTATATGTAGCTAGTTTGTTGAGAAGTATTTGGTGGGATACCGTATCAAAAGCTTTGAACATATTGAGGGGAAACCTGATGAGACAAGTTGGCCTTCATTTTTGAGGAGGTTTACAGTGTAAGTGAAACTTATAAGACCAGTGTTAGTACTATGCTTAGGTCGGAAGACATGGTGGGATTTGGATAACAGGTTGTTCTTAAGGAAGTGGTCAAGGAGTTGTTGATGAATGCATTTTTCTAAGATTTTGGCTAGGGGGAGACAATCTCAATGGGTTGGAAGTTAGAGAGGTTTGTCTGTGTGTAGAGGGATGATATGAGATATTTTCCAGAAGAGTAGCATGTACTGTTCAGAGATGGAATGGTTGATTAGCATTGATATAGGATAGGAGATAGAAGTAGCAGTTAGTTTCAGAAATTTGTTGGGGAGCTGGTTGGCTGCAAGAGTGCAGGGTTTTAGTTTAGTTAACAGCTTATTTTATGTAACTAGTTTGTATGAGTTTAAAAGAGAATGTGTTAGGGTTAGATACAGTAGAGGTGGATACTTTTAGGGGTGAGATAGAATTATTTTTATTTGCTGAATTGTGATGCTATACACTTAGAGGTATTTTGGTAGATGGAGCTGGAGTTGAAGGTTTTCCTGGGTTTAGCAGATAATTAATACTTTGCCAAAATTTCTAAAGCTTGTTCTATTTTTTTTCTTTGCTGACATGACTGGAAGTATGTTTTTTTTGTCATTTTTTATTTGTTTTTTGGCTTGATTTCTTAGCTGTTGATATGAGGTGAGGTTATCTTTGTTTCTGGAGCTTTGGTAAAGTGACAAGACCTTACCTCTTTGTTTACATAGAAGTTTAGTGTCTTTTGTTAGCCATGGTAGTTGCCTGGTATTGATGAGAATTTTCCTTATGGGAGTTAGGTTGTTTAATGTCCTGAGGAAAGTATTGTTAAAATATTGTGCAGCGAGGTCTAACTGGAGGATTTTTAGTGGTGACCATTCACATTGCTGAAGCAGTAAATTAAATATAGTGGGGGAGAAGTTTTTCTTTTTTGCTATGGATGTTTTTGAATATAATATTGTTAGGTGTGTGGACCCATTTCCTGAGAAGAAAGGTTGGGTAATGGTCGCTAAGTGCCTGGAAGGCAAACTGCATGGTAACCTAGGTTGGGTTTATTTGTCAGTATCCAGTCTAGTATTGATTGTTTTTAGGAATGTTTATCGATACGATAATTATTATGTATTCCCATTATTACTTTCCTCATATACCCTGCCTGTTTGCTTTTGCTTACATACCGTTCTGTTTTTCATTGCAGGTGAGTAAATCATCTCCCTCATATTCTACAGCTGTTAGGGCCATGACTATGCTGTTAGGTGAGTAAATCCTCTCCCTCTTATCCTACAGCTGTTAGGACCATGACTGTGCTGTTAGGTGAGTAAATCCTCTCCCTCTTATCCTACAGCTGTTAGGACCATGACTGTGCTGTTAGGTGAGCAAATCCTCTCCCTCTTATCCTACAGCTGTTAGGACCATGACCATGCTGTTAGGTGAGTAAATCCTCTCCCTCTTATCCTACAGCTGTTAAGACCATGACCATGCTGTTAGGTGAGTAAATCCTCTCCCTCTTATCCTACAGCTGTTAGGACCATGACTGTGCTGTTAGGTGAGTAAATCCTCTCCCTCTTATCCTACAGCTGTTAGGACCATGACCGTGCTGTTAGTTACATTTTGGAGCAATATATCCCAGAGCACTACAAGATAGCCTCCAAACCCTGAAGGTAACCAATGGTACACCAAGGCTATGTTTTAGTTACACTAGGACTCCAGTTTTGTAAGGTTTATAAGATCCTGACATACAGACTTTGTTAAGATGCTCACCTGTACTGCTGCAGATTGCTGTCCTCTCATATACCTCTCTCTCTCCTGGACATACAGTGACCTTATAGTTAGCATCTCCAGGGCTTTTTTTGTGGTGGGAGACAGCTACCTACTTATCCTCTCCATTATTTAGTTACCTGTGGCCCCTCTAACTATGGACACCTGTTGGCTCCTACTCTGGCCCCAATGCTTTGTCAGTTTCTGAGTTCTTAAGGCATTTCTATTACTCCTTTAAGAACCCCAAGAGGACTGCTGCTTTAGTTTCATGAGCCTTAATCAGCACAGCACAACTATATGCAGATATAAACAAGGATATTGTAATTACAATCCAAAGTGTAAAATATGCCATGCAATTTGTTTGCTTGTTAACCAGGGTAGAACACTGAGCCATCCAGGCCATCTTCAGTTTTGGCCATAAAAAATAAATTAGGTATGAGTGCCGTTTTTACGGAACAAAATAGTACCATAACAGTAACCATATTCTAGACATAAAATAGTTTTAATGCAAAATATGAACCTTAATAAAGAGATTATAAGAAATGAATTATAATATTTATAGAGTTCATATGTTGTCGTAGAGTGGTAGTGGGGAAGAAAATAGTATGGCATGAGGAAATATGGAAATTGTTAGACTGAAGGTAGAATAAAAGACAGAGGAAAAGTCTCGGTGAGTGTTTACTATGATTTGGAAGATATACTCTGCAGAGATAATTCTCTATTTCTATGACATCCCTGAGCTTGTTTAAAATAGAAAGGAACACTGTGTGATACTGGTACTATGGACACTTCCAGTAGATATTTTTGAGGCAAGTTGTGAATTTATGGTAGAAGTCCATGGCTTTGACCAGGGGCGGCTCGTGGTATCGGACTGCCGGACTGCAGCCCTCCCACCTAGAAAAAAAAAAGAAAAATCTTTAAAACTAAAAGACAAACCGAAAAAAAAAAAAGCATGAGTCCAGACTGCCTTTATCAGCAGTCCGGATAGAGATAGACAGGTACCCAGCAATCATTGCTGCAAATGCACCCAGGAATCAGTGCTGGGACGACCGCACAGAAGAGGAGGTCTGGACTGCTTCGGCTGCAGGCAGATCCAATCAGGACTGAGAATGGTGAGCTGCTTTCATGGGACTTTCATTGCGCGGGCTCATTCAGGAGGTAGGTGTAGCAGGTTTTGGTCACTGGCTGAATTGCTCCTTGTCGCGGGTGGTTTTTGCTGCTTCAGGTCGCTGGATTGCTCGGGTGGTTTTGCTGCTTGGATTACTTCAGGTCACTGGCTGGATTTAGGTGTTTAGTCGCTGTGTGAGCTAAATCAGGTGTGTATGTGTGTGTGTGTGTGTGTGTGTGTGTGTGTGTGTGTGTGTGTGTGTGTGTGTGTGTGTGTGTGTGTGTGTAAAATGCCCCAGTTACTATATTCTTGGCTGGGGTGCCTTCTGTGTGGTGTCTGCATGTTCTCTCATCTTGCAAAGATGTGATTGGCATTTCTCTGCTCTGCTGAAAATTGTCTTTTGTTCCAAGTCAGACTAGTTTACTGGTTAAATGTTTAAAAAATAACAGGCATTTGAATTTCAGACTTCATATTCTTCAGAAAGTACATGGTAACACAAAATTGTTCTAGCAGTTGTCTAAGTTTATAACATGGATATTTGAAATTTGTCCCTATTTTTGGGACTGTATTCCCCCATTATTGGCTTTGTCCAGGTATTTGTGCTTGAGAGTTATCTATGGTGAGAACTGTATTCATTGAATGTTTGGGGCTGTATCCCCCATTACTGGCTTTGTCCACATGTTTTTTGCTAAGAGGTTGAGAGCTATAGTGAGAACTGAATTCACTGAATATGTTTGGGGGATGTATTCCCCCCATTATTGGCTTTATTCAGGTGTTTTGTGCCAAGAGGTTGACAGCTATGCTGAGAACTGAATTCACTAAATGGTAGCCATTTAAGTTTGTCTTCCTCTCTTTTACAAAACAGCTGATTTGGCATAGTGGTATGTTTCTCTGACTGTTTTGCACAGGGTCCCCTGGGTTAAAGATGTGGCAGTGAAATGTATGGTGGTAACACAGCATTTTATTCTAGCAACTTTCCAACATTATACAAGCAATGCTTAAAATGTGTCCCTGGTTAACCCCCCCCCCCCCCCAATAAATTTCGGCTTTTTCCAGATTTCTTGTGCTGCAAAGTTCAGAGATACAACTGCGTGTCGAGTAGATTTTACAAGGAGCTGAGAGCTGCATGGGGAATAAAACTTTAGTGCTGCTTATTCTGAATCTGCTTGCATTAATAGCACAACAGGTAGTGTACTTGCTTTTGATGCAGAAGGCTGTGGGTTCTACTCCCACAGTAAATAGATGCATTGCTGATACTGTACTGTGTTGTAAAATGGATGGATGCTGCAGTCCTTTTTGGCAAAGATACCTAGATTAGTAACTATGAACCTGTTATCAGTTTGCCATACAGTCCCTATTGCGATATTACTAGCTTATTTTTTTTAATGAATGCAACATAGGCAATTTATTCCTCAAGGGCAACAGGCACTTTATTTGTAGATGAATAAACAGTGACATATAAAGTTGTTTGCTAGCAGCAACCTCTTCATTGTTACAGATTTCTTTAATGTGGAATTATTTAGATGACTTTTACTACTTCAGAAATTGTGCATATTTACTGATACTGGTGGACTGTAGAAGGCTGAGTAGACTTTTTATAATGGAAATGTTCTGAATTGGTAGTTTTATCATTAGTGCATGCTTTTTGTTTCATTGTTTACTGGAAAAATGTTCAAAACAATACATTTAAAATGCCGTCTAACAACTGTACTGTACTGTACAAGGAATATAATTTAGTACAATCAGGAATGTGTATCAAAGACCACGTGTATGTTTCGTGTGCAAGGGGCCTATGATTTGAAAACAGACCAAAGTTAATCTTTATCTGCCACTGGCAAAATGTATTTTCTTTGAATGTGGGTTTCAATGCTGTTTGATTGAATGTGCGTTTCAAGGGCAGAGAAGTTTTTAATGCTAAGCCTGTTTTCATTGTGAGACTGCGTTGCTTTGTTTAGCAGATGTCTTAGTGATTGTGCTGTAAAATGCAAAATAAAACTTTCAAATGAAATCCAGATCATCATAGAAGTAAAGCAGTATGCACATTAGTGTTTATAGTAAATGGAGTGAAATAGCCAAGTAATGGATCATTGGAATGGCTGCAGGGGGGAGGGCTCCATTCGACCATGATTTTGTGAGGGGGAAGGGCGGCAAACTCAAAGACAGCCCCAGCTGAACTATACCTCCCAACTGTCCAGATTTTCACAGAATGAATAGATTTTTGCTTCTTATTTTTGGTTTGTTCCTCATAATATTTGTGGTTTTCTGGAAAATCATTTAGGAATTAAGTCACTAAATAATGACACTGAGTTTCAGACTTCATAACCTTCAGAAAAATGCATGCTAAAGTAATACCTGTTATTCTATCAACTGTCTCAATTTATACAAGAGCAATTTTTACTACTGTTTATGTTCCCCCAATATATTTAGCCTTGTCCAGATTTATTGCATTAACAGGTTGAGAGGTACATGCAAATAAATTGCTTTATAGAATTAGGCATAGCCAAACCTCTCAACTGTCCCCGAATTTGGCTCAAAATGTTGCTCTTCCCCTAATAATCCCTCCGCAAAATAGCAATTTTGGAAGAAAACATGGAGGGTTTACAATTTAGAAATAACTGCAATAATCAGAGTTATAGATTACTTTTATTTCCGAAATGCATGTAGATTCTTTTATTTTGTCAGCTGCTCAAGTTAGCAGTACTATTATTAAAAAATGTCCATTCTTTGACAGGTTCCCAGCTGTATTGTGTGGCTATTTTATACTTTTGCATCACATTTTTGGTCCATTTTTCATAAAATTGTTTTTTTTTTGCAAATTATTGGTAAATCATTAAAGACGGAAGTTAGAAAATAATGACAGACATTTGAGTTTCAGATTTCATATCCTTCAGAAAATGCATACTAATGCAAGACCTACTATTCTATTATCTTTCTAAGTTTATAAGAGCAATATTTAAAAATTGTCCTTATTTTTGGGCTTTTGTCCCACTTCTATGTATGGCTTTGCTCTGAGGGTGAGGTATGACAAATGTGTCTGGGCCATCAGTCAGCCAGAGACATTTCAAATTGTGACATACTTGTTGCACCCCACTCCCCCATGTAGTGACTCTGGATGTGTCCAAGCAAGGCAAGGAGCAGTTGTGCAGTGTAAATGTGCAGGGTATCCCCCCATGCAGTGTAAATGTGCAGGGTATCCCCCCCATCCAAGGTAGACACAAGTACTACAGTGGCTTTTCATCTGTTCTTGATTTTGCAGAATGGTCTGGTTTCTGTCATCTTTTTGTACTGTTGATTTATGCTTATTACTCAAAGTGCCTGTTGCTCTGTGTTTTAAGTAGCAATGCTTTAATGACTATCAGGTAAGCTTGTCTGAGATCATAACATGCAAGTAAGCTTTAATAAGCATACTGTTAAAGAATTGCTAACATTGAAGCCTTTCTGTTGTTGCCATGCAGAGAATACTTAACTAGATAATGTATAAGCGTTGGGTATTGAAATGCATATGACAGTATTTGTAATAAAGGACAGGATTACATTATTTTAAGAAGCTCATTACACTTGCTGGAGACTTCCAGTGATCTCTGAGGGCTTTACCCGTAAACTAAACAGAATGCCATTCATTTGTGGTCCAAAACCTGTACAGTAATCCTTTAAGCAATGTATCTTGAGCTTGTTTGCTTTTCATTTTTTACTTTGATCATGTTTTCCCCATGAAACAAGTAGATAGTTGTCAGGCAGCAGGTCTTTTTTGTGTAAGAAACATTTTTACAAGTGGGGGCATCACAGAGATTGCTACTTTCAGCATATTACTTGGTACTTTAATAAAGCTGAATATAAATTATAATGCAGTGCAAGGAGAAGCGGTTTGAGTTGAGTGCTGCATGTTTTTCTTATACTTGATTTTGACTGGCATTCCAGTAATGTATTTAAAAAGTAATTTATTTTTTCATGCCTCGTAACCTTTTTGTTTCCATCTAGATATTAAGTAAGCTATCAAGCAGCCAATGCATTGAAATATTTTTATTCTTTTACACTTCATTTGTCTTGATTGGACTCTCATAATGAGGGTTTGGCACCCAGAGCAGCATATTTAATTAAAGTTTAGTTTTTGTGGTTTTGAGCATAGCTCCTCCCCTTTTTAGTTGTCTGCACCCCTTCCCATTGACCCCACCCATTCGGCTATCTCCTGCAGCCCCCCTTTGATTTGAAGTCACCAGCCGCCACTGGCTTTGACATTAGTTGTAATGGATTCCTATATCTGGGGAGCTAGCAGTGAAAAGAACAATGGTCTGTGCTGTAAAAATTATTATAAGGGATTTGTAAATGCAGACTAGGATCTAAGGTTATGAGAGCATGTGCTAGCATTAGTCTGCTGGCAAAGAAGGGGACGAAGGTTATGCTGAGTAATTTAAAGATTAGTGATACCACTGGCAGTGCGGACCTTTCCTTGTTAGCCATTTTGTTATGGATACTATTCTGCAATGATGCTTTTTTTGAGGGACAAAGTAATGACTCTACAGGTTATATTAGCAGTAGTTTGAAGGGAGGAATAGTTCCTCTGTCAGGATCCTGCAATGATGGGAACACATATTAAAGTTACATCAGAAGTACACCCTTCCCTACATCAACTTGGCTTGCTGGAAAGAGGAAATTGGATATTTTTATTTCCTTTTTTGTGTCTAAGCATCTTTAGTAAATCACAGTTGCAGCAGTGACACATGCATTAATTGGAAAGAAAACAAGCCAGTGAAAATTGTTATTTCTTTCATGCAAGACATATTTTTGAACAATTATCATTCACTCCAGCATTACATAAATTGCTAACTTCCTGTCTTCCAGTAATCCTTATTCCTCGTTCTGAACATTACTCTGTGTTTACTGATCCCACAAATTCCATTTATTTCCATTTAATCTCTTCAATCCTTTTTCTAAAGATCCCCCTCAAGTTCTTGTATCTCCTTTACAATATTCAGTACATCAGTAACTGATGGTTTTGATTTCGATTTCCGTTTTCTAGTAATTGTTTTTTTTAGCTGCAAATTGCATTAAAATTAATACAACTTTACTATGTCTATGCAATTCTGTTCCTGTGTCCCAGCTCAAAGGAATAATTTCCTTTGTTACAACCATTTGCTCCCAAAACATTTCTGACAAAGTACTGTGTATTAGTTTCAAATTATGCCAACTCATTACACTCCCTATACACACGTTCTCAATTACCTTTTTCTTTCCCATCACGCCATCAGCATTTGCTGTCTGTCAGAAGAAAAATTATCTGAAGTATAAGAATATCTGTGCAAACACTTCCAAGCTACAGTCTTAAACCTTCTGGACTTTGTTATATACTTAGGAGCATAGAGATGCCTTCCCTTTATTCCCTTCTAAATTCTTTATCCAGTCTCTCTTCCCAATCTTTTTCTAACCTCCTCTGATTCTTACAGTAATTATGCAGTGTTTTATATACACTACTAATTATCCCATTTAACAGCACCTCCTGTTCTAGACTCAACAATAACCTCTACCAGAGCAGGTCTTTCATTTAGCACTTCCCTTTCCCCCCTCTTTATAAGTAGGGCAATAGCAGCATTTATATTCACTGATAAAATAATAGGGATGAGTAGGGGGGTACTATGAAGGGTCAGAGGCAAGAATTAAGGTTTCAAGATTCTTCTTTGACAATCTGTTTTTGAACAAAGGAACTAGGCAGGGGTGTCTCTCTCTCTCTCTCCCCCCTTTATTTTGCTTTATATTTAGAGCCATCGGCAATTATAATAAGACACTTGCAAATTTGATGATATAAATGGTATGGTAGTCAAAAAAGTTAGCTTTATTTTCAGATGGTATTATTTTGTATTTGAAAAATCCAGAAAAGGGCATTTTGGTGCTATGGAACCTTTTCAGATAGTGTGAAGTCTTTTCAGGATATAAAATTAATGAAGGTTAAAACAAAGCTTATAGCCATAAACGGTATACTCACACATGAATCATCTCAGCAATAACCATGAGATGAAGTATTTAGGAGAATACATTAAAAATAAATCAATTATGGCAACTAAGGATATGTGAGAAGAGACTAAACAAAAGATAATACAAAAAAATGAAGAACTGATAGCTCATGATTATGGATACGGATAGAAAGACACAAGCAGTGAAAATGTTTTTAGTCCCTTTAGTTTAATACAAACAGGTCAAGCATATTTTTTATTAACCTGAAGAGAAGATGCAGATAATCATTAATAAAGAAATTTATTTGGGAGGGGAAATGGGGCAGAGTCATGTTGAGTGAGTTAATTGATTTTTCCACATAGAGAAAGGCAGTTTAGGATTACTTTATTTGAAGGGATACTTTAGGAATACATATTTAGGGCTCATATACATATATAAAAGAAGCAGAAGGTTATAAATGACATTGGAAAGCAACGATGATGACATGGGCTTTGAGAAATAAGGACCAAGAAGGATTTTGGTTGCAGGTCCTTAAGGAGAATGACAATGACCATACAGAGTACTATGTTCAAAGAGATGCATAAAGTATTCTAAGAACTAAGCCAATGAGAATGGAGAAAGGAAGTGTTTCCAATAGGGATGACTGCAAGTAGAGGTATAGAAAACAGGTGAGAAGCAGTTGGAATTTACTGGAGTGAAACAGCAAAGGTATGAAAGTACTGATAGTAAATAACTAGACAGGAAAATGTCGTAGAGGAGGATGAGACCAAGAAGATGTTTAGACTTCAGGTCAGAAACTGCCTTCCCTACAATGGATTAATATCAGGAACTGGAATATTTTTTGGGCCCAAAACAGCAGTTAGTTAATTTTAGTTTTGCTGACATAGATACAGCTAGAAGTTGGTCCAGCCAAATTCCTAGGTATCTAAACCATGGTACAGTTTCAGTAAGGTCCAAGTAATTATAGAGAATATTTTAAATGTAGACATGTATTTACGAACTCATTTCTGACATTAAGAAAGGCAATAATCATAATGCTTTATCAAGACATATTTCTGAAAACCCTACCCATGAGTTTGGGCTTATAGGGATTGATATTGTGCTTAGGGATATTAGGGGTGGCCCTTGGTGTGACTTAATAGAACTTAAAGAATGTAGCTGGCAAATTAGATTAAATGGTTGTGTATATCCTGGCTTGAACGATAGTGTATCTATTGCTAGTGTCCTTAAACTATGTTCTTATGTAGTGTAAATGTCTGTATTCATGCTCATTTTATTTGTATGTATGTATATAGGGTCTATATCATATCATCGAACTTGTATAAGTTCGAACAATGTAATATTTAACCCAAAAGTCCGAAATGCAAAAATAGCGAAGCAACGGCCCATCGATTTTTTTTCCCAGGGAAAAAATCTGTGGGCCGTTTTTGGGGCTTTGCAATTCCCTCCACTGTGGTGCGATCTCAGAGTTTTAATATTTAAGTAGGGGGGGTGTGGGGGGCACCGCCCCCCACTTTAGTTTTAGTTTAAGGTTTACATTTTTTTTTTTTTTTTTTTTTTTTTATAGGGAACAGCAATTTTTTTCCCAGGGGAAAAAAATCGCTGTTCTGTGTGTTCGTTACTGTGTGGTTTCGGACTTTTGGGTTCGATATTACATCGTTCGAACTTATACAAGTTCAACGATGTGATATAGACCCATGTATATGGGTCTACCTGATAATGCCAAAAGCTTGAAACGCCGACGACGAGAAGACCGACACCGGAAGATCGACAACGAAGATGGCCGACAGCTGAGAATCCCAATGCTGAGAACAACGACATGTCAAATGAGCGCTAGTGGGTAAGTATGCGGTAGTGACGGATGTCAGGGTTAGGGTGCGGGTAAGGTAAGTGTGCGATAGCGACGGTCTGTAGGGTTAGGGGCAGATTAAGTGAGTTAGGGTTAGGGCGCTGGTGAGTTGAGTGTGTGATAGTGACAGACATTAGGGATAGGGGCTGGTTAAGTGAGTTAGGGTTAGGGACCGGGTTAGGTGAGTGGGCGATAGTGACGGACCTTAGGGTTTGGGTTAAGGTTAGTGCATAGATAGTTGTGTATGTAAGGTTCAGTGTAGGTTTGTAAGGTTTTTGATGTGCTTGTGTTGTGTGTGTGCTTTTTGGACAGGGGATTTGTTTTGTTTGTTGAGTGTCCGGATTGTGGTTTGTCGGGTATCTGACGTTTCGTGTTTCTGAACTTTCGGTTTTGTGGTGTCGGTGATTTCGTTGTCGGTGTTTTAGCGCGTCGATGTTGTCAGGTAGACCCATGTATATATGTATACATATCATTATTCAAATATTTGCTTTTAACAATCAGTTTTAATAGTTATGTTTTTTTAATTTCACATTAACAGTTTTTTTAGTCACATGACTGTTGGGAGGGGTATTTAAATGTCGGAAGGTACTGTGTTTAATTGTTTCTGATTAAATCTTTGGATATAATCTGATGAAAGAGCTAAAACATTTCCATTAAACTTGGTTTGCCTTGGTTCTGGTTCTTGGTTCTAGTGTGCCTTGGCTCTTAATATTTTAAATGTCTGCAACTTTAGAAAGTTTTGGAAATATTTACATTTTTGGGGGAAATATCTAAATATACCCTATTAGCCCTATTCTGAAATTAAAAGCATTAGAGAGGTAAATCTACCTTGCTGGTATTTATTAATGTATTTAACTTAACAGTATCCATTGCATAAAACAGCATTTACATTTACATTTTAAACACTTTTATATACATTTTTATATATAGTTATATTTTATGCATATATTTATGATATACATATTTATGACATTATTTAGCATTTATTTTTTATTTATTAGGGGGTTGTGTGTTTGTGTGTGTGTGTTTTTGAAATTAGGTTATCACTTGTATGCATTCACTACCAGGACTACTAACATTGTGCTTGTATTACTTTAAATTAATTTGCTTCTTTAATTGCTTTATCGCTTGAGTCACTTCCTGTTGTATTTGTATATAAGGAAGTCCCACTTGTGATAAGTTATCTGATGAAGTCTAGATCTTCTAGTCGAAAGCGCTTATCCTTGGTGAACAATTCATGTGTTTTTGTGGAGTGAATAAAATGGATTTTGTTTACTACAACAGAGTCGTTCATCTATTTTTACTTGTGAGTGGGTCCAATCCAGCTACTTCACTTGGTTTCTTTATTTCTGGTTTGGTTTGTGCTTGTTCTTCATTTTTTGTTCCATATATGGCTTACAAAGTTTCTAAGCAGAGTATCATAGTATGAATTTTCACTCATTCAACATTTTGGGATTGGTATCTTTCTATAAATAGGTTGGTTGAGGGAGTGGTTGGTAAACAAAAGCTGGTAGGCAGAGCTTTGTATGCAGCAGTTGAGTTTATGTTGGAGCATGGACCATCTTAGTGATGATAGAGGATCACATGATGTGTCATAAAAGTTGATCCAAGTATAACATTTGCTGATTTGTTGGAAGAGTGCTCTAATTTTGCAAGGAGCTAGGCAAGAAGGCATGAGTAGATGATTCTGAATATAGCAGGTACTGCCAGCCATGCCAGGAAAAGTAAGGCAATGGATGTATGACTTGTGCCAACACAGCCAGCTGGAATTTGTAAAAAATTATATATCATTTGTATATCAAACTGATTTATACAGGTGCTTGTGCTGAAAGTGTATTTGTGAGGTTTGCTTGTGTTAAAATGTATCAACACTGTACCCTACTGGGATGAAAATAAATGTACATGTATTATTGTAACTGAATTAAATGTGTATGTTTTAATAGAGGATACTGGGACAGCAAAAGTTAACTATCTGGCTTATTTTAAGAAAAATAAGGGAAATGTAAATGAGCTGTTAAATCATTAAAATGGCACACGACAGTGCTGAATAGGACCAGAGATATTACATCTAGAAAAAGCCCTTAATCATTTGCTCAGTAAAAGAGTGGAAGCTCCAAGGCACTGCCATATACATTTAGATGTGTATTGTAGCTGTCTATGCTAAGCTCCTGTCTTAGCTTCAACGGACATATTGTGGGAACCTAGAGTCAGGTGACCAGATGAGGTCATTCTGCAAGTCATCTTGAATATTATATTTTACAGAGAGTAATCACTGAGTAAGGAGTATTCTGTTTGGTAGCCTGACTAGAAAGACTACTCATGTATTTCATCTTGCCTTGTCCATGTAAGTTATTAGGGAACAGTAATTTCTATATATCTGTCAAGAATATATAGCAAGCTTAGTTTATTACTGTTTTTTTTTTATTTGGCTGAGCCTGTCCATCAATGTTATTTTCAATATTTCTTATGATTTGAACTATGTGGTTTACCCTAAATATATATTCAGTATTTTCATGCTCTTTTATTATTATGCACATATACATGTCCAGGATAATACCACCTTTCTCCACTCTATTTCTGTATTTGTTGTTGCTCTTATAACTCCTGAATAAATACTCAATTTATATGAATAAAGTACCTATAATCAAGTGATGGAATAGTTAATTGATAACAAAAAATACCCATCTGTTATTTGTATACTCTGTTAACTTTCTAATTCTCTTGAATTTATACTTCTTACCTTCTGTATTTCACTGTCCTTTTCTTCTTCTTCTAACATTCTCTCAAGTTCTCTAGCTTCTGTCGTAAGTGTAACCATTATATAAGACTTCTTCTTCTTCTTCTTTCGGCTTTTTCCCGGTCAGGGGTCGCCACAGCGGATCACCTTGTCCGCACATTGAATGGCAGTGGAGTTTTACAGTGTCGAGTTGCCAGCCCGGCGCCCAACCTTCCACAGAAGGCACACTCACATGCACACCTAGGGCCAATTTAGAGTGTCCAATCAACCTGCAGCATGTCTTTGGGATGTGGGAGGAAACCGGAGCACCCGGAGGAAACCCACGCGACCACAGGGAGGACATGCAGACTCCGCACAGAAGGCACCCCAGCCGGGGATCGAACCGGAGAACCTCTTGCTGTGAGGCGGCAATGCTAACCACTGCACCACCATGGCCGCCCTAACCATTATATAAGACTATTCTCTGTAATGTAACCATTGTATAAACGTGTTTTTGAAATGTAACTGAATTACAAGCAAGGCTTCTGTACAGTGTTTCTATCTAATATTCTAACAATATTGTAACTTTATATTTAACTTTTCTTTTTATAGAAAGTAATGCTTTTTACTGTAAATTTTTACATTATTTTATTCATTGTATGTGGAGTTTTTCTCCCAGGGTCTCCACTGAAAATGGGTATCTACCCAGTTAGACTTTCACAGTAAGCAAGTGTAATAAATAAAATAAATAAAAATAAAAATTTGGTGACACTGTGTGGGCCACTCCAGAAGGCCTAGCTGTCTTAGTGAGCTACTACCATTTGTATTAGTATTAATATTACACAGTATAATTGGACACCCTTTGTTAAGGGCTTTAGAGAAGCTGATTGTGGAGTGTGTGTGTGTGTGTGTGTGTGTGTGTGTGTGTGTGTGTGTGTGTGTGTGTGTGTGTGTGTGTGTGTGTGTGTGTGTGTGTGTAAAAAATCAAATCTTTCAGTGTGTGTGTGTGTGTGTGTGTGTGTGTGTGTGTGTGTCAGCTACTTCAGGCAGGGACACAAAGCACTGTATTTACAGAGAGGGTTCTGGAGGACTTAGCTTGGCATTTGGCTAAGAACCTAACCCTACAGCTGTACCAGTGGGGAGTCTTATTGGGGACCTGGAGGGAGACAGATATAGAGAACTCCAGACACCGAGCTGAGTGTATTCCCTGTGTGCACTTAAGGGAAACTGAACTTTGGTATAGAGAACTTGCATCTGGAAATACTGAGGGTATCCATTTGCCGTCCAAGTGCACATCCCTCTCCAGTGTCAGTGGTGAGGATTCAGGCTCCTTGATCACTGGCCCAGCATGGGGATGTCACATACTGGTTGGTAGTGGTGGATCATCACATATTGGTTGGCAGTGGTTGGACCATCACACGTCACAACGGTAACACCACAAAATGGTTTGGAATGTGAGACAGGCGGTAGATTTGGCTTGAAAGGTTTACAGACAATAATAGCTGATGTGGCTAAGGCTGCCCAACTGTTGATTGCATTTGTTTACTTTCATATTAATCTGACCTTCAAGGAAGAGTGCAGCAACAAAAATTATTCTAAGGCACTTTATTAGTATATGGAATGCTGACACTGCATCTGAGTATATCAGTTTACAAAGAGTATTAGACTGAAACAAGAGTTTATAGCTTTGACACATTAAAGTGCAACGGGTTTCCATATAATGCATACAGTGTTGATGGGAATTTGAAGTGAATGTTAAGTAGAAGAGTACGGTTGGTAGTGGGGGTGGTCTATGTGGCAGCACTGTGGATTCTAATTTATGTGGGAAAAGGTCATTTTTTTAGAGGAAATAACTTAGGTAACAATTGCCATTGTGGTTAAACAGTGTTCTGACAGACATCCTGATAGAGATCTTCAACAGGTCAAAGGCCAGTGCAGAAGTGCCCAACGTGTACCCTAGCATACGGGGGGGTGGATCCAGGGAGCCACAGCATTGCTAGTTTAACAGCAAAAGCAAGGAAACTCATGGTGAAAATATTCAGAAAATTCTGATAATTAGTACACAGGATTAAAGCTTTGACTTGTTAATAAGCTGCTTCCTGTTCCAAGGGTACAGGTTTGAATCTTTCCAACTTCATTTAACCTTGAGCCAGTCATTTAACCTGGCAGTGCTTTGGTGTAACTGTGGGTTTGAGCTGGACTGCATGTCTAGTAACTATGAACCTCTAAAGATGGCCAGCATTCCTGCAGTGCAGCAATGTCCAGAACATCAATCAGCATGGGTTCGTGACCAGCAGGAGCTGGCAAACCTAACCAAACTTTCTAACTGACTTATAGGTGAATCTGAGTGCGAAATACCATAAGTTGTGGGACATCTGGACTTAAATGAAGTCTCTTATTCGGTCCCACAAACTGGATGATAGGAAAAATAGGAAAAGTGGAGTAATGGGAGTAGGTTCATGATTGAAGATGTGGACTGAATGGCTGAATGGTAGGACAGAGAAGGCTGTACTAAAAAGAATGGCATCATGAATAAAGAAAATGATGAGTGGAAGACTGCATGGGTCACTTCTGGGTCCAGTATTCTTCAGTACATTTGTCTGACACAGATCTGAAGGACAGCAGGACATGCAGCAGTACAGAATAATAGGGGAGCAAGTGAAGGAAACACTTGGTAAAAGCTGATCAACTGGGCAGATAAGTCGCTGTTAATGGTCACTGCAAACAACAGCCTTAGTGTGAAGTATCACGGATCTGATCACAAGACAACAAAACTGTGGTTTAGGAGTATTGATAATGGTTAACATATGTACCTTATAGACACAAAGTGCAGGATTTGATTCTCACATGGGATAATTGGCTAGGCTTAGAATGGCCCACAAGGGCAGTAAGCCTAGTACTAATCTATGAACCTATGATAATACCAGCAGTGGAGTAAAATGTGAAAGGGCTGTAGCAGCTGTGCACAACATGCTGGAGTGCAGCATTAGGAGCCAGCCTCCACAGGTAACAAGGAAACTACCTGCCTTAATTGTACATGCTGCAAATTGTATCACTTGAACTTAGGAGGCAGACTCCACAGGTAACAAGGAGACTGTCTGCCTTAATTGTACATGCTGTAAATGATATTGCTTCCACTAAGGAGGCAGACTCCATATGTAACAAGGAAACTGCCCATCTTAATTGTACAACTCTGTATATTATTTAGTCTAGCCATAATTTTGTGTTTGCGTCTTGAACCATGGGGGCCAGGCCATGGCCGAAAAGTGCTTACCTGGTTATCATACTGAACAAACTAAAGAAATGATGTAATGCTTCCACTCTTAAAGGCCTTGACCAGCCCAAACTTTGACCACTGTGCACAGTAATAGTTGTTGTAATAGGAGGTGATATTAAGCAGCTGGAAGGTGTCCAGGAAAAGCCATCATAAATGTATAGTATGGAGTGGGAAGGGTATGACTACTGATCCAAGGTGCTAGAACTCTTTTCATGAGAGACCAAAAGAGACAAGAAGAGAATGCAATTGGAGAGCAACAATTGCCAAGGAGATATATATATATATATATATATATATATATACATATATATATATATATATATATATGTATGTATAAAAGAAACAAAAAACATGAACAGACCACAAAAAGGAGAAACTGTTCCATGATACATATGAAAGAGTGTTGTGTCTCCTCCCCTCAAACTTTCATTGATAACTTCTAAGACAAGAAATATAAAAGTATGTGACATATTAGTTGCAATATGTTTACAGAGTGGATTTTTAATGTCCTTAAGACGCATATCACTCATATGTTTTGAAATCCTTTCTGTAAGTTGACGATTTATTTTGCCAACAACATAGTAAGAAGTACAGGACTGACAACAGGCAATGTAAACCACATTTTTGTCCTGCATTCCGCATACCTTGAGGGAAGGGGACACAACACTACTTACTGAGCAAACTGGGATGAGATGGATTGGCAACTTACAATCAGACACACCCCTGAACACTTGTATCCCATTAAAACTGGCCCTAAGGAGTGTCGTCTCAAGAATCATAGGTGATTGGCTGATGATCAATTATAAATTTAAACTGAAAAATAATGAAGTTTATGGATCCGAGGAAGGACACACGGTTGGTCCGAAAGCGCTAATTCTTGCTATTGATTTTATCTACACTGATTAAAGTTTTATTGGACATTTTACTCCATCCAGTTTTTATTTTTGGTGCCATGTTAGAGAAACTGTACAGCTGTTCTTTTATCTGTATCATGGAACAGTTTCTCCTTTTTGTGGTCTGTTTGTGTTTTTTTTTTTTCCATATATTTTCATAACGGACTACTACACATGGCTGAAGGGAAAGATTCCCAAACTATCAAGTTGGATTACTGTCCACAGGGGAATATGAGAAATCAGGAAGCTCGACAACTGAGGAAATTTAAATCTCCCACTGTCAATCCCTTGTTTATGTTACAAATTGATGAAGGTATGCAAGAAACAAATGATTACAGAAAACACAATATGACTGAATTTTTAATATTTGAGAATGCATTGTTTAAATTGAAAAGGATTCCATGGCAATGCCTCCACTTGGAGGCTTGCCTTCTCCATAAAATAATACCTAGAGGATTACATAGTGTATATTGGTAATGCCGACTATTGGGAATACATACCCTGACGTGCTGAGTTGATGGCGGATATTAAATATTGAAACCAGTTTAATTATTTATGATTGCTTATTGAACACTACTCTTTGCTTGAGAAGGAATTAGCTTCTCAGGTTGAAATAGCACAACAGAACCTTGAAATGACTTTCTCGGACGATGTTTATATGAACAAACTAGATGAACTGTATTTGAATGTTTCAACCCTTGATGTGCATCTAGAACAGAGTAGGATTAAGAAACTAAAGTGAGATCTAATGGATTTAAAAAAAGAAAATATATTTACTTGGCCTAAGGAAAATATTAACATCAGAAAAGAGAATAAAAACCCACCAACAGAGAATAAAGGGGAGTGTCCCACTAACAACTTGCAGGCTGATGATCACATTGATAAGACACCTACTACTGTGACTGACACTACCGACAATATAGATTTGTCAGTTAATAAAAAGCTGAAAGAAGCTACAGCCTTGGACAAAACTTCCTTAGGAGCTAGACCAAAGGAAAGTTCAAATATTCATCCATTTTTTCCACCCTCCCTCTATGGTTGAAATAATTTATAATACAATCTCACTTACATTCCTGGAGTCAGGAAAAAAAGAGAAGGAAATTTTCGGTGGAGAATTAATTAGAGACACCACTAATTTAGTGATTAATGTAAGAGAGCATACGTTAACAGAAGCTCAGAACAGTATTTTAAATAAAGGCATAACTTTAATTCCAGCACCACCATCCCACATTAGCGATGTGCTAACCAACTTAAAAATATTTTGCAGAAATGTAATGTTAAAATCCAGCTATGGTAATGGGACTGACATTAATACCTCTGAGTTGAAAAGACTTAATGGTTTTATACCTCAAAATAATCTGTTAATCGATACATTCTTAAGAATTTGTCAGCAAGAGGTTGCACATGCTCTAAATAAAAAGCATATATGCTTTTACAATCTAACACAATCTTAATCTATGGCTTTAAAGGAGCTGCAGGCAATCCATACTATTGTTATATCAGTGGCCGACAAGGGACAGGCAACTGGTATAATGAATCACACTGATTACCACATTAAAATGCTGAATGCGCTAAATGATGAAAAAGCTTATAGAGTTATAAACAAGCCATATGTGAACAGCAAGATATCTACTGTTAATGCTGTTCTGAAAGAGCTATACTTGAGTAGAAAAATCATTGAGACCTTATATGAATTTTTTACGGTAACTCATCCATGCATTCCCATGATAAAAGGGCTGCCCAAGATTCACAAAAGTGTGGAAGACCCGCCATTGTGACCCACTGTGGCTAGTGAAGGGTGGTTGATTGAACCACTATCGATATTTATTGCTAAACAACTGCAGCAAATCCTAACAAATGGATCCACGGTATTGAAAGATACTGAATATTTTTTGAGACCATTGTATACATGCACTTGGAATATTACGGACTGGGCTCCTTAACTCTGGATATTGCCAGTCTATTTACTTTTATTCCTAATGGAATTGGATAGGAAGCTGTACAGAATGTGTTGTCCAACACATATGAAGACCCAACAGCTAATAAAGATTTGATGTGTATTCCGCTAGACCTTGTCTTAGAAAATAATATATTTATATACGACAACAAGATATATTGGCAGAAATGGGGGTCGCCATGGGCACCCCCTGTGCCAATAGTTATGCTAACACATGACTGTTGGAATGGGAATGGCATTGCATATTAAATAATAATCCATTTCAGTCCAATATTATCTACTATGGAAGGTTTGTGGGCGATTTGTTCATATTGTGGAATGGTTCCACTAATGAACTAGGGAATTTTCTTCAGTATCTACAAGGGAGAACTGATTTCTTAAAATTTACGATACAATCATCAAAAGAAAAAATACTTTTCTTAGATGTACTTATATTCCTACATCCCCAAGAAGGAATTCAAACTATAGTTTACCAGGAAGGGATTAAGAGAAATGATTGACTGGATTGATGCAGTATGCATCCTCGGCATATTCATAAGAATATTATAACGGGACAAATGCTTGAGACACTCAAGGTTAAATACAAGAGATATGGACTTTATGAAGACAAATGAACAACTAGTAAATGATTTTAAACCAAGAGGCTACAGTGAACTGGGGAAACTTGAAACGATGAGAGAAGTTAGAACTCTACGTGAGACTAATGGTAAACTGTACTACTATAAAAAGGTCCTGTTAAACAGTAACAATGATTCAGACAAGGGCACACAAAAAGGAAACAACAATATGAGAACTATAATAATGTTAACATAAACCAGTGACATTGATTTAGTCTGCAATATAGTGACAGCCAACTGGAAAATCCTGACTAGTGATTATTCAGTGAGAAGTATAGTGGGTGAAAAAACATCCTTTTCATTTAGAACTGAGAAAAACATAAAGTAGCTGTTGTACCATCGTACCATGGCGAACAATTCAGAGATACATACAAAATCAGGCACTTTTCCCTGCATGAATTGCAGTTGTAAGTATATCTCTAAAGAACGAGGGTTTAAAGATCCAAAAACAGGAAGATACTATTATTTGAAAAGATATGCGGACTGCAGGACAAAAAATGTAGTTTACATTGCCTGCTGTCAGTCCCGTACTTCATACTGCATTGGCAAAACAAATCGTCAACTTAAAGAAAGGATTTCAAAACATATGAGCGATGAACATCTTAAGAACATTAAAAATCCACTCTATAAACATATTGCAACTAATATGTCACATACTTTTGTATTTCTTGTCTTAGAAGTTATCAATGAAAGTTTGAGGGCACAACACTACGTACTGAGCAAGCTGAGATGAGATGGATTGGCAGCTTAGAAGCAGACACACCCCCAGGACTGAACACTTGTATACCATTAAAACCGGCCCTAAGGGGACATCGTCTCAAGAATCATAGGTGTTTGGCTAATGGTCAGTTATAAATTTAAACTGAAAAATAATGAAGTTTATGGATCTGAGGAAGGACACGTGGTTAGTCCGAAAGGGTTAATCCTAGCTATTGGCTTTGTCTATATTGATTAAAGTTTGATTGGACATTTTACTTTGTGAAGTTTTTATGTTTGGTGCTCTGTTGGGGAAACTGTATAGCTGTTCTTTTGTGTAGATATATATATATATATATATATATATATATATATATATATATATATATATATATATATATATATATACAGGGGTGGCATAGTGGCTTTCAGCCGTCCCTGATATTGACATATATTTTCATCTGTTCCTTGTAACATTTGTGGGGTTTTTTTGGCAAATTAATAATGATTGCTGTCAGCAAATATGATCACTGCTGAAGTGGCCTTAGCTATGTGGGTTATGTCTTGACAAGTATATAACAGCTGGCCACCATCCAAAGCTGCAAGAAACCCTCCACTCACCTAAACCATGAGTCAGCGTGAGCTGAGCTGACTAAAAGACAGGTTTAGGCATTAAGTCCTTCAGAGCTTTCCTGCCAACTATTCTCCTGAGGCTTTTGAGTGTCAACAGTCAGCATGTGCTGCTCCTCTCCTGGGCAAATACATCCCCTTTGAGAGAAAAAAACTTCCATTTACAAAAAAAGTTGTGTTCTTTGTTAACACCTTTGTGTTCAGAAGAGTTATTTTAAAGCTTGGAGTTTGTGTTTTGATGGACTGTCATCAGACTGTATTGTACTTTTAAATGAGAGCGCTTTTTTCCTGCATGTTTAAAACTTAGAAGTGTTAAAAGAAACATTTTTTTCTGTGGAGAAATTACGCTCAGTTACTTCACTTTTGAAGGCTGGCTAAGCATTTTAATTTTTACTGAGATTTTCTGTGAAAAAGTGACTTCTAAAAGATTTTAGTATTTTGCCAGCTTTTACTGTTTGTTTTCCTCAGGAAAAAGACACAGTTTTCAGCTTGAACATGAAACAAAGTGTTAGTCCCACAGTCGGACCTCCTTCCAGCCCCAAAAAGAAAATGTTAAGCAAACAGCCTTTGCCACCACAGCAAGCTAACAATTTGCCTCAATCACAGGTGGGTGACTGTACTGTGGTTGTAAGGTGTATCTCAGATCAGTCATCTTTTAACCCAGATCCCTATGGTGTAGCACCTACAGCCACTATGGTCCAGGGGTTAGTCATGTTCTCTGGGGCTGTTGGGGCTCATCTCACTGGGCAAAGGAGAGATACTCTTGTCGGTCCTGGAAGAAGGAACATGGAAAGCTTCTTGTTTTGTTAAAATGTGCCCATCCCTGAGGAAGGTGCTGCTGCCAATAATAACACTGTTGGCTTCATTTTCTTGTAAATAAAAGAAAAGAAAACTAAACATGTATCTACTCCTCCTACTGGGTCTGGATTAGGGTTTAATTCAAGCTAGTGATCCTTTGTATGAAGTAGTTTCTTGGAAAAGACTGATATCCCTTTTCCTGAAGAGAGTCATGATTCTGATTCTGGACAGTAAGATGAAGGGACAGATAGATGCATGGTTTTCTCCTCAGATTTCTGATTCTGACTGACGAGAGTTCAGTTTCTGATTCTTCCTGTGGGGGGGTTCTCTTTCTCTGAGACTATTTCCAGAATATGCCAGTGATTGCAATTGGAGAACACTGAAGATTCTCAGTTCCTCAGAAAATACTATGAACTGTTAGAGAAGAAATTTCCAGAACCATGACCTATTCCTCCAGTTATGTGAGCTTTGGAGGATGTGTGTTACTACCTGCAATTTTCTTGATAGTCAACCAGCTGTGCCTAAAAAGGCAGATTGGATGCATAAAGTTGTTTAATCTTTTATGTTTTTATACACTACTCCCAAACCTGACCCAGCAGCTATAGGTTTAGGTAATCCAACTGCTGCTAAACATTTATTTAATTGCAATCCTTCTGTTTCTGTTAAGAATGGGAAGATTATTGATAAATACAAGAAAAAATATATGTTTCATCAACTTTTGTTTTCAGAATTTCAAATTTTCAGTCTCATATCTTAAAGTTTGTTCTGACTAATTGTGAAAGAATGAAGAATGTTTTGCTTGCAGTGTGAGGAAAAGTTGCTTTGAATAACTTAGTTTCTTCTACTGCACAGGTCACTGCTCATTGTTTGCAGTGTGTGAATGACTCAGTTAATACTTCTTCCAGAGTTATGGCCAATAGTACAGTTTTCATGTTTGCCTGGCTGTGTTTTCAGAACCTCCCAAATGATGTTAAAAATTTGATTCTAAATTCTTCTTCTAATAGAGATTTAGTTTTTGGTTCTTCTGCTGCAGAGGTGATCAAAAATTGTGATGAAACGAGTAAGCTGATACAGGGAATTTCTACGATTTTCAGCCCTCCAATAGACATTTAAGAAAAAATAGCAAGGGAGTACCAAGGAAAGAAAACAACATCTGTCTTCCAGGCCTTCTTGCATGCAGTTCTGAAACACTCCAGCAAGTCAGAATGACTATTTAAAGGACCTTGTCTTCACCCTAGCAGTCCCTTTTCCTTTCCAGAAAGTCTGACTATCCATTTTTTTCTTTGGCAACAGATAGTTTCAGACAAACAGGCTCTGGAAATCATTCATCAAGGTTATAGATGGCAACAGGAGGAAATTCCTGCTTTCCAGCGGCTAATCCCTAATCCACCAGACCAGACTCTGTCCTTCATCACATGCTGTCCCAGAGAGTGATAGAACCAGTTTTTCCCACCCAGGTGGAAAAATATTTTTAAATGAAGGATGTTTTTAGTGCCAAAGAAAGAAATTCCTTGGAGACCAGTTCTGGATCTTTCTTTCCTAAACCTGTTTGTGATAGTGCACAACTTCAAAATGTTGTCACTTCACAACCTGCTACCTCTGCTTCCTCATTCAAGTTTCTTGGTGACACTAGATTAAAAAGATGGTTATCATGGCATCCCTATTCCTGTTGTTTCAAAAGGTTATGCGCACTTGGATCACATTATCATTTCTCTGCCTTACCCTTTGGATTGTACACTGCACCAAGAGTGTCCATTAAGTGTCTATCACCAGCTGTAAGTCACTGCAGGCTACAGGGTATCCACAATTTTTCCATATTTAGACGACTTGCTTGTCTTTGCAGTGTCTTTGTCAAAGTGTCAGGAATCTCGCACTTGAGTAAGAGATCTCTTACATGAGCTTGGATTCCAAGAAAACATTCAAAAATCTTTTTTGATTCCTTAATAAAGGATTGTGTTCCTGGGGGTGTCAGTTAGACACCTCAGTTCAAAAACATTTTCTTACACAGGAAAGGAAAAAACAGATCTGTATCTAGATCTATTTTTCTGGTTTTCCACATGGACTTTGGTCACTACGAGGGAATACTTCAGGAATTTGGGTTTCATGGCGTCTATGATTCTCATGATATCCCTGACAAGACTGCACATAAGAAAACAACCTTGGTATCTGAAGTCATTTTGATCTTGACATCAGCACCCTTTGTCCTTTCAAAGCCCAGTGCTGGGCTTTGTTAGAAGGGAAATCACTTGGCGGAGACAGCAACTATCCTTAAATCTAAGTTGCCCCTTTTCCTTTTCTGTTCCAAAGCAGTCAGTTACTACAGATGCACCGGATTTTGCTTGGGGTGCAGTTTCAGGAGGGATAAAAGTGCAGGGAGCATGAGACACCAAGGACCGATGCAAGCACATAAATATAAAAGAGACAATTGCCCTGATCGAGGCAATGAACTCTCTGAATTATCTTTGGTCTCTGGGACCTGTTCAAGTGGTTACAGAAAATATCACAGTCATGTGGTTCATCAACAAGCAAGGGGGAAGCCAGGTCATACACCCTTTACAGTCTTGTCATGTTAGCTTGGGATATATCTTCACAGCACAATCTGACTATACAGACATCCTGTATTCCGTCAAAGCAAAATTGCATGGCAGATAAGCTGAGCAGCACAAAGACAGACAATCACAAATGGAAACTAGATTGGGGAGGGGTCTTCCAAGATTTAATCCGTATGTGGGGAGTTCATCAGGTAGACCTATTTGCCTCCTCTGAGCCATCAGCTGACATGATTCTGCTCCAGCATTGCATGCAAGAAGGCTTGGAAGGCAGATGTTGTTTCCTTTCCTTGAACAAAAATTTTCCCATGTGCTTTTCCACCCTTCACACTAATATCTAGGGTACTTCTGAAGATTCATAAGAAATCCCCCAAGATCATTGTGATGACTCCCTTCTGTCCCTAGCAACAGTGGTGCTCCCTTGTTTTGGAATTGGGCAAGACAGCTTCCTCACAGAATGGATATACGCACACAAGATCAAGGGTGTTTGATACACCCTAACCCCAATCAACTTTGACCGACTACCTGGATGATAGGATCTTAATTACCTTTAGGTACCTGCTTACCAAGGATGTGCAACAGGTACTAATGTAGTGAAGAAAGCCAGCTACTACAGAATTATAAATTAACAATTGGAGGTTTTCTAGTTGGTACAAATCACATAACCAGCACCCATTCAGGGCTTGTTGTTCTCTGGTTTTACATGAGTTGTATGTGTTACTATCCTGTGGCCTTTCTTACTCCTACATCAAGATTAATGTATTGGCCATTTCAGCATGTCTGTCCATTGATCTTCCTCTTTCAATTCATTCTAATTTTAAAATGTTTTTGAAAGGGGATTTACATAAGAGGCCTCCAAAAAAACTGGTGACCTGACCTTGGGATCCGAATTTTGCATTAAAAAAGCTAACATATGTTCCATATGAACCAGCTAATCTGGCTGACTTGAGGTTCTTAACATGGAAAACCATTTTAGTGATTGTTCTGATCTCTGCAAGAAGAGTATCTGAGTTGCAAGCTCTTTTGGTGAGCCAACTCTGTCTCATTTTGCACAGAGACAGGGTTTCTTTCAGAACTAATCCTTCTTTTATGCCTAAAGTGGTATCTGAGTTTCCTTTACCAAACTATCCAACAGCTCCTCGTTTTCATTTCTGAATCTAAAATCAAGGAGAAAGGTCAATTCCTACCGTGGATGTCCAAAGACAACTCAGGTACTATGTTGACAGAAGTAAATTTTTCAGATCTGCAGATCGAGTATTTATTTCTTGTAAAGGTAGAAAGAAGGGACAACCTGTGTCAGAACAGACTATTTCTAAATGTTTTTTTAAAGCTGTTATGTTTTGTTATACTCATCACAGCAAAACTATTCAGGCAGTGTCAAGGCCCACTCTACTAGGGCCTTGGCTTCATATATGGCTTTTTGAAAAGGGTTGGATTCTAGAAGTGCTCTACAAGTGGCAACTTGGTCCTCTGCACAAACTTTTATTAAGCACTATAAGCTTGATTCCTTCTCTAGGTCTAGACCAACCTTTGCTAGGACCTTTTTCCAGGTAGTCCTGGACCCTTCCCCCTTTCACCTCTCAAATGTTGTAAACTAAGGTAATCTACCCATATAGCTAAGCCTACTGCAGCAGAGATCAACATGATGAACATAATGCAGTTGTTTAAGTAAACTTACCATAACAGTAAATGTTCAAATGATCATTGTTATAGAAGCTGCCCCCCCCCACACACACACACACACACACCTTGTTTTTTGGTGTGTTGTTTATGCCAGGATGTTGACACTTATGTTTTGCTGTGCCTAGCATTGTCCTTTCAGGGCTCAGCCTCCCTGCCTCAGTTGGAATGAAAGCTCTGAAGGGCGTAGCACCCAAACATGTCTTTTAAGTCAATTAAGCTCGAGCTGATGACTAGTTTGGGCAAGCTGAGGGTGCCATAAAGCTTTGGAAACTGTTCATCTGTTATATCTTTGGCAGGATATAACCCATATAGCTAAGGCTGTTGCAGAAGTGATCTTTTGAACATCAAATGTTATGGAAGTTTTAATACACAACTGTACTTTCATTACTGTGTTGGAAACACGATGATCATGTGAGAGAGAATTGTTCATATGTGTACCAGGTCTGTTATGGCTGTGTCTTTCTGAAGAGGTGTACTGTTTAAAAAATATGAGATGAAACAGCTGTTTTTTACCAAATGTTACTATTCTGTTCTTTTTTTTTCATTTAACTTATAACTGCTTTCAGTACACTAGGTTTGTGCATATTCCATCTCTGGTTGGAGCTGTTTAATGTCAATGGATGAGCAGATAACAGTGCCCAGCTTGCAGTAACCAGTTATCTTGGTCAACCACATTTCTGAGATATTCAATTGTATGTCTGCAAAATAAATTCCAAATAGGCACTGACCCCTGTGGTGTCCCACTAATTACATTTTTGCATTCAGAGAAGGTACCATCAAGTTTGACAAACTTGGATCTGTCAGACATCCAGTTTGCAAACCAGCATGTCACAAAGGGGTTTAGATTAAGTTTGTTTGATTTGTTAACAGTACTTCCATGGGGACTAATGTCAGAATCCTTGGCCAGCTTGATATAAGCAGTGTACACTGAGTGAACCATTTACACAACATCTGTAACCTTTCTAAAGAAGCTTACTAGGTTTAGGAGGCAGGATCTGGCCTTCACAAAATCAAACTTATTGGGTTTAGCTCAGTTAATTTGCCTATGGCTCCATAAATGAGTTCTGCTATGATATGATCCATGGCTTTGTGTATAAGGCAGGTGAGGCTGATGGGCCTATAATTGCCTGCATCTGTAGAGAGGCCACTCTTATGAAGGGGGGGTCACAGTGGCTCTTTTACAGGTATCAAGCAAAAGATATTGCATACTTGTGCTGATTAGAATCCAGCCTGGCATGTTGTATGTTCCCATGGCAGTATAGTTAATCTTTGATAAGAATTTTAAGACTTGTTCCAAGGGGATTTCAAAAATACTTAATTTTCAGGGATATCAGGGACAGCAATGTGAGAAGGTGGGATAAAGTTAGCACTAAATTTGACTGCTAATACCCTTGAGACTGGAATATTACAGGTAAGATCCCTGCATTGTTGGACGTTATTCCTTAATTTCCTGACATAATTGAAAAAAGATTTGTAATTTCCTGTGATATCTGTAGCAAACCTAAACGCATACTCTGCTTTCTATTTCCTAATAATATTCTTCAGTTCCTTGCTGACACGTTTCATTGTGGTTGTAAGACAGGAGAATGACTAACCAACAAACCGCACTGTTTGAAGAAAACCAAAGCACCGGACAGCAACCAGAATAAAAGCAACTGTTTAATAAACAAAAAATACAATGTTAAACACTTAACGAATCACCGCGTTTTTCATCCTCTAACAAACAGACTTCATCAGATAACAATACAATATTAACTTGTCATTTATATATGCTGACCAAACATTTAAATCATCCTATAGTATTTAGAACTCCATCTCATTAATATGTAATCATGAATCTATACATTTCAAAAAAACTTTTTTTACCTTAGTTTACAACATTTGAGAGGTGAAAGGGGGAAGGGTCCAGGACTACCTGGAAAAAGGTCCTAGCAAAGGTTGGTCTAGACCTAGAGAAGGAATCAAGCTTATAGTGCTTAATAAAAGTTTGTGCAGAGGACCAAGTTGCCACTTCTAGAGCACTTCTAGAATCCATATAAATATATACGCACACGGACATATATATCAAAGGGCTTAACACAACCATATTCTTCATAACAATACTCCCACCCAATGGCCAAAATGAAAATGGCAAAGACAAATATAAATAGTAAATAGATCTATGCAGCACTGTTTTATAAAAAATATATAAATGAATTCTGTTATATTAAAATTGATATTAAACAATAATGATATACTTGCAAATAATATAGTGTTAGATATGAAATACTAAATGTTGTTTACCTACAATACATATATTAAATATATTAAATACATGGGTATAAATACATAAATGTATATAAATAATGCCAAATACTATGTTAATATATATACATAAATATTTAAAATACATTCTAAAAATCCACGAAAAACGGAATGAACCTTTTTCAACATATTAAAACATATTTATAATCTAGCTGCCCTTAACTTGAGAATGGGTGCAAGGGAAATGTTGTCATTTAAACCTGGGAATTTATTGGCCTCCAAAATAATTTGCCAATACAATTCTCGGTATTCAGTTTTGGTTTCCCATAGGCCACCCCTTTCATCTTTCTGAACTTCTTCAATAATAAAGAACTTGTATTTAGCTTGGGGACATATTATGGTGTGTCTGTATAATGCATTACCTTCTTTTTTGTTTTTTATATCATTCATGTGTTCATAAATTCTCCTTTTTATTTTTCTCTCGGTCTTTCCTACATAAAGTCAGAGCATATCCCACATATTGCAATATATACAACACCATAAGACTCACAAGTATTATGTGTTTTGCTTACAATTTCTTTTCCCCTTGATTCAATGAATATACTTCGTGTATCAGCCATCCAGAGACACTGTGTGCACATTCCACATGGGTATGTGCCAATTGACTTCATCGTTTTCTTTTTACCTTTATTTTGAAACATCAACCAATCTTTAATGTTTCGTCCCCTTCTAAAAATAATGTTCAAAGGTTCTTTCTGTTTAAAACTAAGGTCAGTTAGTTTGATAAACTTGTCCCATTCTTTGTCAAATATTTTTTGAATTACACTTGCATCTCCACTAAAATCAGTGGTAAAGGCCCTACTATATAATTTATCCTTACCAGCAGTAAAATCAGTTGACTCCTCCCTATTAATTACCTCAATATCATTCAAATTTGGAAGTCCTTTGCTTAAAATAGGTTCAAATCTATTTTTTCTACCTTTAATAACTTCTTCTTTAATATTATTACAAAATTCCAAAGGATAACCTCTTTCTAAAAACATTTGGGTCAAAAACTCACATTCATGAATAAAATCTTGATTATTTGAAGCCATTCTAGAAATTCTAACTAATTGGCCTTTCACTATACTTTTTTTCTGGTGGACATGGTGTCCACTGCTAAAATGCAAGTATGAATTGGAAAATGTTTTTTTTCTAAATACTTTTGACTTAAAATAATTCCTATCCTTAATTAATGTCACATCTAAATAATTCATTTCGTTAAGACTAATTTCATAAGTACATTTTAAAAAATTGTTGAGTTGTTAATATAATGTATAAATTCATCCAATCTTTCTTTACTATCATGCCAAAATATAACTATATCATCTAGGAAATGCTTATATAGACTCCAACTCTCTCTGTATATACTGTTATAAATAAATTTCGTTTCCCAAGTATTCAAAACCATGTTGGCATATACAGGGGCACACCTAGCCCCCATTGCAACACCACTGAGTTGATGAAAATATTCACATTGGAAAAATATATAATTGTATTGTAAAACCAATTCCATTAAATTCATACATGTATATATTCCATTGTCATTTAACTCACCAAGAGATCTAATTGCCTCTTCGAACCATTCTAAACCAATGTTGTGTGGTATAGATCCAAACAAATCAACCATATCTATAGTTACAAAAATCAACTCATCGTAAAACATATTCTCCTTAACATTTCTTAAAAAATCCCAAGAATCTTTTAAATATGATTCCCCTTTCATCATTAAATTTTTCAGTTTTACGTCTATGTATCTAGCTAAGGCAGAAACTGCTGAACCTTCAGCTGCCACTATAGGGCGTAGAGGTGGATCAATGGGGTTTTTATGAACTTTCGGAATACCGAAAATAGAAGGAATTTTAGGCTTATTATTATATAAAAACTCAAACATATCTTTTTCAATAAATACTTCTAAAAATAGATAGTACAGTGCTAAATATATTTTTCTATATCCAATATTAATTTCATTTTTGGAAAAATTATTATATTTTGAAGCATCAAGTAAAATATTGAACATTTTGTCCTCATACATAATAGAATTCATAAGCACTATACCTCCCCCTGTGTCGGGTTTCATCACTCTCAAATTAAAATTCTCCTTTAGATGTTGAAGTAATTCTAATTCTGTGGATGAAAGATTTGGTGTGTATCTGTTTTACTTAACTGCCTGTCTCAATTAGTTTTCTACAAGGTTTTCAAAATTCCTTAATTGGGGGTGTATGGGAGGGTTCTAAACACTTCTTTTTCTTAACTCATTAGAATAATCCTCTCCTTTTAATACACCACCACAAACCAGTTCTAAATTGATCTTCCTTACAAACATCTTTAAGTCTATCACAAGTCTACTAATATCGCATTTTGTTCTTGGGACAAAGTTTAAACCTTTGGAAAATAAACTAAAATAAGTATCATTAATATCTAGTTCTGTATAGTTAAATATATTAAAATTTTTAAAATTGTTGCAGGTACAAACAACAGATATAATAAAATCACAGTCATCATGTATTTCATCTCCTCCCCCTCCCCCTCCATCCATTCTGTTGAAAATTCCCTTTTCTCTGATTCTTTATCCTTTCCGACCTCCGAAGGGGTGGAAATTCTAAAGGGTCAAGGTTTTCTTGATGTGATTCTTGATACACTTCGTCATGATAACTCCTACTAACATATCTACCACTATTATTCTTTAAATTAATTTCATTTGTGTAATTAAACATAACTCTGGGTTTGGGGTATTGTATGTGATGTTCATATTCAAAAATATCTCTGTTAATTTTTCTTTTCTTCCTTTCCAAAATTCTAACACATTTCTTATCTATATCATTTCTCAACTCAAAGTACTTCTTTTTTTCTTCATCAAATGTAAACAATAGATCTTTTATAATTTTTTTTATTTACAGAATCAATATGCTTTGTCAAGAAATCTATTTCTTCCTCATTATTCTTAATGATAGCGCTAATGAGCTCAAAGCCCCAATTATCAAACATTTTAAGTAACAAATCGTGAAATTGTGTACCTTCTTTTACATTATTGGGAAACTTGTGAACCCAATAATGTAATTTCATATCTAACACTATATTATTTGCAAGTATATCATTATTGTTTAATATCAATTTTAATATAACAGAATTAATTTATATATTTTTATGAAACCGTGCTGCATAGATCTATTTACTATTTATATTTGTCTTTGCCATTTTCATTTTGGCCATTGGGTGGGAGTATTGTTATGAAGAATATGGTTGTATTAAGCCCTTTGATATATATGTCCGTGTGCGTATATATTTATATGCAATCATTATTTTATAACATTTTATAACATTTGGTTTGAACCACGTAATCCATGTGTTAGAATTTCTAAAGTTCAACAGTTTTGGTGAAAAAAAAGTTTTTTTGAAATGTATAGATTCATGATTACATATTAATGAGATGGAGTTCTAAATACTATAGGATGATTTAAATGTTTGGTCAGCATATATAAATGACAAGTTAATATTGTATTGTTGTCTGATGAAGTCTGTTTGTTAGAGGACAAAAAACGCGGTGATTCGTTAAACATTTAACGTTGTATTTTTTGTTTATTAAACAGTTGCTTTTATTCTGGTTGCTGTCCGGTGCTTTGGTTTTCCTCAAACAGTGCGATTTGTTGGTTATTTATTTGTTTTTTGTACTGTTCCTCACATTTTGGTTATACAGGAGAATGACTGTTTCTTTACTTCTCATCACTGTCTCCCTTTGGTATACAGTTTCTTAATACGGTAGTTCCACTAGACAGGTTTATTCCTGATTTACCGTTATATTTAGGGTGAACATGAACTGATTTGGATATGCAGCTGTTTAAGTGTTGGTAAACATCAAAAATGAATGTGGCAGCACTCTCAGCTGGTTCCAGTTGAAGGGAAATATTGAAAATTTTGCATAGGTCTTCTACAAGCTGAAGAAGGTTTGCCTTGGTGAAATTTCTAACAATGGTCTTATTTGGTTGTGGGGTGGTACCAGGAGGTCTGACACACAAGATGACTCACCTGTTGTCAGATTTAACTATGGATTAGGGAATGCAAAGTAAAGTATAAGCAGAGGCTATGTTATTAAAGACCAGGCCAAGGATGTTTGTATCTCTAGCAGGTAATTTTACAATTTGCTGCAATGCATTGGCATAAACAAAGTCAAGAAAATACCATTTTTAGTGGTGTTAGTGTACCAGTTAATGCTTGAGTAATTGAAATCCCTTATAATGCTTGAGTAATTGAAATCTCTTCTCATTAGGATATTTGATTTGGTATTTAACTCCTCAATGGTGTTAAGGCGATTTCCATGATATTTGGGGTGATATTGATGAGGATATGTAGTTAACAATAAGGTAATAGTTGAATTTGTTAATGGTCACATGGACCTCCAGTATCTCCAACATAGGGTCATGGTTAATGCAATGTGAGGGGATAGTGTTTCTGACAGATACTCCCCCACAGTAAGCCAGGGGTCAGAGGGAATTATACATGGTAAACTCTCGTATTGTCTCCAGAGCTGTCCAGAGGTCAGAGGGAATGAGAGGCAGTAAACTCTGGTATTGTCTTTACAGTTACCCAGGGGTCAGATGGAATGATAGGTAGAAACTCTGGTATTGTTGGAGTGCTGTCATCCCAGTGTCCAGACAAGTGTGAATGAGTTTAAGTTGCAGCATGGCCTCAAGTTCAGGCATCCTTCTGTTTAAACTCCTTGCGTTGAGTAACAGTTCGCTATGTAAGAATGTCTAACAGGGGAGTCTGCCTAAAAAGGCACTATGGAGCAGCAAAAGCTTGATCCACTATGCGGACACCCTGGTATGAAAGGTGTAGGCCATCCCTGGCAAAACAGGAAGGCTTATCAACCATTTCTTCCCAGGCTGACACATACTGGATCCCCATAGAATGACACCAGTGACCTAATCAGTTGTTAAAGTTATTAATCTTGGCTTGGTATTTAGGCATCATTGAAGGTGAAGGCAAGATACCTTTCAAGACTATTGTCTTTTCTGACTCTAACACACACATATTAACTTCCATCATGTCTTTCTGCATGCCCTTTTGGGTGCAGTACCTCAGCTCATTCACTCTCATATGGGCAGCCACTAGGTGGTAGTCATATCTGTCTGGTTTAGGGGCCCTTATGGTCCTTGTGATATCAGAGATCCTGACACTACCCAAATAGCTTATAGCCACCCTGTTCGTGTGTATAAGTTCATAGGTTCATAGGATGATACTAGGCTATTGGCCTGGAGGCCCTTATAAATCTGGATAAGAATTTTGCCCATGTTCCCACAAAGTCAGCACCTGTTTCCCCTGTCTAGCAGAGTCACAGGTGGGATCCCAGGGGGTGTATTTTCTGTTTCCCATCCAGTCATCCAGGTTAATGTTAAAGAGGGCTAGAGAGGAACTCAGCTTGACATGGAGAGGGAGTCTATTCAACAGATTTGGGAGTCTTTGGGAAACAAATCTATCCCCCAACAAGTTCTATTAATGTCACAGACCAGGTTGAGGCCTTATGTGCAGGTTGAACAAGTGGAGTTTGACTTATGGATAGGCAGCAACTCCATCAAGGCTAGGTCTAAGATGGCCTTGTATGCCAGACACAGGTCGCCTCTGAGCAGTCTGTATGAGACTGAGTAGAGGGATAGGGCTTGTAGCCTATCTATATAGGGCAGGTGTTTGAGACCCTGGATTTTCCTGGTCAGGAAACTCTGTGATCTCTCCAGCTGCTGCATGTGCTTGGCAAGGTACATGGTGAAGGGGGCATTGTACTCGATAATGGGTCTGATAAGGGAGGAGTACAGGGATGTTATGACCTTCTTGTTCCTGGATGAAATACCCGTATTTATTAGTTGGGCCATGTAGAAAGCCTTCCGTACAATGGAGGCAATGTGCTGGTCAAAAGTCAGGTTGCTATCAACCTGGGTGGCCAAGTCCCTCACAGCTAATTGTACATTGTTATTAATGTGATAATTAGTAGGGATTCCATTTTTCCCAAAGGGGATAATGATGCATGTCTTGGCATTCCATTTGAGGCCATGCCTTTGGCACCAGTCATTACTTTGGGTAAGGCCCTTTTGAAGGATGTTCACATCACTAGGAGAATTTAAGACAGCGCCCAGCTTGCAGTCATTTGAAAACTTGGTCAACCACAGATCACTGGTTTTGGCTTGCACCTCAGAAAAGTATATCCCAAATAGTAGATGCCCTAAGACCAATCCATGGAGTACAATGCTTATTACGCATCTACTACTAGAGTTGACTTCCCCTATTTTGACTGAATGGGTTCTATCAGTGAGTCATTTAGCTACCCATCTGGTAACATACAGGTTGATGCCTAGCTGGGAGAGTTTATCTATTTTGCCCAAGTGGGGAATAGTGTTGAAGGCTTTGGCTAGTTCAAGGTAGGGAGTGTGCACCGTCTTCCCCTCGTCCATGGCTTTGGTGACTGTTTCAAAGAAGTCGACCATGTTTAACAGGCATGATCTCCCTTTGACAAAACCAAACTGTGCGGGGTCAAGCTTTTGGAGGTTGCCAATGTCCTTGTTTATAAGTTCCATGATAATGAGTTCCATAGCCTTACAGATCAGGCTAGTTAGGCTGATGGGCCTATAATTACCTGGGTCAGTTGATCCACCTTTGTGTAGAGGGATGACAGTGGCTGTCCTCCATTCAGCTGGGATGAAGCTGGTGCTCAGGCTTTGGTTGAATAGGATGTCTAATGGAGCTGAGAGCTCATGCCTGAGTTCATGTAGGATACAGCCAGGGATATTATCGGGTCCCATGGAGATTGTATTTTTTGCCTTTGAGAGGTCATTGAAGACCTGTTCCCTGGTGATAAGGAGAGGTGGGCAGGTGCTGGGAATGTCCTGGTTTACTGATGATATATATATATATATATATATATATATATATATATAGATGGCATTTGTGTATGTGGTGTTATTGACCACCAGTTCAGAGCAGATTTGGGTGTTACCTTTGAGACTGTGGACATAGGTGAAGAAGGCCTTGTGATTGTCCTTAGTGGATGTGGCCAATTTGGACTCAAAGTTAGCCATAGAGGATTTCACCAGTGACCTCTATTTGCTTGTTCAGCAAAGGAGAGATTGCTTCCGACTTGGCACCTGGTCCTTCTTGGACTAGGACAGCAATTTTCCTTTTATTATTTTTATTTTATTTATTTTATTTTATTTTACATTTGTTCACCGGGATTGTCTGACTGAGTTGAAGAGCCCTTTTTCAGTGGAGGCCTGGGGAGAAAAGCTCCAACATATTATACAATTTTCATTATAAATTACCATTAAACAGCAATGTTACAGGATTATTACAAGGCATTAAGTAGCAATACAGTGTTATACAGTGCCAATAATCAGGAGTATAGCAAAACTATTTCAAGATGTATAAAAAGAAATATGTCATTAAGGTGAATATTGTTTTTGGGTAAGTGGTTACAAAAACCCAGTTTTATCTTAATGTAGTTGCATGAAGGCAAGACAATTACAATAGAAAGTTTCTCAGAGGCGATTTGCTTAATATATTTTAGAAGACAGTAGAAAGGGTAGTCAAGGAAGATTAGAGACGCTAGTGAGAAGAGTGAGTGAAGGGCAGAACGTAGATTAAGGTAAGAGAAGTAGGGGATGTTTAAGGAGGAGAGTGCTGTGGCAGGACCTATGACTTTTAAAGTGCTCTTTGGTGGCTGTTTTAAATTGTTTAGGATGTGTAAGGGTCCTGATTCCTAGTGGGAGCCTATAGCAGGCAATAGTGGGGTGATAGCTGTACATGCTGCGTCCAAATTTAGACTTGGGTTTGTAGATTTGTAGTAGGCCTTGGTTAGAGCTTCGGAGAGTTCTGGAAGGAGAATAATGGGGGATGAGAGGGGACAGTGCTGGGCACTAGGAACGCTGGTATCAGATAGGATGGATGATCTGGAGCTGACAGAGAAGAAGCTGGTGAGGTAATTCAAGCCAAGTTAGGTGTTTTAGAGAGAGACAGTGATGGGATTTGTAGGTTTGTTGGTCAGGAGTGCTGAGTTAAGATTTGTGAGAATTTGCGAATTATACATTAGATTGGGTAGAAGGTAGGTAAGACAGAGAGTAATCTTGGCTTCAGAGGTAAGGAATTTCTTGTTATGGTAAAGGAGCCTTAGTTCTGAATGAGTCTTTTTGATGCAGTTATTAACATGCAAGTCAAATTTAAGCTGATCGTCGATGGTTACGCCTAAGAGCTTAGTACTGGATTCTATCTGAATGGGAGTGTTATTAAAGGACTGTATGGAGAAGGAGGGTTTAATATTGTTGAACTTTTTAGGTAGGAAGAGTAACAGCTTTGTGTTTTTAGGGTTAAGGATGAGCTGGTTGTTGGAGAGCCATGTTTCAACAAGTTAAGAGATGCCTGAGTAGCTGAGAAGAGCTTAGAGGGAGAGTTGGCTGTGGTGATGACTGTAGAGTCATCTGCGTATTGCACTAAAGATGACTGAGGACAGGAGGTATAGAGCTGATTAGTAAATGTATTAAAAAGTAAAGCCCTAGGATAGACCCTTCAGGTACACCCATTTTTACAGGGTGAGGGGGGAGAGTACAGAGTGCCATCTCACTGATTGAGATCTATCAGTGAGGTAGCTGAAGAACCATGCAACAGTATCAGAGGAGAAGTTGAGGTTATGCAGTTTGTGCAACAGAAGAGAGTGTTAGACAGTGTCGAAAGTTTTTGAGAGGTCCATGAATAGGCAAGAAATAAGTTTATGGTCATCCATGACTATGGAGACAGTGTGGAGGAAGGATAATAGATCTGTAGGGGTGCTATGTTTGGGTTTGAAGCCGTGTTGAATGAGTGTAAGCAGATTTTCCTGCATTAGATACTGCATAACTTGTTTATAAATAACTTTTTCTAGTACTTTTGAGAGAGGGCAGAGGATAGTGATAGGTCTAACGTTGGAGCTATCAGAGGAGTTACCTCCTTTGTGTATAGGTAGATTGTAGCATTGTTTCCACATAAAAGGGACTTAAGATTCAGAGATAGCGCAATTAATTAGAATAGATACAGGGAGAGCAAGAGAGTCAGCTGCTAACAGAAGAAAAGTGGAAGGAATAGTCAGCTGATGCTGAACATGGTTTTAACTTAGAGAGCAGAGTTTTGATGTGGCTAGTAGGTACAGGTTTGAGGGAGAAGGTATTTGAGGAGATAGTATTAGGATTAGGTTCAGAAAAGTTGGGGATGTTAGTACTAGAGGAGTTTGGGTTAGGGTTCAGTAGCTTAGATATTGAATCGATAAAATAGGTAATGAAGATAGTGGCAGTTTTTTCAGATGTCTTGTCTGGCCATGGATTGAGGGAGCTAAGATTACTGGGATGTAATATTTAGTTAATAGAGTTCCAGAATTTTAAGGATCACATTTTAGAGCTGTGGGAGGTTTGTTATAGAAGTCATTTTTATCTTTGATTGTGTGTTTTTTTGTCAGATTTCTGAGTTCTTTATATTTTTGCAAGAATGCAGGGACTTTTTTTTCAGTAGTTTGTCTCTAGTTATCATAAGGGTACGAGTGGCTTTTGAAAGCCATGGAGATATGGTGAACATAATTCGGACTTTGTGAGGGGGAGCAAATATGTCTAAGATGCTAAGGAAGGTGGAGTTAAAAGCTAGGACTGATTCTAGTGGGAGTTGGGTAAGGAATTTCCAGTTAACTTTAGAGACAAGGGTATTAAAGGTTTCTGGATGGAAGTTAGAGAGTTTGTGACAAGTGATAAATCTAGGAGGATTTGAGAAGTGGGAGTGAACCTAAGCACTTTAGTAGGGGAGTGATCTCTCAGTGTATTTGGTAGGGTTTCAGGGTTATGATATTTGGAAGGATTAGATACAAGTACCCAGTCAATAAGAGTACTAGATATGTGAGAGTTGTTTGTATGGGTAGGTTGGGAGATTAGCTGTGTAAAGCCATACAAATTAATAAGAGCATTAAGGATTAGGATGTATGTCTCCTGACAGAAGCAAGGCTACATGAAGTTGGTAAAGTTTGACTTTAAATGGGTTGTAAGTCAAGTACTTAGTCTTGGTTTTAGATGCTAGAGAGTAAGGGGGAGGAAGTTTGATTTTAGACAGATTCATGGAAAAGATAGAGGAGGAAATTGTAACACAGTACTGCAGAGATGAGAAGCAGTTAGTATGGGAATTAGTGGGGTCTCTATGGACAGGTGGTAATGGAGTAGTACAAGATGTAACAGTGGAGGAGATTGTAATAGAGTACTGCAGAGATGAGAAGCAGTTAGTATGGGGATTAGTAGGATCTCTATGGACAGGTGGTAATGGAGTAGTACAAGATGTAAGATAGAGGAGGAGATTGTAATAGAGTACTGCAGAGATGAGAAGCAGTTAGTATGGGGATTAGTAGGATCTCTATGGACAGGTGGTAATGGAGTAGTACAAGATGTAAGATAGAGGAGGAGATTGTAATAGAGTACTGCAGAGATGAGAAGTAGTTAGTATGGGGATTAGTGGGATCTCTATGGACAGGTGGTAATGGAGTAGTACAAGATGTAAGATAGAGGAGGGGATTGTAATAGAGTACTGCAGAGATGAGAACAGTTAGTATGGGGATTAGTAGGATCTCTACGGACAGGTGGTAATGAAGTAGTATAAGATGTCAGATATAGGAGGAGATTGTAATAGAGTACTGCAGAGATGAGAAGCAGTTACTATGGGGATTAGTGGGATCTCTGTGGACAGGTGGTAATAGAGTAGTACAAGATGTAAGATAGAGGATTAGATTGTAATAGAGTACTGCAGAGATGAGTAGCAGTTAGTATGGGGATTAGTGGGATCTCTACAGACAGGTGGTAATGGAGTAGTACAAGATGTAAGATAGAGGAGGAGATTGTAATAGAGTACTGCAGAGATGAGTAGCAGTTAGTATGGGGATTAGTGAGATCTCTACAGACAGGTGGTAATGGAGTAGCACAAGATGTAAGATAGAGGAGGAGATTGTAATAGAGTACTGCCAAGATGAGAAGCAGTTAGTATGGGGATTAGTGGGGTCTCTACGGACAGGTGGTAATGGAGTAGTACAAGATGTAACAGTGGAGGAGATTGTAATAGAGTATAGGAGATGAGAAGTAGTTAGTATGGGGATTAGTGGGATCTCTATGGGCAGGTGGTAATGGAGTAGTACAAGATGTAAGAAAGAGGAGGAAATTGTACTAGAGTACTGCAGAGATGAGAAGCAGTTAGTAATGGAATTAGTGGGATCTCTATGGACAGGTGGTAATGGAGTAGTACGAGATGTAAGATAGAGGAGGAGATTATACTAGATTACTGCAGAGATGAGAAGCAGTTAGTATGGGGATTAGCGGGATCTCTATAGACAGGTGGTAATGGAGTAGTACAAGATGTAAGACAGAGGAGGAGATTGTAATAGAGTACTGCAGACATGAGAAACAGTAAGTATGGGGATTAATGGGATCTCTATGGACAGGTGGTAATGGAGTAGTACAAGATGTAAGATGGAGGAGGAGATTGTAATAGAGTTCTGCAGAGATGAGATGCAGTTAGTATTGGGATTAGTAGGATCTCTACGGACAGGTGGTAATGGAGTAGCACAAGATGTAAGATAGAGGAGGAGATTGTAATAGAGTACTGCAGAGATGAGACGCCGTTGGTGTGGGGATTAGTGGGATCTCTATGGACAGGTGGTAATGGACTAGCACAAGATGTAAGATAGAGGAGGAGACTGTAATAGAGTACTGCAGAGATGAGAAGCAGTTAGTATGGGGGTTAGTGGGATCTCTATGGACAGGTGGTAATGGAGTAGTACAAGATGTAAGATAGAGGAGGAGATTGTAATAGAGTACTGCAGAGATGAGAAGCAGTTAGTATGGGGATTAGTGGGATCTCTGTGGGCAGGGGTTAATGGAGTAGTACAAGATGTAAGATAGAGGAGGAGATTGTAATAGAGTACTGCAGAGATGAGAAGCAGTTAGTATGGGGATTAGTGGGATCTCTATGGACAGGTGAAATGGAGTAGTACAAGATGTAAGATAGAGGAGGAGATTGTAATAGAGTACTGCAGAGATGAGAAGCAGTTAGTATGGGGATTAGTGGGATCTCTATGGACAGGTGGTAATGGAGTAGTACAAGATGTCAGATAGAGGAGGAGATTGTAATAGAGTACTGCAGAGATGAGAAGCAGTTAGTATGGGGGTTAGAGGGGTCTCTACAGACAGGTGGTAATGGAGTAGTACAAGATGTAAGACAGAGGAGGAGATTGTAATAGAGTACTGCAGAGATGAGAAACAGTTAGTATGGGGATTAGTGGGATCTCTAGGTACAAGTGGTAATGGAGTAGCACAAGATGTAAGATAGAGGAGGAGATTGTAATAGAGTACTGCAGAGATGAGACACAGTTAGTATGGGGATTAGTGGGATCTCTAGGGACAAGTGGTAATGGAGTAGCACAAGATGTAAGATAGAGGAGGAGATTGTAATAGAGTACTGCAGAGATGAGAAGCAGTTAGTATGGGGATTAGTGAGGTCTCTATGGACAGGTGGTAATGGAGTAGTACAAGATGTATGATGGAGGAGGAGATTGTAATAGAGTACTGCAGAGATGAGATGTAGTAAGTATTGGGATTAGTAGGATATCTACGGACAGGTGGTAATGGCGTAGCACAAGATGTAAGATAGAGGATTAGATTGTAATAGAGTACTGCAGAGATGAGACCCAATTAGTGTGGGGATTAGTGGGATCTCTGTAGACAGGTAGTAATGGAGTAGTACAAGATGTAAGATAGAGGAGGAGATTGTAATAGAGTACAGCAGACATGAGAAGCAGTTAGTATGGGGATTAGTGGGATCTCTATGGACAGGGGGTAATGGAGTAGTACAAGATGGTAAGATAGAGGAGGGGATTGTAATAGAGTACTGCAGACATGAGAAGCAGTTAGTATGGGGATTAGTGGGATCTCTGTGGGCAGGTGGTAATGGAGTAGTACAAGATGTAAGATAGAGGAGGAGATTGTAATAGAGTACTGCAGAGATGAGAAGCAGTTAGTATGGGGATTAGTAGGATCTCTATAGACAGGTGGTAATGGAGTAGTACAAGATGTAAGATAGAGGAGGAGATTGTAATAGAGTACTGCAGAGATGAGAAGCAGTTAGTATGGGGATTAGTGGGATCTCTCTGGACAGGGGTTAATGGAGTAGTACAAGATGTAAGATAGAGGAGGAGATTGTAATAGAGTACTGCAGAGATGAGAAGCAGTTAGTATGGGGATTAGTGGGATCTCTACAGACAGGTGGTAATGGAGTAGTACAAGATGTAAGATAGAGGAGGAGATTGTAATAGAGTACTGCAGAGATGAGAAGCAGTTAGTATGGGGATTAGTGGGATCTCTATGGACAGGTGGTAATGGAGTAGTACAAGATGTAAGATAGAGGAGGAGCTTGTAATAGAATACTGCAGAGAAGAGAAGCAGTTAGTATGGGGATTAGTGGGATCTCTGTGGGCAGGTGGTAATTGAGTAGTACAAGATGTAAGATAGAGGGGGAGATTGTAATAGAGTACTGCAGAGATGAGAAGCAGTTAGTATGGGGATTAGTGGGATCTCTATGGACAGGTGAAATGGAGTAGTACAAGATGTAAGATAGAGGAGGAGATTGTAATAGAGTACTGCAGAGATGAGAAGCAGTTAGTATGGGGATTAGTGGGATCTCTATGGACAGGTGGTAATGGAGTAGTACAAGATGTCAGATAGAGGAGGAGATTGTAATAGAGTACTGCAGAGATGAGAAGCAGTTAGTATGGGGGTTAGAGGGGTCTCTACAGACAGGTGGTAATGGAGTAGTACAAGATGTAAGACAGAGGAGGAGATTGTAATAGAGTACTGCAGAGATGAGAAATAGTTAGTATGGGGATTAGTGGGATCTCTAGGGACAAGTGGTAATGGAGTAGCACAAGATGTAAGATAGAGGAGGAGATTGTAATAGAGTACTGCAGAGATGAGAAGCAGTTAGTATGGGGATTAGTGAGGTCTCTATGGACAGGTGGTAATGGAGTAGTACAAGATGTATGATGGAGGAGGAGATTGTAATAGAGTACTGCAGAGATGAGATGTAGTAAGTATTGGGATTAGTAGGATATCTACGGACAGGTGGTAATGGCGTAGCACAAGATGTAAGATAGAGGATTAGATTGTAATAGAGTACTGCAGAGATGAGACCCAATTAGTGTGGGGATTAGTGGGATCTCTGTAGACAGGTAGTAATGGAGTAGTACAAGATGTAAGATAGAGGAGGAGATTGTAATAGAGTACAGCAGACATGAGAAGCAGTTAGTATGGGGATTAGTGGGATCTCTATGGACAGGGGGTAATGGAGTAGTACAAGATGGTAAGATAGAGGAGGGGATTGTAATAGAGTACTGCAGACATGAGAAGCAGTTAGTATGGGGATTAGTGGGATCTCTGTGGGCAGGTGGTAATGGAGTAGTACAAGATGTAAGATAGAGGAGGAGATTGTAATAGAGTACTGCAGAGATGAGAAGCAGTTAGTATGGGGATTAGTAGGATCTCTATAGACAGGTGGTAATGGAGTAGTACAAGATGTAAGATAGTGGAGGAGATTGTAATAGGGTACTGCAGAGATGAAAAACAGTAAGTATGGGGATTAGTGAGGTCTCTATGGAAAGGTGGTAATGGAGTAGTACAAGATGTATGATGGAGGAGGAGATTGTAATAGAGTACTGCAGAGATGAGATGTAGTAAGTATTGGGATTAGTAGGATATCTACGGACAGGTGGTAATGGAGTAGCACAAGATGTAAGATAGAGGATTAGATTGTAATAGAGTACTGCAGAGATGAGTAGCAGTTAGTATGGGGATTAGTGGGATCTCTACAGACAGGTGGTAATGGAGTAGAACAAGATGTAACAGTGGAGGAGATTGTAATAGAGTATAGGAGATGAGAAGCAGTTAGTATGGGGATTAGTGGGATCTCTATGGGCAGGTGGTAATGGAGTAGTACAAGATGTAAGAAAGAGGAGGAAATTGTACTAGAGTACTGCAGAGATGAGAAGCAGTTAGTAATGGAATTAGTGGGATCTCTATGGACAGGTGGTAATGGAGTAGTACGAGATGTAAGATAGAGGAGGAGATTATACTAGATTACTGCAGAGATGAGAAGCAGTTAGTATGGGGATTAGTGGGATCTCTATAGACAGGTGGTAATGGAGTAGTACAAGATGTAAGACAGAGGAGGAGCTTGTAATAGAGTACTGCAGACATGAGAAACAGTAAGTATGGGGATTAATGGGATCTCTATGGACAGGTGGTAATGGAGTAGTACAAGATGTAAGATGGAGGAGGAGATTGTAATAGAGTTCTGCAGAGATGAGATGCAGTTAGTATTGGGATTAGTAGGATCTCTACGGACAGGTGGTAATGGAGTAGCACAAGATGTAAGATAGAGGAGGAGATTGTAATAGAGTACTGCGGATATGAGAAGCAGTTAGTATGGGGATTAGTGGGATATCCATGAACAGGTGATAATGGAGTAGTACAGGATGTAAGATAGTGGAGGAGATTGTAATAGAGTACTGCAGAGATGAGAAGCAGTTAGTATGGGGATTAGTGGGATCCCTACGGACAGGTGGTAATGGAGTAGCACAAGCTGTAAGATAGAGGAGGAGATTGTAATAGAGTACTGCAGAGATGAGACACAGTTAGTAGGGGGATTAGTGGGATCTCTATGGACAGGTGGTAATGGAGTAGTACAAGATGTAAGATAGAGGAGGATATTGTAATAGAGTACTGCAGAGATGAGAAGCAGTTAGTATGAGTATTAATGGGATTTCTATGGACAGGGGATAATGGAGTAGTACAAGATGTAAGATAGAGGAGGATATTGTAATAGAGTACTGCAGAGATGAGAAGCAGTTAGTATGGGGATTAGTGGGATCTCTGTGGACAGGTAGTAATGGAGTAGTCAAGATGTAAGATAGAGGAGGAGACTGTAATGGAGTACTGCAGAGATGAGAAGCAGTTAGTATGGGGATTAGTGGGGTCTCTATGGACAGGTGGTAATGCAGTAGTACAAGATATAAGATAGAGGAGGAGGTTGTAATAGAGTACTGCAGAGATGAGAAGCAGTTAGTATGGGGATTAGTGGGATCTCTATGGACAGGTCGTGATGGAGTAGTACAAGATGTACGATAGAGGAAGAGATGTTAATAGAGTACTGCAGAGATGAGACGCAGTTAGTATAGGGATTAGTGGGATCTCTACGGACAGGTGGTAATGGAGTAGTACAAGATGTAAGATAGAGGAGGAGATTGTAATAGAGTACTGCAGAGATGAGAAGCAGTTAGTATGGGGATTAGTGGGTTCTCTGTGGACAGGGGGTAATGGGTAGTACAAGATGTAAGAATGAGAAGGAGAAGTAATGGGGGGAAGAGGAAAATGGAGAGGGTTGCAATAGCCACGGCCTAAAGTGGTGAAGTAGGACTGAGATGGAGTTTATAAGGGACTAGGAAAAGTAAGTTGTTGTACCTGTTAGAGAGTTGAAGTAAAATTTAAGTGAAACAACTTGTAAGGGGAGTATGGGATATGTAGAAAGAAGGATTTGCAGCAGACTTAACTATGAAGTGATAAATAGGGAAGGGTAAGGTGTTTAGAATGTTATAGCAAACAGGAAGGGGTGGAGTTAGGGGAGGAAGGGATTAGGTGGTTAGGTATAAAGGAAATTATATGGGGGTGGGTGGCGAGCGAACAGAATGGGATGGGCCATGGAACGGAGGAGCGTGATGGGCCAGGAAACAGCAGTCACCACAAGAAACAATCAGCAGGCCAGGAGGGATACAGTAAGGAACACACAGTGAGAGTCAGCAAGTAAGTAGAAGAGGTGGGGTGGTGTAGACAGAGAAGGAAGAGATATTATAGCGAGTTATACACAGGTATTTGCATTAAGATAAAAACAGTTAAAAGGAAACCACAAACAGATAAACAAAAAGAGTATAGCTAGCTAAGAGATAGTTGACACTAGGGTAGTGACTAACTTATAGATGGCAAAGAGAGACAGAGGCAAGGTTTCTAAACAAGTGAGTATGGGGGGGGGGTCTCAGTGGTATGCTCGTATCCTGTCAAGTAGACAAAGTAAGACTTTAATGTAAATTATAGACTTTGTTTATTGCTGCTGTATACCAGACATGTTTACTCTTCCTTGAGGAAGATGATTTGGTTCTGTCAGGTATTGCTGAGTCCATACAGCTATGTAGCTGCTCATATAGTTTTTTGGTGTAGGCTTGGATGTTAGCGCTAGTTCAGCTGAAGGGACAGTGACTGTGAAGCTGCTTTTACCTGCGCTGAGGAGATTGTAGTCAGCTTTGGAAAAGTTTTTTTGTTTGACCCTGATGGGGGGGTGGGGGTTCAGGGGAGATAGAACTTCAAAAGTGATCACTTTATGGTCAGATCTTACCAAGGAGGATGACAGTGTGGGGGTGCTACAGTGGCTTCTCATGTTGGATAGGACCAGGTCCAGGATATTTTCACCTCTTATAGGGGTGTCAACCACCTGATCCAATGCATTTGCATTGACAAAGTCTAGGAATCTCTGGGCATTCATGTTGGGCTAGACTAGGTCTTCCACTCTATGGTTGGGTAGTTAAAGTCACCCAGGATCAGGGTAGAGAGTTGAATCTTGATGGATTTAAGTAAGTCCAGATAGGTGGAGTGGGTGTCCTGAGTCATGGTTGGAGGTCTGTAGCTAGCTATGATTTGAATAACTATTTTGTCAACAGATAACTGTACTTGGAATGTCTCCTGTGCATCATACCGTTTGACCAGCCTGGAGGTGTGTATGTCTTTGATAAATATTGAAAGTCCACCTCCTTTGACTTTGTAGCCCTCCATTTGGGGTCTGAAAGTATGGCAGGATGAGTAGCCTAATAAGGCTGGGGTGCTCACTGCAGCTTTGAAGCAGCTTTCAGTGGCTGCACAAATGTCAGCTTTCTGCAGGTCAATGAATGTTTGCAATGAGTGCAGTTTCTTGCTTAGACTCCTAGCATTTAGCAGCATGACCTTTAAATTACATTAAAATAATTTTTCATGTTAGTAATTTTTTGGTTATGACTTTGCCTAAAAAAGGCACTATGGGGGAGGCAAGAGCATCTGCCAGGGGCCTGAAGCCCAGGCGAGACAGATGAAGGCCATCTCTGGCAAAGCATCATGGTCTGTCAATCATGTCCCCCCAGGCTGTGTGGTACTGGATCCCCTTGGAATGACACCAGAAGCTAAGCCAATTGTTAAAGTCAAGCATTTTCTAGTCCAGTACAGTGAGTGTGGAATCTGTATGTCTAACCATAGTGTCAACTATGACTAAAACATTTCCCTGAGCAGAAACAGACTTAGAGGACCTTATGGGCTTAGATCTGCTTTCCTGGTGATGGTTGGGTGAGTTGTCTTTACTTTATGTGAGTGTGGAGAAGGAGCAGGTGTTACCTTATGTGCTGGAGTTAGGGATCATTTAGAGTGTGTTCTCCGAGGCTTTGGCATTTTTTTACAACATCCGAATAAGATATGAGCTGAGTGGTCTGCTGTGGTTAATGTGGTGTTGTGCAGGTATGATGCTTACTGGCAGGGGAAGATGAAAGACATTTGCCTCCATGTTTCTTAAATATTTACATCAAAGCAGCTGGTACACAATGTTATAACACCTAACGTACTTAGACTGTCCAAAGATGGGATGAGAGCAGACAGTTGAGCCATGTTGTCAGAGGGTGGTGGATTACATCATATTACAGTACTCAAGGGATGGAGGGAGAGTATTATCATAGACCATAAAGATTTATAGATGAAATATTTAGGGTGATACGTCAGTTGGTAGCTAATCTAGCAGTACATGGTGAAAAGAAAGAATTAAGTCAGCCAAGAAATATGAGTAATTGTGAGTTACCTGTTAGCTACTACCTGGTACCTGTGCTGGTCTTTATTTTATGAATATGTGTGCTTTATTTTCCACACTTTCATTCTCTATTCCCAACTTTTTCCCATCAAATGTGTCAGTACATTTAAACATTATCAGAACCATTACCAATGGATTGTTTTGTTTTACTCTTTAGAGGTATTTTGCACATCAACATCTATCACTGTCTTATGTTCCACTTGATAAGTTTCACTATAATACCATTTGATTGCAAAACTGTTTTACTTATGTCATTAAATTTTAGTTCATTCATTATAGTGGATGCTTCCAATATCAGACTCAAAAGTCAGAGGCTTACTTTCTATTAAATTTGTACAAGGAATGAGTTACTGTTAAGCAGATTCAGTTTTTGTGTATTTTGTAAAGGAAATGCTTGATCTATAGTCGTATGTTGCTAAGAACATTCTTTGAACAATAAGTATTAAAGTTCCTTTCATTTATATTTATTTATACACTTTCCTGATCGGTGTTTCATTTTTATTTATTAAATTACTTTGAAAATTGGATTTTTTGATTTGATACTAATGGGAGTACACCTTGTACATCTCTGTTCTTGTTACTCAGTTTCTGGCTTGCTCACCATTGAGGCTTGCTTTCTGCTTTGACTATTAAAGTAATATTTAGTACAATATCAAACACAAGGTTATTATCAGAAAATAACTTTCTTTGTATGTGTTCACTATTCTTCTATTTTTGGTCCGGTCACTTAACTTTACGCCAATGTTTCCTTATAGTAACATTCTTGGGCAAATTTTAATAAATCAGCCACTTAGTCACAAATTCACCACAATTTTACTCTGAAACTCTGTATTTTATCTCAGCATTATCTTAGCAGTTTTATGATTAAAATAATTTTGTAATGACCTTATCATCTGGATGTTGGCCTTTACAGTGCCATTCTAAGATATCATATAGGTCATAGGTTGGTACTGGGCTATCTGCCCGAAGGCATATATTAGCCCAGCCACATTGTGCGGTATTCACTGCCCCTTTAGTAGTTCCCTATACCCTTGTACTAGCAGCTAGTACCCTTGGCCCCTATCTAGTAGTGCTGTTGGTGTGATCCCCGGTGTGAACTTTCTGTTACACATCCACTCATCGAGGTTCCTCTTGAAGAATGATAGTCAGGGGCTCTGTCTTATGTAGATCGGGACCCTGTTCCATAGTAAGGGAAGTCTCTGCGAAGGGAATCTATCCCTCCAGCATGTTCTATTCATTGTTGTGTTGAGGTTTATATCCCTAGAGCGTGTAGCTCAAGTAAATTTGGTTTTGCTAAGATGGAGCATGTTCAACAATTCTGGGTTGGACATGGCTCTGTACGTTAGACAGAGATCGCCTCTGAGAAAGCGATATGCAACAGAGAACAGTCTTAGTTTTTTCAATCGTGCTGCATAGGGCGACTGTTTGAGCCCAGTAATTCTCTTGGTTAGGTACCTCTGTGGCCTCTCCAGCTGCTGGAGATGTCTAGCCAGGTACATTCCAATTGGTGCATTGTACTCAATAATGGGTCTGATGAGGGAAGAGTAGAGGGGCACCATTACATCCTTAGATCTTGATGCGAACCCTTTCATGATCAGATGGGTCACATAGAAGGATTTTCTAACCACTTTGGCAACATGGTTATCAAAGGAAAGCTAACTATCTACTTGGGTCCCTAGATCCCTTATTTCTTCTTCAGATTTCAGGGGATTACCTCCTATGTTTTTGTTTTTTGTTTGTTTTGCTTTTTATTAAGCCTGTAGGTTTCACATCTATTCAAAATTAAAATGTTTACACCTATTCTGTCTTCATTTTTAATCTAATTTTCACAAAGAAAAAAACTTTTCATGTGTTTCACAGCATCCCTCCCAGGACTGGATATTCATATCAAAAGAGCCATAGTATCTAGGTTTCCAAGTTTTTCCCTTTTTTCTTCTCTTTAGTATTGGTGCATGCATCATGATTCTGTAATTTTTTTGAAATCCATCTATTTTTTTTTTACACTGGAGATCCTGTTGCCAAAACAGCAGGTGTTCTATCTTGATATAAAAATCCACCACGTTAAATGACTAAATAGTTTTTCTAATGAATCCAGACTACATCTCTATCTATCTAGGCAGCTTCAGCACTTCAGTGTGTGTGTGTATGTATGTATGTATATATATATATATATATATATCTATATATATATATATATATATATATATATATATATAATTTATAATGAATGGTCAAAATGTTAAATGATCGACACAAGAACATAGACAGAATTACATTGACCATTCATTATATTTATATCAACAGCACTAAACATGACACACAAAGCTTCAAAAAAGGAAAAAAATTCCTTTTCTCACATACTGTCCTTAACCCTACAACACTTTCAGCCCAGATTTGTCTGAATTGACAGTGTTATGAAAAGTGACTTTTTAAGGTAAGCTGTAGACATGGTGGGCTTGAGGGCTTCACCCCTCCTGCTTAACCTTAGTAAGTGTGCTAACTGTAACTCTGTCCCTGCCCTGCAACCCTAACATGAACTTACCTTAAAAAAGCCATTTCTATAACATTACCAGTACACAAGACAATTTGGACACTCACCGCACACAAAGACACACACACACACACACACACACACACACACACACACACACACACACACACACACACACGCGCACACACGCACACACACACACACACACACACACACACACACACACATACGAGATAAGTGAACTGTTCTGTTTTCTGTCATGATACAGGCCAAAGTAGCAAAGACAACACAATAAATACATTGAATCTAATACAAAAGCAATATAGTAATAAACTGAAGCAGTATGGGTAATTCAGTATTATGTAAAGAATGTACATAACCAACCACATTCAAAATAGGAACATAATTTCATAGTGTTACAGACAGTATGTGGTGCTGCGGTAGCATTGTCGCCTCACAGTAAGACGTTGTCCTGTTCGATTCTCAGCTAGAGCGTCTTCTGTGTGGAGAAATGCGTGAATGAGCATACCTTCGTTGAAGGTTGTGCGTCAGGGCCGGCAACTCGGCATGGAAAAATCTACTGCCAATCATTAGCGGACCGGAGTTTCACTGTGGCGACCCCTAACCGGGAAAAGCCAAAAGACACAACAACAACAACAACAGACAGTGTACAGAACACAAAGGTTATGTATAGTAATTTTACATAGAGAGAAAATTACTGTTATGCAAGTCCACACTTGGTCTCATATATATATATATATATATATATATATATATATATATATATATATATATATCTATAATGAAAGCTCGAAAGCCCTAATAACCGAATACAAAAACACCGACACATATTCCGCGAACTGCAAATACACCGAACACCCTAAACCGTGAAATTCAAAAGCTCGAACCATCATACTTGCCCCACCCCACATCCCGCTACATACTACCTACCCAAACAAACTAAATAAATACATACGTACACTAACCAAAACCCTACTTCTAACCCTAAACTAAACCCTACTTCTAACCCTACACTACATCTTGCATATACCACCATCTATGCATTTACCTTAACCCGCACCCTAACCCTAAGGTCCGTAACTTTTGCACACTTACCTTAAAAAGCTATACCCAAACAAAATAAATAATCCACACACATACACGTAACAAAGCCCTACATCTAACCCTACACTAAATCTCACATACATTACCATCTATGCACTTACCTTAACCCACACCCTAACCCTAAGGTCTGTAACTATCGCACACTTACCTTACGGAGCTATACCACGGAAGGGCCAACCATGACGATTTGATGTTTCGGATTTCACGCTTCAGGATGATCGATGTTTACGCAGTTTGAAGGAGACGTGTCGGCGTTTACATATTCGGGTAAGTGTGTCTTCGAAGATATAATAGGGAACCTATATATATATATATATATATATATATATATATATATATATATATATATATATATATATATATATATATATATATATATATATATATATATATATATATTTATATATATATTGATATAGACACACACACACACACACACACACACACACACACACACATATATATATATATATATATATATATATATATATATATATATATATATATATATATATAAAGAGAGAGAGAGAGAGATCTATATATAGCCACGCTATTCTTCTTTCCTAACTCCATAGCAGAACTCACCAAGACCTTCCCAACCAATAACTCTCCCCCCCGACTCAAACCCTCTCCTCCACCATCCATCCCTTTCTCATCTCTCATCTTTCATCCCAAACCCATTTCCACCTCATATATAACTAAAATCCTCTTTCAGCTAAAGCCAGGCTGCAATGCCCCTGACAACATCCCCTCACTCTAAAACTCGCAGCAGACGGCATTGCCATCCCCATTAGCATTCTCATTAACAGATCCATACAGGAATCTTATGTTCCTAAACTGTGGCGTGCAGCCTTCATTCCACCCCTCCACAAAGGAGGCAAAAATAATAGCATTTCCAAATTCGGCCCATAGCCTTTCTCTCACCTATTTCAAAAATACTTGAGAAATGCATCCAGCTCCAACTCATGCCATTCCTTACAAATAACCAACTCCTCACCCCAACTTAACATGTATTTCGTCCGGGCCATAGCACAATAACTGCTCTCCTCTCTTTCCTAGACATAGTAAACCACACCCGTGACTCTGGAGAACTTGTATCCACAGTCCTCCTTGACCTTTCCAATGCTTTTGATACTGTCTCCCATTCCCATGTCCTAAACCACCTTGCTAATCTTAATCTCTCACACAACACCCTTACCTGGTTAAGCAGCTACCTCTCTGA